>NC_091317.1:25985778-26098278 GCF_038502225.1 Cherax quadricarinatus | reverse complement strand
ATATATATATAATATATAAGGAGATTGACACCAGTCATCTATTATTATTCTATTATGTAAGAGGAGCCACATGTCTATGGTGCATCCAATAAGCAGACTCTTGAATGTCTTATATTGTTACGTCACCACTGTCCGGCTCCGGCTGGGATACAAGTGTCTTTGGCAGGTTAAATCACCACCACCAGAAGTAGACCAAACGAAGTATAAACTCTGCCTAACGTACAACTGTCACACCTTGCGTCATTATGTGCTGGAATGCGATAAAATTAATGAATTCAGAGACAACTCACTCAGAAATTTTCAAGGAATGTTAAAATATTTTATCCACAGTGGTATATTACAAACAATTCTGGAAAAATGCCCTGACTTTGCGCACTGTAAATAAACCATTACCACTTTGTGTGTGTGTAACCAAATTAATGTGTGCATAAATAACTCATTACGACTGTGACCTGATATAAAAATGTAATTAGTTCATTACTACAGTAACTTGTTCAGTTATCAATACCCTGCGGTTTAGTTCCTGGACCCATTATGTACCTCTGTCATCCTTTGACTACCCCCACAGGATGGGTATGGAACGCATAATGAGGATATTATTTATTTACAGTGTGAGGTGTATATCTCAGTATATATACAAAATAGGTACACACTGAGAAATATTCCTCTTAGTATATATGCACTGGTATATACAGCTCCCTCACTTTAATACCAGTATGATCCATAACCTGTGTCAATATAGAGTAAAAAATAGTATTAGTCTGCCCGAAATGCCTAGGTCTACCTGGGCATACCAGTAGCCTTCCTTGTAATAAATAATTTAAAATATGCAATAATATTTTATATGTAAATCCCACATTTTAATACCAATAAAGAAATAAAGAATTTTAATTTTAATTATAATTTAATTTTTAATGGCATATGTAAAATCTTATAGTGTATATATATAAGTATATATATAAGTATATAAGTTTATTTGTCTGTGTAAATTCACTATAAGATTACTTTACTCAATAAATAAAATACTCTTGATATTAGTGTACAAATTAACTGCAGACTTAATAACACACCTCCAGTCGATAGGCTTCAAACCAAACAAGGACATATGGAGAGCCGAGGGTATCCCAGGCTCTCGTCTAGGCCTTCGATTTTTTTATTATCAAAATTAGTAACAAATCTTTGTTTTCTTGATTTTCTTGTTATTTTAAAATGATAGAGACAGAACATAATATTAGGCCAGGGCAAAGGAGGGTAGACAGAGCATCTGAGGATAGACAAAGCAACCATGGATGAACAGGGCTGCCATGGACAGACAAGGAAGACGGGAAGAAGAGAGAGAGAGAGAGAGAGAGAGAGAGAGAGAGAGAGAGAGAGAGAGAGAGAGAGAGAGAGAGAGAGAGAGAGAGAGAGAGAGAGAGAGAGAGAGAGAGAGAGAGAGAGAGAGAGAGAGAGAGAGAGAGAGAGAGAGAGAGAGAGAAAGAGAGGGAGGGAGGGAGAGCAGTATGTTTTTCGTTTGATAACGTCAGCTTGCGCGTCCAAGCCCAGCCGTGAAATATTTTGTAGCCGATGTGCAAGATTTGATTGAAATGGGAGAGATGCAGGTACAAGTGAGGTGGGAGAGGAAAGTAGGTACTGGTAAGGTATGGGAGGGAAGTAGGTATTGGGGAGGCTGGGAAAGTAAGAAGGTACTGGCAAGGTGAGGGTGGGCAGCTAAAGTAAGTGACGGCAGATAAAATAGAGGGAGGGTAGCTAGAATAAGGCAGGGCAGCTAGAATAGGGGAAGGCAACTAGACAGAATATCTTGTCAACAAAATTTAATAAATCAGCAATGTGCTGTTACCCTATTCTATATGACAGTTACACAGAAGAACGACAGTTATCTGTGTTTCCCTGGTTGTTACTGTGTCTGACAGGTATGTAAATTAATAGTTCAGAGAACAGACAAGTTGATAAATTAGACGCATGTGCAATAAAGATACCCAAGAGTTGCACATGTGTTTAATTTATCTAACTGTCTGTTCTCTGAGCCATTTACGTTTCCCTGTCCTAGGCCATCACAGAGGGAGAATTTTAAGTAGTATTGAAAGTCTGTCAGTCTGAACTGGGAGACTTCAGTAGGGCACTGAAGAAATGGTGAGGGGGGGGGAAGGGGATGTTGGGAATGGGTGATGTGAGTAGTGGCAGGGTAGGGAAGGATAGGGGAAGACTGGTTGGATACTTGAGATGCTTATAGAGGCCGCTCGTCCTCTTCCTGGTCCTCCTCCTCCTCTTCTTCCTCCTTCTCTTCCTCCTCCTTCTCCTCCTTCTAATTCTCCTATTCCTCCTTTTCCATCACCGATACCATCATCACCACCCTCTAGATCTGACACACCAAACACACACACTGGAAGAAACAGATAAACAATACGAAAATAACGTCGCGGCTAAGGTTAGCATCCATCCCAAATATCTCTACACTTACATTAGGGTAAATCTTACGGTAAAGGATTACGCAATTAACCTGAAGAAACTAAGGGAAGAATTCACGGTAAACAGCCAGGAAATACTCATAGAACTCAGTACATTATTCTAAGAAATATTTACTCCCGAAACAAGATAACTGTTCATAACTTGTTCTCTCTAGGCTGAAATATTGTTGTACATTAACATCCCCTTTCAAGGCAGGTGAAACTGCAGATCTAGAGAATGTACAGAGAACCTTTACTGCACGTATAAATTCCATCAAACACCTTAACTACTGGGAACGCCTGGAAACACTTGACTTTTACTCACTGGAGCACAGGCGAGAGAAATATATTATAATCTACACCTGGAAGATTCTGGAGGGACTGGTTCCTAATCTGCACACGGAAATCACTCCATACGAAAGTAAAAGACTGGGCAGACGATGCAAAATACCCCCAATTAAAAGTAGGGGCGCCATTGGTACACTAAGAGAAAACACCATAAGTGTCCGGGGCCCAAGACTGTTCAACAGCCTCAAATCAAGCATAAGGGAAATTACCAATAAACCCCTGGCTGCCTTCAAGAGAGAGCTGGACAGATACCTAAAGTCAGTTCCGGATCAGCCGGGCTGTGGTTCGTACATTGGACTACGTGCAGCCAGCAGTAACAGCCTCGTTAATCAGGCCCTGATCCACCGGGAGGCCTGGTCGTGGACCGGGCCGCGGGGGTGTTGATCCCCGGAATACCCTCCAGGTAGACTCCAGGTAAGTAGACCTACAGGATACAAGGAAAGAAAAGCCTCACCACGCATTCTTAAAATATTTACTAATGACAATACATGCACTCTGAAGGAGGAGTGTTGATTTTGCAGTTTTATAACTGTTTACCTGGAGTTTACCTGGAGAGAGTTCCGGGGGTCACCGCCCCTCGGCCCGGTCTGTGACCAGGCCTCCTGGTGGATCAGAGCCTGATCAACCAGGCTGTTACTGCTGGCTGCACGCAAACCAACGTACGAGCCACAGCCCGGCTGGTCAGGAACCGACTTTAGGTGCTTGTCTAGTGCCAGCTTGAAGACTGCCTCTGGTAAGACAGTGAACGAGTGAATGATCAAAATGCTTCTTCTTTTTCGGGTCACCCTGCCTCGGTGGCACACGGCTGATTTGTTAATAAAATACAATGAAAGATGCTTCTTACAGTCAGAATAATACCTGTTGAGCTGGCAAGTTTGTTGATGTAGCAAATTAATTAAAAAAAACTCTTTGAATCGTCAGAATCCGTATCGTAAATGAAGAATGGCTCATCGGATCGGCTTCAAATTTTCACCACTGGTGTGTTTTTCTTAACTCAAGGATCATGCTGTCATTAGATGAAATTAGTCCCAATCTGCCAATTTTTGTTGAATAAATAGTGATATTCATCTATATTCAATAACTAAAGAATGCTTCTTCTGATTTGTATGAAAGATGATGCCTCATAAGTTTAGTCTGAGTAGCTGCAAAGTTTAAATTTTATTGAAATCATTAAAAAAATTGGAATCATTTACATCTGATCAAAACCATAATTTTTAAAGGGTGGAACGGTAAGCCAGCGGAAGGCCTCAGACAGATGACCAAATAGCTCCAGCGGTTGGTCATCATATGGCTAAGAGCCGTGTCAGGAAACACTTGTCCTGTTTCCTGACAAACGTTACCTTGCCGTCTCTAACAATAGCTTGACCATACCTTTTGTCTCAGTGGCTGGACGCACTCGTATCTTGTATACAAATGATCTCAGAGGCTAGATGCACGTGAGGCTGCGACATGAAAAGTTGTTTCCTTAACAAAAGTGTAAAGGGAGTGAGTTGGATGGGCCGTGTGGAGCTGACCAAGGATGGTCCTGACCCAAATGAGTGACCTGGTGACCCACACCCAACTAATAGAAGAATGAGTTGAAAGCACTCGAGACAAGACCACTCACTGTCTGATTGAGTCGAGAGCTGCTAAGAGGCGGCTGTATTAGTTTCCCACTGGTATCATTCTTGAGTATTGCCACATAAATTTGTGACACAACACGGGACACATCTAAACTTAGAAATAATCATAAAAACTAATCTGAGACAAAAATACATACGTGAGCTCTTATAAGCCGTATCACCAATTTGACCACGAATAATGATAGTGTTTTCAACTATTCAACCAAACTTAATTTATACAAGTATTATAGTAGAACATGGAGAAATAATAAATATCGATAGACATGGTTCTCTTACACCACTAAACATCGTACTTCACCAAACATTACAGCACACACTCCCCACCTCAAATCACACTTTCCAAGTACTACCATACGTCTTCATTCGTCACCATATTCCCTCCACACATCACGACAAACCCTCTAAGGCATCATAAATCACCACACATACGCCACATATCAGTCACACATCACACATTATCATACATCACCATACCCTTCATACCATTCAAGAATCCATATGTAATGTTTGCATTATTAATCGTTCGTTTCATATCTTTAAGATGTATATGTATATCTGTTTTCACAGCTAGTATATATATATATATATATATATATATATATATATATATATATATATATATATATATATATATATATATATACTATATATTTTTTTTATTATTAACACACTGGCCGATTCCCACCAAGGCAGGGTGGCCCGAAAAAGAAAAACTTTCACCATCATTCACTCCATCACTGTCTTGCCAGAAGGGTGCTTTACACTACAGTTTTTAAACTGCAACATTAACACCCCTCCTTCAGAGTGCAGGCACTGTACTTCCCATCTCCAGGACTCAAGTCCGGCCTGCCGGTTTCCCTGAACCCCTTCATAAATGTTACTTTGCTCACATTCCAACAGCACGTCAAGTATTAAAAACCATTTGTCTCCATTCACTCCTATCAAACACGCTCACTCATGCCTGCTGGAAGTCCAAGCCCCTTGCACACAAAACCTCCTTTACCCCCTCCCTCCAACCTTTCCTAGGCCGACCCCTACCCCGCCTTCCTTCCACTACAGACTGATACACTCTTGAAGACACTCCGTTTCGCTCCATTCTCTCTACATATCCGAACCACCTCAACAACCCTTCCTCAGCCCTCTGGACAACAGTTTTTGTAATCCCGCACCTCCTCCTAACTTCCAAACTACGAATTCTCTGCATTATATTCATACAACACATTGCCCTCAGACATGACATCTCCACTGCCTCCAGCCTTCTCCTCGCTGCAACATTCATCACCCATGCTTCACACCCATATAAGAGCGTTGGTAAAACTATACTCTCAAACATTCCCCTCTTTGCCTCCAAGGACAAAGTTCTTTGTCTCCACAGACTCCTAAGTGCACCACTCACCCTTTTCCCCTCATCAATTCTATGATTCACCTCATCTTTCATAGACCCATCCGCTGACACGTCCACTCCCAAATATCTGAATACATTCACCTCCTCCATACTCTCTACCTCCAATCTGATATCCAATCTTTCATCACCTAATCTTTTTGTTATCCTCTTATCCTTACTCTTTCCTGTATTCACTTTTAATTTTCTTCTTTTGTACACCATACCAAATTCATCCACCAATCTCTGCAACTTCTCTTCAGAATCTCCCAAGAGCACAGTGTCATCAGCAAAGAGCAACTGTGGCAACTCCCACTTTATGTGTGATTCTTTATCTTTTAACTCCACGCCTCTTGCCAAGACCCTCGCATTTACTTCTCTTACAACCCCATCTATAAATATATTAAACAACCACGGTGACATCACACATCCTTGTCTAAGGCCTACTTTTACTGGGAAATAATTTCCCTCTTTCCTAAATACTCTAACTTGAGCCTCACAATCCTCATAAAAACTCTTCACTGCTTTCAGTAACCTACCTCCTACACCATACACCTGCAACATCTGCCACATTGCCCCCCTATCCACCCTGTCATACGCCTTTTCCAAATCCATAAATGCCACAAAGACCTCTTTAGCCTTATCTAAATACTGTTCACTTATATGTTTCACTTACATATTTCACTATATATATATATATATATATATATATATATATATATATATATATATATATATATATATATATATATATATATATATATATATATATATATATATATATATATATATATATATATATATATATATATATATCTTTCCAGTGTATCTTAATCGGTCATATTAGTGTAATATTTCCTTTAGTATTTAGGAAGCCTGGTCTGAGACCTGGTCGAGGGAAGCCCGCGATGATCGCTGACACTTTAAACAGGTAAACAGATAACAAAAATATCACTCAACTGAAGCAAAAGTATTTAGCTTCGGTCGACTAAAATTTTTTATTTCTTTAAATATAATAGTGGAAAAAAGCAAGTGAAATCTTGGGGCAAAAAGGTATTCAAGATAAAACGTATATTTTATACTTTAATAGTCTGTTCGTGCTTGTAATTAATTACTCAGGATTATAAATAATTGCACAAATCAATTTGGATTTTCGATGTACATTGTTTTGCACCAGTAAAATTATTTTTTTTCATTCAGAGTCTCTGGGCCTCTCACGCCTGGGGGTTCCTGGCACAAATGTCCCTTGTGCTCTCATGTTAATCTTCCGCTGATGATAAAATTATTTTTATCTGAACCAACCAATTAGAAAAACAGGGAATGTTAGGAACTGTATATTTCGATCTCCAACTAAGATTCTCTTCAGCAGTTAGAGAAGTGAGGAGGGAACATTGCATTTTAAGGGGGTTCAGTCAACATTATAATCCCGCTTCATTTCTGTATCTGCTGAAGAGGATCTAAGTCAAAGATCGAAATTTAAAGACATTCAGGCTTCCAGTTTATATCTTCTGTGGGTTTATTCGAACATTGGAAGTGTTCGTTACTGTTCAGTGTTAACTGCCATTGTTGCATAGTTTGTTTGGACGATGCAGAATGGCAGAGAAAGCTCTTCCCAGAGCGACAGGTAGTCTTTACTAAAAGGTTTGCTGCACTAAGTATCGTTCTCTCATGTGCACAAGTAGGCACAGAAACTGGTGTAAGACATTAAGAAGACGTTTTGCCTATGAGAATTTTTTTTCAATCCAATAGAGAGAATGAAAGTAACGCAGTATAAATAGTAGCGGAGACCAGGTGATGTGAGTGAAAGGGCGGGGCTCCATGTCGACCGTGTTTGCCTGGGTAGAATGTGTAGTGTGAGAATTTTTGAAACGATGAAGGGATCCAGGATATTGTGCTGTGGTTTTTGTGGCAGCTATAAATGGTGACTGCTTGTGGCAGCTATGAATGGTGACTGTTTGTGGCAGCTATGAATGGTGACTGTAAACAGTGCCTACGAAAGTCCACGAAGTGTCCATGATAGTGCGAGACTTGGTTCAACTTTCCTACCATCTCTGTGTGGTAATGAATTATAGTTCTGGCTCAAGACTGCCATAATCTTCGTCTCGTAAGACGGGTTTCTTGAGATTCACTTGTTTGTCTGGGTATCCTCTTCGCGCCAGACCTCGAACTTCGGCCAGTTCATCAGCGTACTTCCTCAAACCCGGTGACCAGCACTGCACTCGTTATGTCAATATGGAATAATCAACGATCATTAATTATACGACGTGAACTTGAGTTATTCGACGTGAACTTCAATTATAAGACGTGAATTTGAATTACACGACGTGAAGAAGAATTATACGATGTGAATTGTAATCATACTACGTGAAAAAGAATTATGCGACGCGAACAAGAAGTATACGATATGAACTTGAATTGTACGATGTGAACTTGAATTATATGAGGTCAACTTGAATTATACGACGTGAACTTGAATTATATGAAATGATCACGAATTACACCAAGTGAATAAGAACGAAAAAAAAAGTAAATGTGAAATGTACCTAGAGAATATGAGATAAAAATTAATATAAATTATACGAATTACACAAGCATTACACGAAGTGAACAGGAATTATACGAAGTAAACGAGAATCATATCAAATGAACAGGAGTTATACCAAGTGAACAGAACTTAGAAAAGCAAATATCATATATACTGTGTAAGAATTATACAAACTCAACAATAATTAGTCGAAGCTTATAAGAATTATACAAAACAAACATATACAAAATTAACATAAATTGAACACCAGTACAAGAATTATACAAAGTGAGCAAGAATTACATAGAGTGGGCAAGAATTATTCAAAGTGAGCAAGAATTATACAAGGTGAATTTGAATTATACTAAGTGAACGTGAATTATATATACCAAGTGAAAAAGAATTATACAAAGTGAATATGAAGTATACCAAGTGTCTAGGATTTAAAAAAATAAACAGGAATTATATTAAGTAAAAATGAATTATACACCGAGAACAGGAATTATACCAGTTAAATATGAATTACACAAAGTGAACTGGAATTATACACAAGGAATTGGTATTATACCAAGTGAAGTTGAATTATACCAAAGGAATTCGTGTTATACCAAGTGCAATGGAATTATACCAAAGGAATTGGTGTTATACCAAGTGAAATGGAATTATACCAAAGAAATCGGTGTTATACCAAGTGAACAGAAATTTCTCGAAGTGAAACTCGAATGATCTACAAAAAAAAAAAAAAAAAAAAAAAAAAAAAAAAAAAAAAAAAAAAAAAAAAAAAAAAACGGAGAATTATATACTCTCCCGTTTCACTTTTTTGAGATCACTTTCTTGTTAATGATTCTGGAAATGATGTAAGATCAGACGTCCACCAGGAAAGTGAAGGTAGGCTCATGCTAAGAGTAACTGGACGTCTGTAACATTTATCTGCAACCATAAAACCTTGTGAGGTAGACTGGAATAGGATTAGCAATCCTGCCAGAGTGCAAAAGGTTTAACATGCTTGGCTCTTCAGTGGACAGGAAAAGGATTGGGAGGGGATATGCTTTGATACTAAATAGTCTTGATCCAAGGAATTTAACGGATTTAACGCGTCCACATGAATATAACAATAATTAACATTCTTCTTTACACACTTACATGACATTATTATTATTATAATTATTATTATTATTATTATTATTATTATTATTATTATCATCAATATTATTATTATCATCATCAATATTATTATTATCATCATAAGCATTAATATTAGTTATTATTACTGTTATTATTATAATTATTTTACTATTATTATTATTATTATTATTATTATTATTATTATTATTGTTTTAATTATTTTCATTATTATATTCCAGTCATTGGGAGCGCTAAACCCACAGGGATCATGCGGAGCGCAACTTCCTTGAAGCGCCTCCTATGATACGAGGGCAGTTCCTCCCACTAGGGTTGCTTCGATGAAGGAAGAGGGGGGGGGGGACGGAGAGAGGAAGGCTCTTGATCCAAGAATCTGGAACTATTCAACTTTTCCTTAGATTAAACCTAATTACCTCGGAGTCTCTATATCCCCTACGGATTTAACGCTTCACAATGACCAGAAATAACATTCCACTGCACTTTAGTTCCTGAATCTTATAACTCGTCTCTCTCAATGTTCATAATTAAAATTAGTTTGACATTTATTTCTAGAGTTTTCTAAGTTAAATCAGCTCTTGCAGTCAGAAAAATCATTAAGAAAAACTCACTAAAAAAAAAAAATAGTGGAAATTCTTAGCCAGACTCACATAAGGCAACGCTTGACCCATATAATTTTTTTTTGTACACAATGGAGCTCGGATATATTGCTTAAGAATTTTGGTGTAGTTTAAAGTGCAGGTTAAATTTATATACTATAAAATACCACTCTCCAAAAAATGCTACCTAAAGAATTACCAGAATTTTAATAAAGAGTGTATATTATGTATATGATTATTATGTATATGATTATTATGTATATGATTTCAGTAAAAAAAGTATGTATGTTCTCTATAGAGCTAGTATATTTTGAATACAATTCTCTGTAAAACTGGTATATTATGTAAATGAATCTTAATATAAATACCTATAATATCCCCATAGAAATACTAATATTATGTAAATGATTCTGTACAGAAACATATTTAAGAAAAAATCCATATAAAAAGGTTTGATTATTTAAGTGAATCCCAATAAAAATATATTTTTAAAGTTTATAATTATGGAGCAACTTGCAATATCAACAGAGTGTCAGATGTTGCAGTCAGCAGGTCAGGCTTGGGTACAAATACTTGTGATAATTTGGTAAATACACGACCGATAACCAAACTACATAAATGTAAAGTATGCAGGCAGCCTTGTGGTCTTAAACACTCAAATGTTTATTCAGACAATTAGGAATAAAACCGGTGTGATACGTCAAGATATTTTATAGTGAAAATAATATGCAAGAAATTGTTAGCTTGTATCCCAATTATGATTGAAAAATATTAATTTGGAAATGTTTAGATACTCACAAAGTCAATCATTTTAGGGCCTAGTAACTAGAATTATTGAGTAAAAATATTCTCTGTCCCTACCGTCCACAGGATGGATACGTTGTTCTTAATATATTGGCCACTAACGTCCAGAGGATGGATATGAGGTGCACCGTAATCTAATCGTTAAAATCCACAAGATGGATACAGGTACAGGATATGGAGCGCAAAATACACAAACCCCTACAGTCAACAGGATGGAAAGAGGAGGCTCAATAAATCAGCCGCTACAGTTCAAGGGATGGATACAGTTCACTATAAACTAGCCACTAGCGTCCAGAGGATGGATATGGAGCAGATAATAAAATAACAGCTTCAGGGATAAAATCTATAAAAATGCATTTTTGTGTTAAAGATTTGCTATACAGAAGCTTTTACGAAGCATTATTTCCAGAGGCCATTACTCTTCCCATTATGCCTTTACGACCGAGCTACCAGGACATATATTTGCACCCTACCGACCATACCATGGTCCCATAGTTTGAGTGGATACCCTTCAGGGATTCCGGTGAAGCGTTTTTGATCTATCGATTTGGAGTTACTCTCTCCTTCCTTAGACCAAACCCAATTTTCGGTGCTTAATGACCATTACGGGTTTAGCCTTTCACAAAAGTTTTTTTACTGTATCAAGATTTTTGAATACAACTTTAATATTAAAAGTCTTAAGAAGTCTTAAGTAAAAAAACTTTTGATAAAGAATTCCCCCCAAAATGCTGATGGATGTGTCTATAAGATTCCTTGTAAAATTTGCGATAAAGTTTATTACGGTCAAACTGGTAAAAATCTCGAACTAAGATTAAAACAACATAAATATAGCATTAGAACTGGACAAGATTCCAATGCTCTATTTATTCATGTAAGAGATTTTAACCATCCAATTGATTTTCAAAAAGTTGAGAAAGTAGTATCAAGCAAGTCCATGGTCGACAGGAATATAATTGAATCTTGTTTCATAAAAAGCAGTTTTGACAATAATATGAATATTTCCTTTGGTTTATATAAATTAGATCCATTTATAATTAATAGAATTTGGGAAGAATTTAATAATACACTGGACAAATAATTTTTAAATTTTCTTGGGTAGAATAGCTTGGGGGTGAGTTGTGCAAAGGACCTATCCAAGTTGGCTCGCCGCGCGTCACGTGTTTAACCGTTGTGGGATCTGATAGTGAGGTGCTGGCCGGACCCCTTATATAGCTTCCTTGGATGCTTCACTTTCATAGTTCCTTGATAATGTGAGTAGTCACGAAAGCACTTGGAATTTCTCTATTCTTTCAGAGTAGTTGTTTTGCATATTTTGAAATCACCTGTTCACTGTGATCTTATTGCATGTATATATATACGCACACATACACACACGCACACACATGACTCGACCCCAGCAACCATAATTAGGTGAGCACACACACACACACACACACACACGCGCACGCACACACACACACACACACACACACACACACACACACACACACACACACACCTCTGAACATATACGAAGAGATGTACGGTATGTGTCAGGGTAGAGTATATTCCCTGGCCCAGCTAGAGCAGGAGGGTAGGACAAACGTATAGAGGAGAGGTGAACCGACGCCCTGGCCAGACACAAGTGGATTCTCACCGCACTGACCACCTTGGCTAATTATAGTGGCTTGGTAAGTTATAGCTGGAATACATATCGACGGGTGTTGCAGCACCTGTACTAGCCTCTGCGGCTGGGCTGCCTTGGTGGGGAGGGGGGGGGTTCAGTAAGGCTGATGATGGTGGTGGTAGTGGCGATGATGCTAGTGGTGGTGGCAGTGGTGGTAGTGATGGTGTTAATGGTAGTGGTGATGGTGACAGTGGTGGTGGCAGCGGTGGTAATGGTGCCAGTGGTGGTGGCACCGGTGGTAATGGTGCCAGTAGTTGTGTTGATTGTGGTAATATTAATGTAAATGGTAATGGTGGTGCTAATGGTGCCAGTGGTGGCGTTGGTAAGGTAGAGAGTACTAGTATTAGTGTAAGTGGTGGTGCTGGTGATAATGACTGTTAATTGAGATGAGAAAAAAGTGGCAGTGGTAACGTCTACTTGAAAACGGCCCCGAGGGTCGTCGCCCCCTCTCCCCGGTCTCGGACCAATACTCAGTTCTTTTTATTTTAATTGCAGTCTCTTAATACCCACGAGCACGAAGAATTGCCACCTATTATTTTATTCGTAAGAAAACACTAAACTCGAAGACACCTCACAGCGCCTGGGGAATGGGAAGTTATGAATTTTGATCCAAGGAAAGGGGAAGGATCAAGTTCCTTGGATCACGAGCCCTTCGTTGCCATGAGTAAGAATATTATCTAGTGAGGCCCAGGACGTCCACTAACCCGAAACTAAAATATCGAATACATCCTTCTGTCCCTTTTTCTCCGTGTACGCTGCTCCCCGTCATTCCCTCGTCCCCATTCCCTAGCCCACTTTTGTGACGAGTACTGCGGCTGGGAGAGTGAATGTGGGGAGAGGGATTACGGGGTTTAGGGAGGGAGGGGATGCACACGCGGCCAACTTCAAGAGGACTGAACTCTTGACAGATGATAACCCTTTATGTCCAGTGTTGATGGTCAGGCTATAGGAGACTTAGGCAGAGAGAGAGAGAGAGAGAGAGAGAGAGAGAGAGAGAGAGAGAGAGAGAGAGAGAGAGACAGACAGACAGACAGACAGACAGAGACAGAGACAGAGACAGAGACAGAGACAGAGAGAGAGACAGAGAGAGAGACAGAGAGAGAGAGAGAGAGAGAGAGAGAGAGAGAGAGAGAGAGAGAGAGAGAGATGGAGGGAGGAGGGGAGGGGAGGGATTGAGAAATGCAAAAATTGGATGAGCCCTGACACTCGCATGTGTGATTTAACCTATTGTGGTTACAGGAGTTGAACGGGCTTCTGGCTCTGCCTTTCAACTTGCCAGTTGGCAGATTTACTCCCTACTTGTCTCTTGGGCCATTGTCATGCCTATTCCTACAACTCCTTTTAAAATTTTACCACTTTTTCGCTGAGTTCATTCCACTTCCTCATCACTCCCATAATAAAAAAAATAATTGTATCCCAGTGACGCATTTTTGTCTTTATCTGTCAATTAGTCACTAGTGTATCCGGCTCTCGCTTGTTGAAAAATTTATTCCTGTCCAACTTATATTCTCTGAGTACTTTTTACGTCGTAATCGTGTCTCATCTGGTTATTCTTTACTTTATTGCCATGATATAATATTTAGTTCCTTTAGTTTCTTCTCGTCACACATTTGCCCTTAACACCAGGACTAATCCAGTTTCAAATCTCTGCACTGTATCCAGTTTCTTGGCATGCTTCACCAGCTGAGGGTTCCAAGTTGGTGCTGGATATTTTCAGATAAGCCAGACAAATATGGCATAAAACAGAAAACTCGCGAGGGACTCCACTGAGATTCCAGTTTCTTAGATTTGTCAATCGCTCATTCGCTGCAGATCTTATTCGGTTTATGTGATATTCTCGATATTATGTTCACTCCTAGGCCTTTGAGGTTTACGGCCTGTTTCCCTAATTTATATGTGTGTGTGTCTGTGTGTGTATACTCACCTATATGTGGTTGCAGGGGTCGAGTTATAGCTCCTAGCCCCGCCTCTACACTGGTTACTACTAGGCCCACTCTCCCTGATGCATGAACTTTATCATACCTCTGTGTGTGTGTGTGTGTGTGTGTGTGTGTGTGTGTGTGTGTGTGTGTGTGTGTGTGTGTGTGTGTGTGTGTGTGTGTGTGTGTGTGTGTGTTCACTGGCCACTGACCACCGACCGGCTGGACCATTGTAGTCCCACACTTGTCTGCACAATGGAAAAAGGTACCGCTGAAAAACCAAAGGAACCCCTACCACAGCAACTGAAGAAAAAATATTAAATCCTATTTTTAAATTTCTTTTAAAAATTGGTGCTAATCTCATACTTAAAAATAATCTAACTACTACGGATTTGTGATGATCGTGGCATTAAATATAAGTAATTAGCCCCATAATGAGCTCCACTTCCCCTCTCGAAGATTCACTTTCCCATACATTTCCCCTCACTGGACTTCCATTACTTACCCCCCTCCCTCTGTTCCTTTTCTTCCTACATCTACTATATTCTGCGTTCCTCTTACCCAACATTTCCCTCTCCCCCTTCTTCTATATAGCCCTTTCCCTTCTCCCACCTCCCCTCCCTTCCCCTTCTCTCCCCTCCTCTTGTTCAGTGTCCCCTACCACGACAAAACAGATCAAGTAGTGGCGGAAGTGGTGATGCTGATTTTGACAAGGATGACCCTTCTTGGGCATTCTTGCCCAGGACAAAAGGGTATGGATGGGGAGGGAGGCGGTACAAGAGAAAGAAAAAGAAGAAAAGGTGGAAGTGGGAAGGATGAGGAAGAGAAGGAGCTGGAGTAGCATGAGGAGGAAGATGAGGAGGAAAAGGAGATAGAGGAGCATGAGGAGGAAGAGGACGAGAAGGACGAGAAGGAGGAGGACAAGGAGGAGGAGAAGGAGGAGGAGAAGGAAGAAAGGAGGGGTTGAAGAAGAGGAGATCTAACCTCTCAGAGCAATAACTCATCTTTTATTTTTTGGACGGACATGATTTGCAATGTTCATCCACCATTCCTTTTTCTCTCTTCCGTCACATCACTCACTTTTCCTCCTCCCTCTCCATTTCTCCTCCTCCTCCTTTTAGTCCCTCTCATCCTCTTTCTCTTCCTTGTCCGCAGTTTTGATTTGCCTCTATCTGTGTTAAGGCCAAGACATAATGCGGCTATTTAAAGGCAGGGAAAGGTTTCCATGTGGGTAGGGACGGTTGTCATATTAAGCTGTACTCATGTGTGTGTGTGTGTGTGTGTGTGTGTGTGTGTGTGTGTGTGTGTGTGTGAGTGTACGTGCGTGTGAGTGTACGTGCGTGTGTGTGTGTAGAAATGATTAAAGAAAGCACAGCCACTGAACTGTCCAGTGGTTGGGTCTGAGGGAGGGGCCAAGTGGTCGCTGCTTGTATTCACGTCCGCCTTCTGACCCACCCATGAGGGCGATAATTTGAATGGAATATTACTGGGCCTGTCAGCTGTTAAGGACATCAAAACACGTGACGGATAATTATGATAACAATTACTTCTAAAGATGTGTAGATAAAAATGACACGGAAGACTTCCATAATTCTCCTTAATTCTCGAGGTTACTTCTTATCTTTACATCCTCACAGTAGGTACAAAGAACAGTTACACTGAATAGACTAAATATATCCGAGGTCTACCATACTGTTTTTTTCTAGCTATGTTGTCTCCCCCGCAGCTTCCAATGATGCACTTATGTAAATTCTCACAAAATACACAAATAGATTTACAGCAACATTCGACCCAGCAGTGCTAGCAGTATTATTATAGTCATGGAGAGACGCTAACCCCGTAGGGGTTATACAGGGTTTGTAAAATTGAAGGTAATCATATTTGATACGAGAGAGAAGACATCTAATGGCTCTTCTTCAGCATCAAGGTTCTCCCCTGGAAGGGAGCATCATTAACAACACCAGGTAAAACAAGGCTCACAAGACCAACAGTGTGGTTGCTATAGTCTAAAGCGGAGTTTCTCAGCAGTGAGCGCCCCTCACTACAAAGACTTTTTTTTTTTAACACTCCACCTATTTGATGTCGACACTAAAGATACTCAGGAGTTTCAAACGTATATTATTCATCACAGTGTTGATACTGTATACCATCAATAATGTGTTTTCCTGTATTACTCAAAGACACTAAAGCTTTTGCCAGTCGTGCATCTGTATCTACTTCTACTTCATTATGAACTATGAAAACGTGGTAGACGCTTATCACAAGTCACAGGTTACTCGGAGACTCCAATTCTGGTCTGTGAAAAAAATAACCACCGCTCTAATAACTGGGCCAGCACAACAATAACAAGATACTTTCCAGTCCGCTACGTATGTGGCATTAGAGAGTTACAGAGGCCACCAACTGTCCCCAACTGCCTTTTTCTTTACAGCGAATATCCCAAAGTAGTGCAACCCAGGAGAGAATCAAGCTCTTGTGCCCTTGGCAAGCACCACCCTGACAGGATATTCTTCATCCAATCACTTTAACACTGTAGAGTTGTAGAAGCCACCAACTGTGACTCATCTATCAATTTTAGAGACAGTCTCTCACAGCTGCATCACTGTGGCAAACCTTATTTATCAAAAACCTTTTATAAATAAATCTACGAAAATTATTAGTAACACATATTACAATCCAAATGAATATTAAAACTTCTCAAGAAAAATATGTTTCTTCAACATTTTTATATTACCAGACACAAAACGCAAATTTCCTGGATCTAAATTTTCTCATTTCTCGCGATTTTGTTAGCGATTTTTTCTATAACTAATACGGACTGTGATGTTATTTCGATGTTATTTCTGGTGCTTTGTTTACGTGAAGAAAACTTTACATTTAAGAAAATTCTGTTTTAGGACAGTTTTGCTCGGTGAAGAGCTTTATCAAATTATTACTTGATAAAACTCTATACAGAGCGATACGTTATCCCAGTAAAATCTGTTACGTATCTTTTTTTTCATTGTCGTGGGCAGGGAGGCATCTGTACCCATCACGCACTCTGCTTATTGTTATTTGCAATTATTTTCATAATTTTTAATATTAAAGTTTTTATTCTTCTACTAATACCAATAACAATAATAATAATAATAATAATAATAATAATAATAATAATAATAATAATAATAATAATATTATTATTATTATTATTATTATTATTATTATTATTATTATTATTATTATACTACCACCAACAATATTATTATTTTTATATTATTAAATTTACTATTATTATTTTTATTATACTGTTCCAGTTTTTATTATCATCATTACTGACAGTAAATTATTAAATATTTATTACTTATGTATTGTTGTTAATTTTATTATTATTAAAAATATTTCATCATTTCTAATATTTACATTATTATTCATATGTATATTTACCTTATTATTTTTATTAATAAGTATTAGAGTTGTATTTAGCTTTAACCATATAATAATAATAATAATAATAATAATAATAATAATAATAATAATAATAATAATAATAATAAAAATAAAATAATAATTATAACATCAAAAACAGCATTATCAATAATAACAGCAAAAAATAACAAAAAATAACAATAACAGTTATTATTATTATAACAATAACAAAAATAACAATAACAGTTGTTATTATTGTAACAATAATAATAGTACATATCAATACTACGAGAAAAAATCATTTTTCATTTATCAGTGAAAGTAATTAAGTTAAAGCCGGGGGGTCAACGCCCCCCGGCCCAGTCCAGGCCTCTTATACATATATTTAATAAAACGACATTTGCAATGCATACAGTTAATATAGAGAGATTTACAAAACATATAGGTTATGCAGGGTGATTATTAGATAATTTACCTGAACGTGACTAAAAAAACAAAATAAATTATAATATATATATATATATATATATATATATATATATATATATATATATATATATATATATATATATATATATATATATATATATATATATATATATGTATATATATGTCGTGCCGAATAGGCAGAACTTGCGATCTTGGCTTAAATAGCAACGCTCATCTTGCCATATAGGACAAGCGAAAATTTGTGTATGCAATAATTTCTCCAAAATCATTCTGAACCTAACGAAAAAAAATATATTTCACTGTGTTTGTTTAGTATTAAATTATTGTAAACAAATCTAAAATATATTTAGTTGGGTTAGGCTAAAATAAATTGTTCTTGTTATAATAAGGTTAGGTAAGTTTTCTAAGATTCTTTTGGAGCAAAATTAAAATTTTTTACATTAACATTAATGAAAAAATGTATATCTTTAAACGTATAAGAGAAATTTTTAGAAAGGACTTAATTTTAAATGAGTTCTTGCTAATTGACCAGTTTTACATATTCGGCACGACATATATATATATATATATATATATATATATATATATATATATATATATATATATATATATATATATATATATATATATATATTAAAAGCACAATGACAGAGATGACAGAGTCAGAATATCAAAAGTGGGAAGCAGTTAATCGTTAATAGAAACTACCATATAGTGTTATTAGAGAATTCTCCTACTCATGTCATCATTCCATAGTTGACCTTGAGTTTACAGTTAGTTCGTGGTCAGTCCGACAACGACCTCCTGATAATGGAGGTTCTCATAACACACCTACACATGCCTGCCATTGGTGGTAACGGAATACTTTGTTTCTTGGTTAATATTACCTGGATGTCTTGTCAATTTGTAATGCTCTGAATCTGAGGTAACCTTTTAGTGATTTTAAGCTGTCTTAGTACTGCATTCTTAAATAAAAATTTGTTTGACACTCTTCTGTATTCTCTGATTATTTTACTAAATTTTACGCTTTATTATTCACATAGATTATATGTATTTCGTTAAGTAACAAAAAGAGGCTCAATACCGTGACTGAAACGATACATAAATAACCCGCACATAGAAGAGAGGAGCTTACGACGACGTTTCGGTCCGACTTGGACCATTTACAAAGTCACACTGTGACTTTGTAAATGTCACAGTGTGTGGGTTATTTGTGTATTTCGTTAAGTCTCTGTCACGAATGTTCTCTTCTTAATTTGAAAGATTCTGAGGAAGTTACTGAAAAATGTCGAAAGAAAATCGTCGGCTCTGATTTTCTTTCTACGTCTGCGATTTCCAAGTAATAAGTCACACACACACACACACACACACACACACACACACACACACACACACTATGGTAGGGATGTCTGTTGGGATAAATTAGGTATAGGTAGCGCGTCTGTTCATCCCGGTGCATACAGAGAAATGAGCATCCATCATTCCTCCTCCCGTCCCCTCAAGGAAGGCTCGTTGACGCCGGTGAGGGGCTCTTGCTCTAGGGAATCGAATCCCTGCTCCAGTTCCCTGAATTAAGCCTGAATACCTTCCACATCCCCCCCCCCACAGGTGCTGCATAATCCTACGGGTTTAGCGCTCTCCTTGATTATAATAAAATAATCCTCCTCCTGTATTCTCCACCCTCTTTTAGCATTTCAGATAAATATATTGATGATGATGATGATAATAATAATAATAATAATAATAATAATAATAATAATAATAATAATAATAATAATAATAATAATAATGATGAAGTTGCTTCTACTCTTCTCGTATATATGGGTTTGGTTCGTAATGTTAATTATCATAAAATGGTTGTAATATTATAATTTCTGGGTAATCTCTTATTCTGTTAGCATATATGATTTGTACATTTAAATTCTGATTTATGTTAATTATGAAAAGGTTACAAGCTACACAAGTTAATGAAAAATATAAATTAAGATTATTTCTCAATCTAGATACATTTGTCTTGGTCAATGCTAGATTATATGTTTGTCTCACCACAGAGTTACGAACAACTCTGCTACTTCTCTGTTTAAGGAGGAAATACAATATACGTGAAAGAAATAATGCTGGAAAAAGGAGCGTGTCAGTGCTTAACGTTGCGTGCAGGAGACAAAATGTCGGGCACATGTCACAGGACTCGCGTTATAATAACCCTTCCACCCCATACCCCAACTATACCTAAACTCTCCATTCCGTTTGCAGCCATCAACCACGCTAACCACTTGTGATGGATCTCTGTAGGATTCTCGATGATAAAGACGGAGGAGGCGGCGGTGGCGGTCGTCTGGGCGAGGGTGTGTGTGTGTATGTGTGTGTCTATGTGTGTGTATGTATCTGCGTGTATGCGTGTGCGAATGACAGCGGAAACATCTCCATTTTGTTTCTCTCTCTCTCTCTCTCTCTCTCTCTCTCTCTCTCTCTCTCTCTCTCTCTCTCTCTAGCTCTCTCCTCCCCCGTTACCTCCAGCGTTGACTGTTAAGGATATAACTGTTTTTCTTGTCCTATTGACAACTGATGACTTCTTTTCGACCTCTGAATCGGTCATCTCTTTGGTGTGTACACAGGGGCTCGATGAGGCACGATTTTGTCTCAAAATATGACTGATATGAAGCAGGGGGAAAAGATTTACCTGAATGTTAGCGACGGTAAGGCGTTGTCAGTCCCCCACCACTCATGCTGGAACGATTGTCAACATTTCATGACTCCTGGAACGATGTCAGCCCACATTTTCCTCTCAGGCACGACTATAAGCACTTCATGGTTGCTGCGGTGATGTCAGCCTTTACCTCCCTTGCAGGCAATACTGTCAGCAATTCATTGCCGCTGAGGTGATGTCAGCCTTTACCTCACTCGTTGACACGACCGTCAGATCTTCATGACTGCCGCGACGGCAGGAGGCAGCACCTAGGAAGAGGGAGGAGTAGGAGGAAAACGTTTGGTGAATAATGATCACCTTTTGCATAATTTCAGCATTGATACGAGGCAAATTACGGACATCCGGAGCCGTCCGGGACAGATCGGAGGCGTGGCGGCCCCAGGCTTCAAGCGGACACCGGCTACAAGGCCAGCCACGGCTTACCATACTTAAGGAGTCGATACAGCAACGACTTGGCTCGATTGTGGTGTCTCGACGCGCCGATATCTCATCGGGCGACGACTCCGTCGGGTGTGCTGCACCAGAGAGGCGGCGTCGACGTATCGACAGTCGTTGGGGTTGAGGCGTGGATCGGGGCGGGGGTGGGCGGGATGGGGACGGCAGTAATGGCGTACTGGGGGTGTTGTGGGCGGCAGGTGGGCGGTGCAGCTTTTAATCTGAACTGCTCACAGTTGCGCCACAGATCTCGGGCAGCTGTCATTGTAAGGCGCTGATGAAGGGGAATTGCGTGTGTGTGCCCCTATGATTGTTATTACCCTGCTCGTTCTTCCTCCTCCTTCGTATGTTGATGTTGTCGTTCTTGCTGTTGTTGCTCCTACGTGCTGTTGTTGCTCCTACTAGTGGTGGTGTTGCTCCTACTGGTGGTGGTGTTGCTCCTACTGGTGGTGTTGTTGCTCCTACTGATGGTGTTGTTGCTCCTACTGGTGGTGGTGTTGCTCCTACTGGTGGTGTTGTTGCTCCTACTGGTGGTGGTGTTGCTCCTATTGGTGGTGTTGTTGTTCCTACTGGTGGTGGTGTTGCTCCTACTGGTAGTGGTGTTGCTCCTACTGGTGGTGGTGTTGCTCCTACTGGTGGTGGTGTTGCTCCTACTGGTGGTGGTGTTGCTCCTACTGGTGGTGGTGTTGCTCCTACTGGTGGTGGTGTTGCTCCTACTGGTGGTGTTGTTGCTCCTACTGGTGGTGGTGTTGCTCCTACTGGTGGTGGTGTTGCTCCTACTGGTGATGTTGTTGCTCCTACTGGTGGTGGTGTTGCTCCTACTGGTGATGTTGTTGCTCCTACTGGTGGTGGTGTTGCTCCTACTGGTGGTGGTGTTGCTCCTACTGGTGGTGGTGTTGCTCCTACTGGTGGTGGTGTTGCTCCTACGGCTGCTGTTATTGTTGCTCATTCTACTGCTGTCGTTTTACTTCTACCACCGTTGTTGCTGCTCCTGCTGTTGTTGTTTTTCTAGCTATTGGTGCTATTGCTCTTCCTGCTGTTGTTGCTGTTGCTACTTCTGTTTCCTTCCTTTTATTGCTGATAGTGTTTCTGCGTAATCCTCGATCCTCCTGATAATCTCGTTTTGACTCCTGCTTGATTTTATTTTTGCTTTTGCTCCTGCTGTTCCATTTAATTCTGATACTGATACTACTCTTCTCGTCTTGCTCTCATCCCTCTTTTATCTTCGTACTTTTTCCTAAAGCTGTGTTCAACTTCGCTCTTTTTCTGCTCTTGCTGCTGCAGCTGCTTCTGCCACTCCTGCTGCTGCTTCTACCACTGCAGCAGATACTATTTTTGCCACTTCCATTGCTGCTACTCTGTCTGCCACAGATACTATTGCTGTTTTTGTCAATGCTGCTATTGCTGTTTATGCCATTCTGCTGCTGCAGCGGCATTGGTGGCAGAGGCAACGACATTTTCTGTCACCGACACTGGCAGAGGCAACGACATTTTCTGTCATCGACACATGCAGAGGCAACGACATTTTCTGTCACCGACACTGACAGAGGCAAAGACATTTTCTGTCATCGACACCGGCAGAGGCAACGACATTTTATGTTAATATCAGCAACGCCTGTTTTCGATGTTGTTAATATTAAGACAACGGCAGTTCTGGAGTTCTGCGCCCACTTCAGTCCTTCTTGTCTGTCAATTATTTAACTACTTTGCTTTAATTTAACAAATTTGACTGCATGTAGCGATTATATCTGGTAGACTATTATATGGGCACTCCCATTACATGTGGCACCCCTCTTATATCTGACACTCGTATGTCTTGAACTCCATTACATCTACCTGGCACACCGTGCACTTGAACCCCCCCCCCCACATTACATCTGCAACCTGGTTATATCTGACCCTCATTACATGTCCCCCATAATGTTTGGCCCCATCACATCTGACCCCTGTTGCATCTGTTCCCCATTATATACAACACTTCAAGCTTCTAAAACTTTATAACAACTAGCTCCCATAGTACCATGTCCATTTTATATCTGGCCCCTATTACATCTAGCTTTACATTACATCTGGTCCCTCATTACATGAGGCACCCAATATACCTGATGGAGTCTCCATCCTCCGGCAGTTAATCACAGAACATAGACACTATTATCTCGCAGTTTATGTTCTTGTATTTCACTCTAATATATTTTTCATATCATTACTTGTTGCTCTCCATTATATATTTCTCCATCAGGTTTATGGCCAGAACATATAAAGCAAATGGTAAATCAAGCGCTTGGGGATGTTTCAGAGAGCTTTATGTCTGAGCTCACCAGATATGCCAATATGGAGCTGGCTGTCGGTGTCCCTGAGACGGTTATGCCCTTTGGTGCATCACTAAGTGCCCTAGAAAAAAGGAATAGATGAATCAGACCCATTGCGGTTGTCAACACCATTCGGCCCCTTGTTGCCTGGGCTGCAATGAGAATTGTGAAACACGAGGCTGCCGTAGTGCAGAAACCAATTCAGCTCGGTTTTGGGATTCAACAAGACTGTGAGGCAACTGCCCACGCAGCTACCTCCGAGTGTTTAGCTTAGTCAGAAGGAATGTTGTTCTCTGTTCAGTTTTTAGACGCTTCCCTTCCCTGTATCCATTCTTCTAATCATGTTATAGTGGTACTTCTCAAGTCGTGTTTGGTGAACATGAAATCGACTTATGTGAAGGAGCGCAACAGGTAGATCCCTTCTCCTCTCTTCTGTCTGGTTATCAAGAAGGTCAAAGGAACGCTGTCCAATGAGCTCAACACGTGGTTCGTGGAAGATGTCACCCTGGCTGGCACTACGGAATCCCTCCTGGAGGACATCAGAAAAATATGAGATCTCGTCGAGAGTCTAAGCATATCTTTAAACCTTACTAAATGTGAAACAGTTTTTCCCAACAGCCAGACCATTGAGGATAATAGTGCCGCTTTGCCAGGAGCACGAGTCATTTGGAATAAGTAGCTATATGAATATATTTCCGGATAATGCTGAAAGCCCATTGCAAAATATGAAATCAAATTGGTTGTAAATTTCTACAAGAAGACTTGGATATTTCTATTTTAGTAATGACAAATATAATAGCAATGTAAGAAAGAAAAATGCGGATTATGTGATAACTTACCGAAAATTTTTCAGAAATCTCTGAATAATAACAAACAAATCATCACGAGGTCACATAAATGCAGCAGTAAGAAGCTCACATATTCCGTATTTTGCATCTCAAAATAATCTTCAGATACAATGGCAAAAGCCTCATGTGCAAAACACTCAGTGGATTAGACAAAGCAGAGAAAAGGAATCAGGGAAAACAGATAGGATATGTAATGGTGTTCGAAGCAAACACCAAACATTGCTCTAAAAGTAGGTATAATAGGGCAGTGAAATTACAACCCTGGACATTACCGGAAGGTATCAGCGACCCCCTGAAACCTGCACTATGTGGATACAAAGGCGTACTGCCGACAGAACTGACGAAAAACGAAAAGACAAACAACTTTCACATTGACAACATATCGCTCTTAATTTGAGAAAGCTCTACACAATGAAGCTTTGTCACACTTGAAGCTTGTATTTGTACTCTGTGTCATTTCTGAACTGATTAAATACTGATTTGCAACCCGAGAAGCCCTTAAACAGAGGAAAATGAATGGTGAGGAAAGACTACAGAAATCCAACCTCAAGTCGCAAGAAGAGAAAAAGATTGATGAAAAATATGATTATGACATTCAAGATACTTTGAGTTATTGACAGAGTTAATAGGGAAGACATGATCAAGAAGCCAGATATGGAAGCTGGATCCAAATGATCAGCGGGAATGTTAGGTACCAGTGCTTGGAACGTGAGGCATGACTGCTATTGGGTGTAAAGGAGTTTTGCTGGGGAAGTTATTTAGCACTTCTTGAGTAGTTAGGCAGTATTGCTTAAACGAAACTCGTTGGATGAGAAAGAAGTTAATAAAATTTATGAAAAATTTATTAGGACCCCCGAAGGGGTACATTCAAGAGGAAATAATTTTTAGATGCTGTTGATGTTAAATCAACTTAATGTTCTTTTATGTGCCCATAATATTTTTGTACCCTCATCATTATTCTTGAACATTAGTATGTTATGTACACTAGGCTCACGTAACACTTTCTTAAAATCTAGTCAGTCTTAGAGAAAAGGTTTCAGCCTTTTACGTCCCAATTCACTCTTTTGGAAGAAACTGAAAAAAATTGAAATACTGCCGATACTTTCTGAGAGTCGCATGTGACTGTCTTCAAGTCTTCTACGCTCATAACTTGTTAATACATCTTCTGAGTGGATTCAAGCTTGATGTGCACACGTATTTTAGGATACTGGTCTCTTCTAAAGGTTAGAATTAGATTTGGGCCATATATGTCCTAATTTGCAATATTCATTGAGGAAATTTGGATATTAGGTACAATATGGTGACTTATAAATGCCTGTTCTGATTCCCTTCAGATCTTCATCACTGTTGTTTTTACTGAATTATCAAGTTACGCCGCACTCTGCACTATTCCAGTCGCGTTCATTAAGGCATAAAGAACTGGCTTATGGAATAAGGGGATACCTTTCTTGGATCGCACAGCGATTGACATACTCCTACATCAAGCTTTAAAAGTTGCTTTGTGAAAGGCACAAGTGAATAAGAACCATCAACGCCAGTTTATTGCAGTCCTGGAGACGGGGCCAGGAGCTGAAGTTCGACACCCACAAGCACAACCAGGAGAGGACATGTAACATACCTCCCTCCTTCGACAGGTCCATCAACCTCTGGAGCCAATAACCCATCGGTAATTTTTTTCCACTCCTTAAACTCTCTTCGTCTCACACTGCATATACTCAACACCTCGCCCATCAGGACGTCTCTCCCAGAAGTCCATCAGGATATATACTAAGTACCACTCCCATTAGAGTCCATCAGACAGCAGACTAAACATTCCGCCTATCAGGACACAACTCAGTTCATCAGTACACACGTTAAGCATCCCGTCCAGCTTACGCCTCTCACTCACTCTTCACAGTCCATCAGAACACACTAAACATCCAGCCCCATCAGAACACCTCAGCTGTCCATCAAAACACCTTCTTCAGTAGTCCATCAGGACATACACTAAACACCTCGCCCATCAGGACGCCTCTCTCAATAGTCCATCAGGACACACACTAAACACCCCGCCCATCAGTACGCCTCTCTCAGTAGTCCATCAGGGCATGATGGGGGGGTTGAGGCCGTCTCTGATTGGGCGTGCAGGTCCTTGCTTCCCCCGGGAGGTGTTGTCGAGGTAATTACAGGGTAACTCAGGGATCTTGATCTTCCATCCATTAACGAAACGAATCCTTGTTTTTTGTATTGCGACTTGCAGCGTTGCCAAGATATGTATATAGATTAAGCCAAGCCATGATTGCAGTGCTGGTGCGATTTTTGCAGAGGGTTTGTTAGGAGGAGGAGGAGGAGGAGGAGGAGGACGAGGAGAAGAAGGAGGTGGAGGAGGAGAAGAAGAAGGAGGATCAGACGACGGAGAAGTAGGACGAGAAGGAGTTGGAACATGTTGATGATGAGGAGGAGTAGTAAGCGGAGAAGGAGGAAAAGGAAGAGGAAGAGAAATGGAAAGAGGAGGAAAAGAAGGGGAGGAGAAGGCTGAAAATGAGGAGGAGAAGCAGGAGACGGAGGAGGAAAAGGAATAGGAGGAAGAGGAGAAGCAAGAGGTGGAGGAACAGGAGGGCAAAAAAGGAGGATTTGGATGAGGAATAGAATTAGAAAAAGGAGGATAAGGACTAAGATTAGGCAGAGGAGGAGGAGGAAGAAGAAGAAGAGGACGAGGAAGAAGAAGAGGATGAGGAGGTGATGTGAAGAAGAGAAAGAAGAAGAAAATGAAGAAAATAAAAGAAGAAGAAGAAGTAGTGACCAATTACAAGCATCAACAGTTCAGTCTTGGTAACATTTAAGGTCACACTGATAGCCTCCCCGAGCTACCAACACCAGACGCAAAACTTCCTCCCCATCCCTGCTCCCCACCAGTCCGCTAACTTCCTCCCCATCCCTGCTCCCCACCTGTCCGCTAACTTCCTCCCCATTCCTGCTCCCCACCAGTCCCCTAACTTCCTCCCCATCCCTGCTCCCCACCAGACCGCTAACTTCCTCCCCATCCCTGCTCCCCACCAGACCGCTAACTTCCTCCCCATCCCTGCTCCCCACCAGTCCCCTAACTTCCTCCCCATCCCTGCTCCCCACCTGTCCGCTAACTTCCTCCCCATCCCTGCTCCCCACCAGTCCCCTTCCTCCCCATCCCTGCTCCTCACCAGTCTCCTAACCACACTCCCACAACCCTCTGCTTCCCCTCCCTAACCAAAGCACCACCCCCACCCCGAACCCCAAATCATGCTCCCCCACCATCCCCCAACATCCGACCCCATTGCCCATTCCCATACCACCGCTCCCTCCTCCAAAGTCTTTAATTGTTAAAATGATGTTATTGTAAGAACCATAAGTTTAATGGATAAGGTGGAGATAAATGAAGGAAGAGAGGAATGGGAGAGAGAGAGAGAGAGAGAGAGAGAGAGAGAGAGAGAGAGAGAGAGAGAGAGAGAGAGAGAGAGAGAGAGAGAGAGAGAGAGAGAGAGAGAGAGAGAGAGAGAGAGAGAGAGAGAGATAGAGAGAGAGAGAGAGAGAGAGAGAGAGAGAGAGAGAGAGAGAGAGAGAGAGAGAGTAGAGAGAAGAGGAAGTGCCAAGTTAGTGGATGGGTAGAGAATGGAGATGGAAGATTAAGCTTAATTATTAAGAAAATCACGATAGAGAAGATGAATTGACAATGAGAAGAGAACCAGATAAGAAGAGGATATAAGACGAAGAGGAGGAGGAGAAGATGAGACTAAAATAAAGATGTAAGAAAAAAGAAAATAAGCAAATATATAGCAAAAATGAAGTAAGAAGATCTAGGAGGGAGGAAAAGAGAAGAAGATGAAAAGGAGAAGGGCTTAAGGAAGCAATACAAAGAATAAAAAAAGTTAGGTGGGGAAGAGGTGGCAGAAGAGGACAAGGAGAAGAAATAAAGGGATGAAGGTCAGGAGGAGGAGGGAGTGGAGGAGGAGGAAGAGGAAAATGATGAGGATAATGAGGGAAAGGAGAATGATGAAAGGGAGGAGGAGGAGGAGGCGGCGAAGAAGGGGCGGAAGAGGAGAAAGAAGAAGAGAAGAAGGATGAGGGGGGGAGGAAGAGAAGGCGAAAGAGGAAAAGGAAGAATCGACAGCTGTGTTTAACATCAGTGTGTGAATGAAGAGCGATGGGAAATCACCTGCTGTTCTGTTACCTCAAAGACTATCTACACTCTCCTAGGTCTAAATGAACACAGGCACCCTCCCATATATATATATATATATATATATATATATATATATATATATATATATATATATATATATATATATTCAACGAACCGGCCGTATCCCACCGAGGCAGGGTGACTTAAAGAGAAAAACGGAAGTTATTCTTTTTAAATTTAGTAATTGTTTACAGGTCCTCTAGATCATTTGATTTGTGAGTCTTTATTAACAGGAGCTGTTCTCCATTTCCTTTGTTCGAACCCTTTCCAAACTGCTGTTTAATTCATATGGATTATCCACTTCTATATAATAATAATAATAATAATAATAATAATAATAATAATAATAATAATAATAATAATAATAATAATAATAATAATTATATAGAGTGTTAGTCATGCGGTTTTCTATATTTTCATTACAACTGTCTAAACATTTTGCTGATACATGTACTTCGCTTTTGAAGCTCGATCACCCTCTGTCTGCCTCTCTTTCTCCCTCCCACCGACAGTCCCATCCCTCTTCCCATCTTCCCCTTCCCTTTAGAGCCTCACAAATCCCCTTCCCCCAACTCTTGATAGCAACAAGCTAAGAGGAAAACAAAGGTCCCAAAAGCCTTGCAAGATGCGTCAAAAATTCCCCTGGCGAGAGGATCATATGGCGGTCTTGATCCCCGGTGAGCCTGCAAATGCCACTAATGAGACCCAATACCTCACGCTAGTACCTGAAACAATTGAAAGCAAAAATGACTCGCGTAAAGATTACGGTGGTGGAGAGTGAAAAAAGTCCCGGGAGGCATTGTTGAAGTTGTGATGGTCGATGGGTCGGTCCCCTCTTGTTGGTTAATACTGCGGTGGTGGTGAAAGTTGTAGTGGTGGTGATTGTGGTGGCGGTGCTGGTGATGGTAGTTGTTGAGGTGATAGTGGTGCTGGGTGTGCGGTAGGTGTGTATTGCGGTTCTATGGTGCTTTATTAACGGTAGTAATTTTATTGGCGGGGTGTGTGGTGGTAGTATTAATGGTAGGTGTGTGCATTAGCAGTGGTAGGTATGTGTGTGTGGTGGTATTAATTGCTGTGGTATTAACAGTTTTCGGTGTTTCTAATAGTAGTGATGTAAGGTGGTGGTATTCGTGGTATTAAGCATGACTAGTGGTGGTATGGTTATGTGGTTTTGGAACTTGTGTGAGCCATTAGACTTTTTGTACTCCTCTATTCATACATTCTTATATTCTTACGAATGTCAGGTAGGAAATAGTAGTAAGGGAGTAGTGGTGGTGGTGGTAAAAGTGGTAGAAGTGTTGTGATGGTGTTACTAGTGATAGGTGAGTGTTGTGATGGTGTTACTAGTGATAGGTGAGTGTTGTGATGGTGTTACTAGTGATAGGTGAGTGTTGTGATGGTGTTACTAGTGATAGGTGAGTGTTGTGGTGGTGTTACTAATGATAGGTGAGTGTTGTGATGGTGTTACTAGTGATAGGTGAGTGTTGTGGTGGTGTTACTAGTGATAGGTGAGTGTTGTGGTGGTATTACTAGTGATAGGTGAGTGTTGTGATGGTGTTACTAGTGATAGGTGAGTGCTGCGGTGGTGTTACTAGTGATAGGTGAGTGTTGTGATGGTGTTACTAGTGATAGGTGAGTGTTGTGGTGGTGTTACTAGTGATAGGTGAGTGTTGTGGTGGTATTACTAGTGATAGGTGAGTGTTGTGATGGTGTTACTAGTGATAGGTGAGTGCTGCGGTGGTGTTACTAGTGATAGGTGAGTGTTGTGATGGTGTTACTAGTGATAGGTGAGTGTTGTGATGGTGTTACTAGTGATAGGTGAGTGTTGTGGTGGTGTTACTAGTGATAGGTGAGTGTTGTGATGGTGTTACTAGTGATAGGTGAGTGTTGTGATGGTGTTACTAGTGATAGGTGAGTGTTGTGGTGGTGTTACTAGTGATAGGTGAGTGTTGTGATGGTGTTACTAGTGATAGGTGAGTGCTGCGGTGGTGTTACTAGTGATAGGTGAGTTTTGTGATGGTGTTACTAGTGATAGGTGAGTGCTGCGGTGGTGTTACTAGTGATAGGTAAGTGTTGTGGTGGTGTTAGTGGTTGGATGTGTGGCAGTTTTATTGGCTGTGCTGTTTAAAGATGATAAAAGGTGTTTGGTTGTAGTATTAGTGGTAGGTGAACATATGTAGTGGTTGCAACAGTGGTAATGGTGTGTGATGGTTGCCAGCGGTGAGGTATAGGAGGATGGTTGTATAATTCCCCGATTGCAGAGAATACCAAATAAAGAATTAACAAAAATGTTTGATAATCTCCAAACTGTAGGTGACGCTGATAATGAACATACTACTTTGGTTAATTTTTAAAGAAAAAAATATCGATGACGAATTAGTTAGATAATTCATTTTTGGTATAGATTTTCGCCGGCTAGTTTATTGTGCACCTCATTTTCATCCTGAAGACGGTAGCGCAAGAACATTTCCATCCCGTAAAAACATATGCATACACAAAAACCTTCAAAGTAGTCTCCAAACTGGTTAACACTATGTAAATACCTATAAATATTTTGGTAATGAATTCGAGGCAAAGGGCGAGAAGTTGGAGCCCGCCGTGCGCATCAGAGCGCCGGAGAACCACCGCTCAAGGCGTAGCCTCGCATATTTCCCCGAGACAGTAAATATACTCAGGTTAAACAGCCTGTGTAATAGTTACAGACGTCTTAAACGGTCGCCTTGTAATCGCGCGACAAGTTAACGACATCTCCATTAATTATACATTCAGGACCCTCCAGAAATATGCGTGCAGCGAAGGACCGTTTAATTTCTAAATCGTCACTACGACCATTTTCCCCTTATTACCATCACTGCGGGTAATTGCCAGTAATACGTGCCTGGCATCGCAGAGATTTTTGTGTGTAGTTACAGTTGCTTCTCGTGTATTTTGACGGAAGTAAAGCTACCGGAACGTTCCCTTCCTCGGATCTAGCCTGACTGCTGTTCATCCCTTATTATCCAGGGGCTGAATGTTCCTCGCTAGTTTAGAACTTCCTTATGAAATTAACATTAATAATAATAATAATAATAATAATAATAATAATAATAATGTACTGAGTAATGATATTGGTTTGCAATACAAAACATGTAAGCAGCAGCTCCAGGATTCTATAAAAGCGAAGATCTGCTTTTCCAGGTTGATATAGCAGTCAGTCCGGTCACAGACCTGGTCGCGGGGGAGTTGACCCCCGAAGTCCTCTACAGGTATACTCCAGGGATTCCAAGATTAATGTTACTTTCAGATCTGAACGCTGTTTTTTTTTTTTTCTGGGACACCTTGCTGCCAGAGGTATTGTAGAATTTTAGTCATGATTTCCCTTATTTGTGGTAAATAAACCTAAGCAAACGTAACCTAGCCTATCCGTATCTAAAAAAACTAAACCTTAAATCCAAACCACAGCACATCTAATTTAGCAAATTTAACGTAAGCTATCCTAACCTATCCTAACTTAAACTATCCTAACCTATCCTAACTTAAACTATCCTAACCTAGCCCAACATAACTTAATCCAACCTAAGCTAACCTAACCTAACCTAACCTAAGGTAACCTAAACCAACATAAACTAATCTAACCGTATCAAGCTCATCCTTAACTAATCTAACCTACCCTAAGCCTATTTGACCAAAGCTAACCTGACAAGATCTATCCACTTACTAACCAAAAGTAACCTAACTGAGGCTAACCTAACCTAACCTAATCTATTCAAACCTATGTTAGCCAAACATAAGCTAGCCAAGAAAAACCTAAACTGACCTAACTTAACGTTAACCACGCTGATGCAACCTAACCTAAGCTAACCTAAGTTAATCTAATCTAACCTAACCTATGCCATCCCAACGTAAGCCAGCCAAGGCTAATGTAACCGAAATTAACCTAGAATAGTGGCTTTCTTTGTACTTAACAAATCAGAATTGTAATTACACATTGCAACCTTTGCAAAGATATAAAATCTTTATTCTCCGTTCTTTATTCTTTTAACTTAAAGCAAAGAAGCAAGTGTTTGTAAAAAAAAAAAGTGGGAATTGTTAAGTGAAAGGACACAAGTGCAACTAATGTGACATTTTACTGAGGCAACGTTTCGCTCACCAGGAGCTTTGTGTCCTTTCAGCTAACATATTCTTGGTAATTCCATCAACATGATGATGCGTACCAGCGTCAAAATGTTGACGTAGTAAAATTAGAACAGACTGTAAATAGAGGCAGACTATCACTAATATTTCCACAGAGAAGTGTAAAACCGTAGGAAGTTACGCAGCGCCCGGGGAATGGGAGACAACCAGGTTACTAAATTCCCGATGGGTGAGGAACGACTTTAATTCCTAGAATGGAGGTAGAGGAGATTGGTAGAAGGAGGGTATAGATAGACAGGTAGGGGTGAGGTAGAAGGATGGAGGTATATGGAGAGGTAGAGAGGGGGGCTAGAAGGAAGCAAAAGGAGTGTAGCATGATGGAGAGTCTCAGACAGGAGAGTAGCATGATGGAGAGTTCCAGAAGGAGAGTATCAGGATGGAGATAGATTGAGAGGGTAAAAGAGTACAGACAAGTAGAGGGATAGCAGCAGTAAGGATAGTAGGATAGGAATAGGCAAAGGGTAATAAGAGACAGAAAGGTAGAAGGACGTAAGCAGGATGGAAAAAGGTAGAGGGAGGGTAGCAGGATGGAGATAGGTAGATAAAAAAAGATGGAGAGAGGAAGGCAAGAAGGATAGAGACAGGTAGAGGAAGGGTAGCATGGTGAAGACAGATAGAGGGAGGGTAACAGGGTGGAGACAGGTAGACGGAGGGTAACAGGATGGAGACAGGTAGAGGGAAGGTAACAGAACAATGCAGGCCTCGAGGTATCAAGACCCCTTACTTCTATATTACATCCTCCCTCCTTTCCTTCCCTTGAGCCTGCCTCCTTCTCTCTTTCCCACCCTCCCACTTGCATGCCTTCCCTCCCCTCCTTCCTCCCTCACCCTTCCTAGCTAGGTATATCTTCTCGTTAGCAGAGGCTCAAACCACAACAATAGGGCAGTCGCTGGTACCTTTCCGTTCACCAGTGCCGCCATGAGTACCACCAACAGTGCCGCTACCAGTGCTATGGCCAGTGTCACCAGCAGTGTCACCAACAGTGCCACCAGCAGTGCAATTAAAAGTGCAACCTAAAGCACCACCATCAGTGCCACTACCAGTGTTACCACCAGTGCCAATACCGCCAGTGTCAGTACCACAGTGTCAACACCACCAGTGCCATCACCAATGCTACCATCACCGGTACTGCCACCAATGATGCCACCAATGTCACCAGTGCCACCACCAGTGCTACCACGATTGCTATTACTGTTGTCACCAATAGTGTCACCCCCGGTACCACTACCAGTGCCATCTCTAGTTCTACAAGCAGTATTGTCACCAGTGCCAGCACTGGTACCACCAGTCCCACAGCAGTGCTGACACCTGTGCCACTACTTGTACCACCAGCACCACGACCAATGCTACCAACAAATTACCAGTGGTGCCATCACCAGTACCTCAACCAGTGCCATCAGCAGTGCCACTACCAGTGTTACCACCAATGCCACTCTTAGTGCCACTATAAACACCACATCCACATAGTGGCACTAATACAACCACCACTGCTATCATCTATCTAGCCCTGCTAGATACGAACTTATATAGCATAGTAACAAGGACACTCATAGATGACAAAGCTTTGAACCAGAAAAGCGTATTTTTGTAACATTTCCACCACCAGAAATTATGAACAATTATTTACAAAACGAACAATGAGTAAGAACAACTTATACCAAATGGTGAACAGTATTTGTAGAACAAAATATGTATGAGAACACTCACTTTTACAGCTAGTTCACTCCCATATGTGGCAGATTTTAGTGTTGTGTGAGCCAGCTCAAGGCAGGAAATGTTCTGAGGCTCCAGACTGCACCTACATGTGAGGTAACTTCTTTGAACTCCTCTCCCTTCCGCACTCTTCAACAATCTCCAGCATGTAGGCTGGACACTCTGCGGCAAGATGATGCATACTTCTTAGCAAGTACTGCTCAGCTGTACCTAAGACTGGTTAAGATGACATGCAGGAATGTGGTTCATGTGCTGGATACAAAACTGCACTCGACGCATATCACAAGTACCACTACCAGTACTACCACCAGTACTACCAAAAGTACCACCACCAGTACCACCACCCGTACCACCATCAGTACCACTACCAGTACCAGGACCGGTACCAGGAACATCACCAACACAAATACCACCACCAGTACCACCACCAGTACCATAACCAGCACCACCATTAGTATCACCACCAGTACTACCACCAATATCACTACCACCATCACCATAACAGCAAGGTACAAAGCAACACTCCCGACGTCCTACATAACGAAGCGCACTGCGTTGTACACATTGGCGTACACAGTGACGTAAACTGCGAAGTATCAGCAAAGTAAACAGCGATGTACACACGAGCGTATTTGGGCGATTTGCACAGTGACGTACACAGTAACGTACATAACAACGAACACGGCGATGTACATAGATACGTACATGAGGTAGTACAATAGTCGTTAAAAAGAGGTAGTATTCACGACGGTCGGCTAGTGATCATTAGTAACGTCTAATTATTACCACGACAACAGAGCAGAGCCCCATGGAAGGGGGACAGGGAGGTGTCGGGGCGGGATGGTGTCGGGGAGCAGGGAGGTGTCGGAGGCGGGGAGGTGTCTGGGACGGGTAGCTGTCGTTGCAAGGGGGTGTCGGGGGCGGGGAGATGTCGGGGGCGGGGAGATGTCGGGGGCAGGGAGGTGTTGGGGGCAAGGAGGTGTCAGGGATAGGGAGGTATCGGGGAAACAGGGAGGTTGCAGGGGCAGGGAGGGAGGTGTCGGGGGGCCAGGAGATATCGGAGGTAAGCAGGGAGGTGTCGGAGCAGGGAGATGTCCGAGGGCAGGGAAGTGTCGGGGGCGGGGAGGTGTTGAGGAAACAGGGAGGTATCAGGAGAGCAGGGAGGTGTCGAGGGTAGGGAGATGTCAGAGAGCGGGGTGGTGTCTGGGAAATGAGAAGTATGCGGCAGGGAAACATTGGATGGGGGTGAGAGGTAGGGGAGTGTCTAGTGGACGGGAAGTTTCGGGGCGAAACAGGGAGAAACGGGTGGGGAGAGGAGGTGCAGTGACAGAGAAGCGGGATGCAGGGGACAGAGAAGCGGGGCAGAGGAGGCGGCGAGATGGGGCGGAAAGAGAGCGAGGCTTTGTGAAGTGGGGCGGCTAGGCGAGGCAGTGTGGGCGGCAGGGAGAACTAAAGGAGGACGGTGGAGAAATGTGAGGGGGGGATGGGGGGCGGAAATAGAGTAAGGTTGAGTGGGGAAAGGTGATGGTGGGATAGCAACCCGTGGAGATAAAGAATGGTGGGGAGACGAACCACTGGACATAGGGAATCATGAGGAGAAAAACCTGTTGAAATAGAGAGGAAGGTGGAGAGTGACTCGTGGAGATAGGCAATAAAGGGTAGTAGATAGGGTAAGACAAGGACAGAGGAGGATGGGGTGAGATAGTGACAAAGGAGGATGGGGTGAGACAGGGACCACAAAGGAGGATGGGGTTGAGATAAGGACCTGAGAAGAGGAAGGTATGAGACAAGGACTCCAGCAGGGTTATCACCCATTACTCATAAACATCTGGACAAGGAATACTGCAGGAAGCACAGGAAACGGAAATTCTTAAACGTCGAGAGCCATGCAGCAATTATTATGTAATTTTTCTCTCACTAACAAAATAAATATAAAAGAAGAGTAGGGAAGTGGAAAGAACTGGATGTGGAAGTGGTGGAGGCTACATCCATGTTCTGTTTTAAGAGTAGATTCAAGAGGGCTCATGTGGCTGGAAAACCAGTTACGTTAATCAGTGAATGAAAACTGGTGAACTCACACACACACACACACACACACAAACACATATACCACACATGTCATGCCCATACTGGAGTATGCAGCCCTTGATGAAGCATGTCAAGTAACTGGAGAAAGTACAGAGGTTAGCAACGAGATTATTCCCCAAACTAAGGGGGTGTGTGTTATACGGATAAATTAAGGGAACCAAACCTGGTGATAATGGAGGAATGAATGACTAGGAGGCTATATCATAACTTACAAAATATTAAGAGGAATTGATAGTGTGGTCTGGGATAGACTATTAGAGAGACGGGCAACAGGTACACGAGGGCGCATGTGGAACTTGAAAACACAGATGAGCCACTGGGATGTTAGGAAGTATATCCTCAGCCTAAGAGTGGTCAAGAAATGGAACGACCTGGATACTAGAGTGGTAGAGGCAGGATCCATAGCTTTGTGAAGTACGATAAGGCTCTCGAAGCCAAGAGAGTGTAAATCCAGCAGCGGCCAGTGAAAAGGCGGGGGGCCTAGAGCCAAGACTCGAACCGTACAACCACATGTAGGCGTCTACCTATAGGTAAGAACACACACACACACACACAAGCTCACACACACACAATCTCACACACACAAGCTCACACACACACAATCTCACACACACAAGCTCACACACACACAAGCTCACACACACAAAAGCTCACACACACACACAAGCTCACACAAACACACAAGGTCGCACACACACAAGCTCACACACACACAAGCTCACACACACACAATCTCACACACACACAAGCTCACACACACAAAAGCTCACACACACACACAAGCTCACACAAACACACAAGGTCGCACACACACAAGCTCACACACACACACACGCACACACACACACACACACACACACACACACACACACACACACACACACACACACACACACACACACACACACACACACACACGCGCACACACACACACACACACACACACACACACACACACACACACACACACACACACACACCACAAGTACAACAGGCAAAGTATTGCTTACGAAGGGCTTCAAGCTCAGCAGTGCAGGGGGCGGTGGGCCCTCCGCCGCCTCGACATAAGTCCCATAATGCCCCCACCGCAGCTGGGGATTATTCTTTTTGAAATGAATATGAAGCTTGCTGGATCCCAGGCCAGAGCCAAGGTGACGTCGCAAATTGAATTAAATTGATTAAAGTTGGTAAAGATAGAGGTTCTGGCGAGATTAACTGTGATGGTGGTAGGCTGTTTGTGTTCCTGCCTTGTTACTGTCTTCTTCTACGATATATATATATATATATATATATATATATATATATATATATATATATATATATATATATATGTTTGTGTGTGTGTACTCACCTCACCTAATTGTGGTTGCAGGGGTAGAGACTCAGCTCCTGGCCCCGTCTCTTCAATGAGTGCTACTAGGTCCTCTCTCTCCCTGCTCCATGAGCTTTATCATGCCTCATTTTGAAGCTATGTATGGTTCCTGCCTCCACTACCTCACTTGCTAGGTTATTCCACTCCCTGACTACTCTATGATGAAGAAATACTTCCTAACATCCCTTTGACTCATCTGGGTCTTCAGCTTCCAATTGTGACCCTTTGTTTCTGTGTCTCTTCTCTGGGGCATCCTGTCTCTGTCCACCTTGTCTATTAGACGCAGTATTTTGTATGTCGTTATCATGTTTCCCCTAACCCTCCTGTCCTCAAGTGTCGTCAGATCGATTTCCCTTTCTTCGTAGGACATTCCCCTTAGCTCTGGAACTTACCTTGTCGCAAGCCTTTGCACTTTCTCTAATTTCTTGACGTGCTTGATCAAATGTGTGTGTGTGTGTGTGTGTGTGTGTGTGTGTGTGTGTGTGTGTGTACTCACCTATTTGTACTCACCTATTTGTGGTTGCAGGGGGTCGAGTCACAGCTCCCGGCCCCGCTTCTTCGCTGACTGCTACTAGGTCCTCTCTCTCCCTGCTCCATGAGCTCTATCATACCTCGCCTTAAAACTATGTATGGTTCCCGCCTCCACTACGTCACTTTCAAGGCTATTCCACGGCCTGACTACTCTATGACTGAAGAAATACTTCCTAACATCCCTTTGATTCATCTGAGTCTTCAACTTCCAATTGTGACCTCTTGTGTCTGTGTCCCTTCTCTGGAACATCCCGTCTTTGTCCACCTTGTGTCAATTCCGCGCAGTATTTTATATGTCGTTATCATGTCTCCCCTGACCCTCCTGTCCTCCAGTGTCGTCAGGCCGATTTCCCTCAACCTTTCTTCGTAGGACAATCCCCGTAGATCTGGGACTAGTCTTGTTGCAAACCTTTGCACTTTCTCTAATTTCTTGACGTGCTTGACTAGGTGTGGATTCCAAACTGGTGCTGCATACTCCAGTATGGGCCTGACATAAATGGTATACAGAGTCTTAAACGAATCCTTACTGAGGTATCGGAACGCTATCCGTAGGTTTGCCAGGCGCCCGTATGCTGCAGCAGTTATCTGATTGATGTGCGCCTCGGGAGATATGCTCGGTGTTATACTCACCCCCAGGTCTTTTTCCTTGAGTGAGGTTTGCAGTCTTTGGCCATCTAAACTATATTGTGTCTGCGGTCTTCTTTGCCCTTCCCCAATCTTCATGACTTTGCATTTGGCAGGGTTAAATTCAAGGAGCCAGTTGCTGGACCAGGCTTGTAGCCTGTCCAGGTCTCTTTGTAGTCCTGCCTGATCCTCATCCGATTTGATTCTTCTCATTAACTTCGCATCATCTGCAAACAAGGACACTTCTGAGTCTATCCCTTCAGTTATGTCGTTCACATATACCAAGAACAGCACAGGTCCTAGGACTGACCCCTGTGGAACCCCGCTTGTCACAGGCGCCCACTCTGACACCTCGTCGCGTACCATGACTCGTTGTTGCCTCCCTGACAGGTATTCTCTGATCCATTGCAGTGTCTTTCCTGTTATGTGTGCCTGATCCTCTAGCTTTTGCAGTAACCTCTTGTGAGGAACTGTGTCGAAGGCCTTCTTGCAGTCCAAAAATATGCAGTCGATCCACCCCTCTCTCTCTTGTCTTACTTCTGTCACCTTGTCATAAAACTCTAGTAGGTTTGTGACACAGGATTTTCCTTCCCTGAAACCGTGCTGGTTGTCAATTATACACTTGTTTCTTTCCAGGTGCCCCACCACTCTCCTCCTGATGATCTTCTCCATGACCTTGCATACTATACACGTTAGTGATACAGGTCTGTAGTTTAGTGCCTCATGTCTGTCTCCCTTTTTAAAAATTGGGACTACATTTGCCATTTTCCATATCTCAGGGAGTTGCCCAGTTTCAAGTGATGTGTTGAAGATCTTTGTTAATGGCTCACACAATATCTCTGCTCCCTCTTTAAGGACCCATGGAGAGATGTTGTCTGGTCCCACCGCCTTTGAGGTGTCAAGTTCGCATAGCAGCTTCTTCACCTCCTCCTTGGTTATATGTACCTCATCCAGCACTTGCCGGTGTGCCCCCCTGTTCTGATTTCCTGGAGTCCTACTGGGTTCCACTGTAAATACCTCTTTAAATCTTGTGTTGAGCTCCTGACATACCTCTTGGTCGTTTCTTGTGAATTCCCCATCACCCTTCCTCAGTCTGATTACCTGGTCCTTGACTGTTGTTTTCCTCCTGATGTGGCTGTACAACAGCTTCGGGTCAGTCTTTACTTTTGATGCTATGTCATTTTCATATTGTCTCTGAGCCTCCCTTCTTATCTGTGCATATTCGTTCCTGGCTCTTCGGCTGATTTCTTTATTTTCCTGAGTTCTCTGTCTTCTGTACCTTTTACATTCTCTAGTACACCTAGTTTTTGCCTCCCTACACCTTTGGGTGAACCAAGGACTCGTTCTGTTCTTCCCATTATTTTTTTTTTTTTTTTTTTTTTTGTGTGTGTGTGTGTGTGTGTGTGTGTGTGTGTGTGTGTGTGTGTGTGTATGTGTGTGTATTTTCACTTATTTAATTATTTGTTTAGTAATTTAAATTCCTCCAGGTAGCTGAAGAAGATCTACATATAGCAAAGTTTACTGTGTCGAGTAAAACTAAATGCAGCCTACTGTGTCGGAGGAGGCCTATATGCAGCCTATTGAGTCGTCATAGGCGGTTTATAGTCAGCTCATAATTCATAACTGCGTTACGAAGGTGTAAGCAAAGAAGAAATGGTAAAATGAGAAAGAGAGAGAGAGAGAGAGAGAGAGAGAGAGAGAGAGAGAGAGAGAGAGAGAGAGAGAGAGAGAGAGAGAGAGAGAGATGGTGAAGGACAGAGATGAACATAGGGAAAGAAGCAGATACATAAAGAGGTAGAGAGGGATGAGAGGGAGAGAAACAGTGAGAGGGAGAAGTAAACAAATAAGTAGGAGAAAGCGGAAGGGCTGGAGAGAGAGGAGGAAGAAGGACAGAGGGAAGGAGGGAGGGAGAGAGAGAGAGAGGGGGGGAGGGAAATATCTGGCTTAGTCCCCCCTCCCTTAATTTCATATTCTCATTAAAGGATAGCGACCTAATTGGTATTATGACACGGCTTTTATTAAGACTTTTATGAAATTTACTTCTATGTTTTGAGGCATTAAGGGCCAGCCATCATGTCCTTCAGGGCTTTAGGTAGTGTGAATTAACTCTACCATATATAGCAGCGAAATTGGCTATTGTGGGGCTCAGGGAGGAGGGGGAGAAGGAGAAGAAGGAGGCAGAGATGGAGGAGGGGGAGGAGGAGGAGGAGGAGGAGGAGGAGGAGGAGGACGAGGAGGAGGAGGAGGCAGAGATGGAGAAGGGAGAGAAGAAGAGGACAAGAAGGAGGAGGAGGAGAAGAAGGAGGAGGAGGAGAAGAAGGAGGAGGAGGAGAAGAAGGAGCAGGAGGAGGAGGCAGAGATGGAGAAGGGAGAGAAGGAGGAGGAGGAGGAGGAGGAGGAGGAGAGTACGACGCGAAGACAGGGAAAAAGAAGATTATTAGAAACAAAGGCAAATAATGATAATTTTAAGAACAAGGGAAGAAGAGTCGTGTGAAATGAGAATATATGAAGAGACAGAGACAGTTGGACAGTCACAGAGACAGGCAGTTTGATAGCCAGAGAGTCAGTCACATAGACAGGCAGTTGGATATACAAGAAATTAGAGAGATAGGCAATTAGGTAATCAGATAGATACTCAATTAGATAGATAAGCAGGCAGTTAGGCTGTCAGAAAGGAAGATTGACAGTCAGATAGCCGGACAGATAGTCAGAAAGGGAGACATTAAGACATACAGGTACCGTCGGACTGAAAGATAAACAGTCAGGCACAACAGGCAATTAGACTGGCAGTTAGACAAACAGACAAACTGTCAGTCAACCTGACAGACATCTAACCCTGTTAGACATTGTCACTGGTAGCCAAACAAAGTCAGATCGATATCCAGTTGGACAGGCAGGGAAATAAGCATACATATAATCAGGCCGACACACTGACATCCAATTAGAGACAGAAAATGGACAGTCGGGCTGATAGACAGATAAATATACAGTCTCTTAAACAATCACTCCGTTAGACACATATACAATAGAGTTAGAAAATAGGTAGACACCTGTACCCAGAGAAAACAGCTTCCCGTCTACATACACTTCGATTAAAGACAAGTGTCGACAGAGAAAGAGAATGAGAAGTAGAAAGAGAGAGATAAAGGAAATACTTGAAGAAAAAGATCATTGTTCGTTCACCTAATGATTATCAGAAGAAAATTACATCGAGAAACCAAGTTTCCAGTTGGAAACGACGACATAACAGACTAATGACGACATTAGAAAGTTGTAACAATTGTCGTGTCATTGTGTAAGGATGAGGGCAAAGTCGTCTCAAGGGGAGGGTAGTTATTGGTTATGACGGATGGGGGGGGGGGAGGAAGGAGAAAGCGGAGGAGTGGCAGCAGCAGCCACGACAATGCCTTGGCTTTTAAAGGGTAAGCCAGCAAGTGATTAACAATGGTTTTACAGTTTGGTAAGCCACTGGTTACTTAAGTGAAGTAAGCCAACGGTTGCTTAGCCACAGGAATATAGAACACTGGTAAAATAACGGTTATTTAACGACAGGTATACAGCTCCGGAAAGCCAGTAGGTGCTTAACCAGTGAGTATATAGTGCTGGTAGACCATGGTTGCTTTACCACAGGTATATAGCACCAGAAAGACAGCAACATGTTTTAAAAACATGTAGCATTAGTAAGTCAGCAATTGCTAAATTATCACTGGGTAAGTCGTATGGGTACGTAAGTCGTTGCATAATGACTGATATCTACCATAGGTTCTCCAAGAACTAGGAAGTCACCGAGTGGATGATCAGCTGAATAGGTGATCAGCTAAGTGAGTGGGTGGTCAGATAAAAATTCACACCAAGACGCGGTTTCCAGTTTCTTGAACAGGAGCCATAGGAATATCAGGACCAGAAGAAACATCAGCATATAACACCATCGGCAGCAAAATAAACAGCGATAAAGAGCAGCGGAAGCAAAATAAAATAAGTAGCAGCAATAACATCAGAAGAAACAGCAGCACTAACAGCAACATTAGCAGAAGCAGTAGCAAATGCAGCAGAAACAGCGAAGACATCAGACCCAGAAGCAACAGCAATTGCAGCAGCAACAGCAGTAGTAGCACCAGCAACAAAAGAAGTAACTGTGACGGTAGCAGCAGCAGCAGTGACAACAGAAGCCACAGCATGGAAAGGAGCTGGAGAGTATACACCTAATGCAATTATCAGCTATTCCTAGACTTATTTAAGAATATATGTTAAACCTCTGTGGGTTACTAAAATGTTGTTCCACAGGGTGTTGTTTTACTAGGAGGCCCAGAGCTGGTACTCCCGTAGTTGCAACCGTCCTGTTTGTGTATTAGTAAACGATTAGTAAACGATAACTCGGGGGCCTCCTACGAGTGAAACACCCACTGTATATTAATATAAGTCTAGAAGCCAATGAGTTAATTTAAAAACATAAGGAAAACAGTTTCTTGTAATTATAAAACAATATATGCAAGTATGTAACAAACATCTCCCCTCAGTAACTGGTCCCACATAAATCTCCAATTCTTCTGTGCAGGAGTAAGTTCTCTTAAAAGTTAATGAAATTCCCCAGTACAATAACATAAAGAACAAGCTAATTGTAGAATGTAAATGGCATTAGTTTGACATTCATCGGTACACTCGAAGTGGATAGTAATAACTTTTTATGTAGATACACAACATTTATATAATTTAATTAGATACAAAAGTATTATCTGGATTTGCATGATCCTGGAGCTACACCAGAGATCTATATGCAGCTAGAGTGTGTATATATTTGTAAGAGATAAAATACCACGACCTTGATCTGTAGTGACCTGAATAAAACCCTTCCAAAATGCACAAGGATATTTCTACGCTAGGTAAACAAGTAATGATGAGTTTTTGTTGTGTTGAAAGAGAACTTTATTGTTACAAATCTGCGTCTTTTTGCCACCTGCTGGCTGCTCCACTCGTCTCGCTTACTCCCTGTCAAAATGGAAATTCGGTAGATCCTTTAATGGAAAATATCGAATATTCGTAATAATAACTGGAAATCTGGAATAGTAATTGAAACTGTAATTTTAATTAACTCTGAATCAAGTAAATACACTAAGCCTGATAGTAATTATAGTGGTACTGTCGATACTAGTAGTGGTCGTGGTTGAATTGGTGATGGTTGTAGTAGTGGTAGTTGTAGTGACGATGTTGGCAATGGTGAATGAAATGGTAGTGAAAGTGATGCCAGAAATGGTGGAGATAGTTTTGGTTAGGTTGGCAGAAATGGTGGGGATAGTTTTAGTTGAGGTGGCAGAAATGGTGGGGAGAGTTTTAGTTGGGGTGGCAGAAATAGTGGAGATAGTTTTGTTTGGGATGGTAGAAATGGTGGAGATAGTTTTGTTTGGGATGGCAGAAATGGTGGGGATAGTTTTAATTAGGGTAGTTAAGGTAGTAGTAATGAGAGTGGTGGTAGCAGTGATAATGGGGAAGCATGGCGGTAGTAACAGCAGTCACAGTGGTGTTAGTGGTGATAGTCCAAGGTGATCACAAATCTGTGTGTATCACTGGGATAGTTTTCAGATTATCTATACTATACTATACTATACTATATTATACTATACTATACTATACTATACTATACTATACTATACTATACTATACTATACTATAGACGCTATTAATTAGAATCAGCCATTACGAACAGGGGAAGAAGGGAATTTGGAGAGAAGAGTGAGGGTTGGGGAGCTGAGAAAGGATTGGGATGAGAAGAAAATTTGTTAAGGGGAGGATGAAGAGAGTCTGGGAAAGGAAGATGATGACTGGTAAGATTGGGAAGGAGAGAGGAGAAAGAAGGCTAAAAATAGAAGAGATGACTGGAAAGACTAGGAAGGCAAGAGGGAATAAGATACAGAAGGCTAGAAAGAGTCAGTGAGAAGGCTCTTAGATTGTAAATAAAGATAGGAACCCTTAACCTAATCTTGTATAACCCTTGTGTGTGTGTGTGTGAGAGAGAGAGAGAGAGAGAGAGAGAGAGAGAGAGAGAGAGAGAGAGAGAGAGAGAGAGAGAGAGAGAGAGAGAGAGAGAGAGAGAGAGAGAGAGAGAGGGAGGGAGAGAGAGAGAGAGAGAAATATATAAGCTACATCAAGGAAGAGGAGCTCGCAATATCTCTAATGGGTCCAAGCTATGAAAATATTAAATTATAATTGGCACGCGGCACCCGCCTCAGTGTGTGTGGATTTCCAGGACCGCGTTCGAACCTGGCCAGACGCACCATAATCTCAGCCCCTCATGTACGAACTCTGGGGAAATAGGAGTATAATCCCGAAATGAGTATAGTCAGTTGATTGAAAAGAGGAAGGAGGAATAGGAATAAGAGGAGAAAGAGAAAGAGGGGAGAAGGGGAGGAAGAGAAGAAAAGGAGAAAAGAAGAAAAGGAGAAAGAGGAAGACGAGGAGAAGAAGAAAGAGAAGAAGGACAAGGAGAGGAAAAGGAAGGGGAAGAGGAGGAGGAAGATGAAGAGGAAGAGGAACGGGAGGAAGATGAAGAGAAAGAAGAAAATCATAAGAAAATTTATAAAATGCGTTCTCAGGTATCCAATTATACTCTTGGTACTGAAGTGCGAGACGAGAGAACGTAAGGAATATTTAGGTAAACACACACTTAAAATTGACATAACAACAACAACAAAAACTTGAGCGAGTGCTTCGATTCAGAATTATTTGGCCGCTGTTTGAAGGAATTCTAGGAAACTCAAGACTATTAATGTAAAGTTTTGTGGTTAATGTTTGTTATTTAGCCCAAAAAAAAAATCACTGAATTATTCTGAGACATGCTTGATTCTGCTTCCAAAGCAGAGTCTGTTGTAGGTAATTTTCTTATGGCTTAATATCACAGAACGTCAATAAAGCCACGGTGGCCACGTTGATATTGCTTCTAGCGAGCATCTGGCGGGTGTTCCTGCCATCAACACCCTCCAGACGCTCGCTGGAAACATGGCAAATGTACCTACATCACACTCCATCAAACATCTTACTAGGAAACGCAGCCTTCACTTCTTACTACAGGCCTCAACACTGTCCCTTGTGGATACTACTGAAAAGTATGCTGGCGAGACAAACAGAAAAGTATGTATCTGCCTGAACCAATATAAATACGCCTGCATCAAGACGACTTCAGCAACGTATGTGTACTGATGAGTGAAAAATAGGAACTCGTCATCACAGTACCTTTCAGTTTGTCTCTCTTTCTGCTGACCCGAACGTCCAAGAAAGACAATGTTTTTTTTTCACCTTCCTTCTCCAAAATGAACTGTATTGAAGTCTTTGTCTGGTTTAGCTATTCTTTGAAGTGTAATAATAAGTTAAAGCGACAGAGTACGATGACTGGGATATCACCAAAGTGCCTCATCTAAGTGATGTCTTGGAGTAATGTTGTTCAAGCGGTTTTTCTCTAAGAGCTCAAATTAGTTGTTGGCCAAAACAGCATTCAGTTGTTACCGCAATGCTAAGCCGATGTGATTGAGTTTACGACGGTGTAACTCTCAGGAGTCTCCCCATACGCCTACAATAGTACAAATATCCCTGAAGAATGGATAACACCAACAACGTTTTTGAACAACACCACAACACCCATTCCCACCTCTTGGCGTATAATACATCAAAGGTATTGTTTTAATTAAAATGCAAGATACAATGTTGGTGTTTGGGGTCATCTAATCAAATTAATACAATTAAACAAAGGTGTAATATGTCCGCTTTGGTGATTTCCAAAAATCTCTAGGGACTAGTAAACTTTTTGCAGTGTAACTTCTCAGCATACACCTAATCTTCCTGTCCCAAATGCCATATATAAGGTAGAATTAATCTCACTTTTCTCGAGTCTTGATAAGACCCTCGTGCAGATAAAACATCGTACCAATAAAAACTGGACTGCATCAGGTGCCTAATAACCACTTATCGGAATTAAGTCTTTATTGAACATACCTAAATATTGGCAGCGAGCATGAATTGTTCTTCTATATAAGGGAAAAGGAAACAAGAAAGAGTATAAGAAATATAAGGGAATAAGCCTGATGATAATACCGGATAAAATGCATAACAAAATTATTGCTAAGGTCTTGGGATAAATAAAAAATTAGGATTGCAAATGATCATAGAGAATATAGGAAGGGGTAAGGGACGTGTAGACCAAGTGTTTACATTGAAGCATAGGAGTGAACAATACTTTGATATGAGTAACCATCTGTCACATTTAATTTTAGAATGAGCATATGACAGGGTGGATAGGGAGCATAGTGAAAGATATTACAAATGAATGGTATGCTTCTTGGTTGTTAAACTTATTTATGATGAGTGGTTTGAAAAACCGACAAGTTGAAGGTTGAGACACTTATGCAGCATATGGGAAACTTTATTCAGGAAACGTTTCGCCACACAGTGGCTTCATCAGTCCAATACAAAGAGGAAGGCGTAAGGAGAGGAGGAGTATGAGGTAATCAGTCCCTCAACCTGGAGTCGATGTGTTCAGTCCATCAATCTTGTAGATGGACTTGTCGGTTTTTCAAACCATTCATCACAACTGTCAGACACTGCAGCATCATGGGATCGTGTTACAAAGATTTCTTCAACACTTGTTCAACCTTTGGACGAAGACCTACTTCGACTAGTGGATGTTACCACTATGACCCCGCCTCCGCCTGCTTCACCTCACCTCACTACAGTATATAAGCCACGTCTACGGCCCTGTGCTGTACATTCTACAAGATTGATGGACTGAACACATCGACTCCAGGTTGAGGGACTGATTACCTCATACTCCTCCTCTCCTTACGCCTTCCTCTTTGTATTGGACTGATGAAGCCACTGTGTGGCGAAACGTTTCCTGAATAAAGTTTCCCATATGCTGCATAAGTGTCTCAACCTTCAAACTTATTTATATACAGGGCCAGTAGGCCTGCTGCAGTGTTCTTCATTTCTTATGTCCTTATGTTCTTACGAATGTTTTCCAAGTAACAAGAAAATATCCAGAATATTCTTTACAGAATTCTCTACAGAAATTCCCCTGACTCTTTCTTATCGCAAAATCCCCTGAATATTGCTTATAAGAATCCTAAATAATCCGTGATATCCTAAATATTCCGTGATAGCCTGAATATTCCATATTACCAAATATCCCGGATATTTCTAGACTCTAGTCTCTTACAACTATTTCTCGATACACTTAATCTTGTTCCTTCCATGAAGTTCAAAGCTGAATGGCAATCGTTATAACTACTTGCTTTCTTTCCCTGATGTTGTATATCGACAGGATGAAGAATTACACACATGTACAACATCTGGTTATTTCTGTAAACGTTCCGCAGTCCAACATCGACTCTGTGTCCAACACAGAGACGATGTTGGACACCTTATGAACTTCAGTGAGGCTAGATAAGTCGATAAGAAAGATTTTCGACTGCGAAAGTGTATAGAGGCTCCCATAATTGCCGCCAGTAACAATATCCATAAAAAATCCGGTAGTTATACTCTACCCAAATTGCTGATCAACAGGATGTTACCCATTCTGGAGACCGCTGTAACATGTTGTTGACAGGTCTTTCTCAAACAGAACCCATTTCACCATTGTTGCACTACTACTACTACTACTACTACTACTACTACTACTACTACTACTACTACTATTACTACTACTATTACTACTACTACTATTACTACTACTACTATTACTACTACTATTACTACTATTACTACTACTACTACTATTACTACTACTACTACTATTACTACTACTACTACTGCTATTACTACTACTACTATTACTACTACTACTACTACTACTACTACTACTACTACTACTATTACTACTACTACTACTACTACTATTACTACTACTACTACTATTACTACTACTACTACTACTATTATTACTACTACTACTATTACTACTACTATTACTACTGCCCTCTTGCAGGTTGCTACCTGACTACTTCCACTATATAAGCTCGTTCTTAGTTATCTCTATTTTAGGACTTGACAAGTCACTCGTAGCGAAACGTTTCCTCTATTAAATGTCCTGAATTGCACATAAGTCTCTTTTTTCCATAGCAGTTCAATAATATTGCCTCCTAGCATTACAATATTGCCAATTTGATAATTTTATTAATGATATTCGTAAAATAAATATACTTGTATCCAAATGATAATCTGTGAAAGCCTCATTTGATCAGTTGAAAAACATTCCTCGTTGATAACTCGAGAATGCAACCTGACTAGGAGTCAGATACGCTGTGTACTCGTGGAAAAAAATCTCAGTCATCTTATTAATGGATAAAATCCAAATTATTTTTCATACAAATTAGTAAACCTAATATAATCAGATAATATGAAAACTAATTTTAATCTGGATATCAGTTAGGAATGAATAAACTGGCTGCATTTAGCACTATAAAAACTGTGCAAAACGAACAAAAAGACACAATACCGTGACTGGAACAATACACAGATAACCCGCACACAGGAGAGAGGAGCTTACGACGACGTTTCGGTCCGACTTGGACCATTTACGAAGTCGTACCGAAACTTCGTCGTAAGCTCTTTTCTCCTATGTGCGGGTTGTGTAAAAACTGTGCAAGATTTGAACTGTAATGATAGATCAAACTGCTCTTTCCCCGGTCTGGACTGACAGAATTTCCAAGTGTCTTGCTGACGTACGAGATGCATAGAAAATCAGTGTTGATTAACGTCGCGAAAACAACGCTTTACGCTTCTTCTGCTTTGCCTCAGAGATTTTTTCTCCTGCTACCTGTTGCTAGCCTTGCAATACTGCATTGTCCCTGATGAAGCACGGAGAGTGCGAAAGATCTTGACCTAAAGATTTCCACCCCATCCCCCCCTATGTGGATTGTTCTGCATTTTATTGATGATGAACCACACCAACTCAAATCTTGAGTAGGCTGAGTAGGATTTAGTCAAATTAAACTTCATAAATTTTAACGAGGTTAGGTGACAGTTTTTTTTTTGGGGGGGGGAGAGAATTTTTTTTAGGGTATGAAAAATCAGAGGAGAAATACGTTGCCATCAGAGCTTTTTTTTTTAATTAATTCCCTATGGGTTTAGCACTCTCCCGTGATAATAATAATAAAATATTTAATTGATTCCAACTAAAATTCTTTTTGTTTTGTAGGTCCAAAAGTGAGTAAAAGAATGAAACGGAAAAAGAACAGGAAGAAAGGAATGCACGGAAAAACAGGGAGGAGGGGAAAGGTAAGTGGAAGATAATAAAGGGGAGAGAGAGAGAGAGAGAGAGAGAGAGAGAGAGACTGGGGGAGGAGAGAAGGGAACTGAGGCCTCAATGTACTTATGAATTATGCAACTCGGCAAATAATTTCCCTCGGATTATTATTATCATTATTTCCAAGTCACAACAAAAGCGAGCAATGATTGCAATTCTCTCTCTCTCTCTCTCTCTCTCTCTCTCTCTCTCTCTCTCTCTCTCTCTCTCTCTCTCTCTATCTTCCCCTGCTTCTCCTCCTCTGCCACTCTTCCTCTTTCTTTCCTTTAATGCGTCTGCTTCCCTTTCTCTCTTATCCTTCCCTCCTCTGCCTCTTTCCCTCTTCTTCACTGTATCTCCTCCCCTGTCTTCCCTCCCATTTCTTTTCTCCTCCGCCTCTCCCCATGCCTCTTCCACTGCCTCTCCTTCCCTGTTTCCCCTCTCTCCGTCTCTAGTTTCCGGAATCTCTCTCCCTCGCTTCTCCTCCTCCACTGCCTCTCTTCTCCTTTTGCTTCTCTCCGCTCCCCCGGGCTCTTTCTCCTGTAGCTTTTCTCCTCATCCTCTTTTCTTCGCCAGCCTCTCTTTCCCTTGCTTCACACTCCTCCATCATTCACACTCCTACTCCTCTCGTTCCTTATTTTCCAATCTTTCTTCTCCCCTTTCTCTCTCTCTCTCTCTCTCTCTCTCTCTCTCTCTCTCTCTCTCTCTCTCTCTCTCTCTCTCTCTCTCTCTCTCTCTCTCTCTCTCTCTCTCTAGTCTTTCCCTCTTCTACCTTCCCCATCACAATTCTCTCTCTTTCCCTCCTCCTCCTTCTCCTCCACTTCCACTCTCTTCCCCATCCTATCCTCTCATCCCTCTCCCCCCTCTTCCCCCCCTCCCCTCCTCGCGTATTACAGCCTTGCAACAATGAGTATTCAACATAGCACATATCGTCTTTTGTTCCTGCTGTTGATCCTCACTGCAAAATAACATGTGCTGAAAAGTCTATATTAAATTTTAGGGAGCCAATGAATTAAGCGTTTGTTACGCCCAGTATTGTAGCCACATTCTTCCGCATATTGCGTATACCAGAATGAAGCCCTTTTGAGCGTCAGAGGTAATACCGTATTTAGACTATAAGTAGGAGAGCCACTCTTCTGTTTTTTTTTCTTTTCCCGTCCATGACGAGCCGGAATGACTTGGGTTTGGTCTCTGATGCCGTTCTTGTGAGCAACCAATGGTAGAGGGTACAAGGTGCAGTTTTTTGTAGTTTGGACTATACAAGCGATTATGATTGATATATATATATATATATATATATATGTATATATATATATATATATATATATATATATATATATATATATTATGATATATATATATATATATATATATATATATATATATATATATATATATATATATATATATATATATATATATATATATATATATATATATTTCGCCTGCTCTTGCAAATTCCTTGCATTGTTAAAATCCCTAGTAAGGCTGATGCATGCAGGGGATGAGATGAAAAGCTGTAAGCCTTCTCCGTGAAAACTGGCTGTCTTGGATCAACGTACAGCATTGTGCTAGGCGCTAAGGTATTGTCCAGTGTGGTGAGAATCGTACAGCACTGCGTACCTTGTTCCAAGGTTCGTAGGTTCGAGTCTCCTTCGGCCAAAGATCAGTATTTGTGTATATTTCGCCTGCTCTTGCGAATTCCTTGCATATATATATATATATATATATATATATATATATATATGGATCGACTATACAGCACATTGAATGACTTCATGTGTATAGTGTGGTCTATGGTTTCACAAGTACAGTAACTTAATTGCCTATTTGTTCTTCCAGATCTTCCCAAGTGTTTAAAGATGCAGATCTTTATGACAAGTTTTGGAGTTACTGTAATTTACTCCATCATCATCAGGCACTGACGACCATTAACTAAAACACGGAAGACTTGTTTCTAATGCTGCTGTATCGATTGGACAACACAATGAATGATCCCAGGCGAGGCAGGTCCAATTCTCCCACCGGCTTAAGCCAATGCCTTAACGTAGTCAGGTCAGTCACATTCACTTAAGGAAGGAGCACGGCATCTGACCTAGTAGCACAAGTTAGTCAGGTTCAACTCACACCCACCAACACCCACTCATGTATTTATCCAACCTATTTTACATGAGTGAGTGTGAGTGGGTGTGAGTTGACCTGACTAGCTTGTGCGAGGTTTGATAAAACTCGTGGAGCAGGGAGACAGAGAGGACCTAGTAGCAATCAGTGAAGAGATGGGGCCAGGAGCTATGAATCGGCCCCTGCAACCACAAATAGGTGAGTACAAATAAGTGAGTACACATACACACACATGCACATAACATAGGACTCGCAGCAATGGCTTTAAACAGGAAAAATTCAGATTTAGGAAGGATATCGGAAAGCACTGGTTTGGTAACAGTTGTGGATGAGTGGAACAAACTCCCGAGTACCGTCATAGAAGCTAAGACGTTGTGTAGTTTTAAAAATAGGTTGGATAAATACATGAGTGGGTGTGGGTGGGTGTGAGTTGGATCTGACTAGCTTGTGCTACTAGGTCGGATACCGTGCTCCTCCCTGAAGATAATGCCTTGACCTCACTAGGTCAAGGCATTAGCTTAAGCCGGTGGGAGAATTGGACCTGCCTCGCATCGGCCAGTAGGTCTGTTGCAGTGTTCCTTCTTTCTTATGTTCTTATACACACATATACACACACCCACACATACACACACATTCAACTCGGTACACATTAATTGCAACCAAAAACATAAAGATGGAAAAAAAATAATCACAAAATCCTGAAAACCAAACCGAGACAAGGAAGCAACCGGACCATCTTCGCCGCCTTCTGACGGCGTTAGTGTCCCCTGGGAGCCGTAATAGGGCTTATATTCGCCCACTCCCGACACAGCTCATATCAAGACGACATATCCCGGACTTGAGAAACTTAATGAAAGTTAGACAACAATCAAGTGAAGCCTTGCTGGTGTCTTGGGAGAAATTGGGAAGGCAGAGTTACCAGTTTGTCTCGAACAACAAGGGCAGAGAGTTGGGGAGGGGGAATAAGAGAGGAAGGTAGGAAGGTGGAGTAGGGGAGGTGGGGGAGAAAGAATAAAGTAGTTAGAAAGTGATAGAAATACCGAGAGCTGGAAAGAGAACTGCTCATTAGATGCTGTTTTGCTTAACCATTTTACCTACATAAAATACATACACACACACACACACACACACACACAGGCCTAGTGTCTAATCGACATGTGCCTAGGACAAAATATGGTAACTAACACACACACACACACACACATATATATATATATATATATATATATATATATATATATATATATATATATATATATATATATATATATATATATATGTATATATATATATATATATATATATATATATATATATATATATATATATATATATATATATATATATATATATATATATATATACATACATATATACGCACACATTCACTGATTTTGATTTATCCGTTAGCATCACATGGGGTGCAGACTCAGCTCCTGTCCTCCTTGCCTCTTAGAATACTCCGATTATCCTCTTTGGCCTTATCATATGTAGGCCTGAAACTATGTATAAGTTTGCCTCCACTGCTGTCTCGTCCAGGTCGTTCCACTTTTCATCCACTCTAAGATTAGAGGAATATTTCCTTCCATCCCAACGGATCATCTGTCTTTAGCTTCCACTTACGTCCCTCTTAATTCAGTCTGCCCATTTTTACATTGTAAATTCCTTTTAATATTCTATTGGTCGTAATTCTGTCTGTGTGGAAGGCTGGATTAACACGGCCGTACTGTACAGATACGTCTCCTTTGAAAGGCACCAAATAACTATTTGCTCTATTATCAAATTTGACATGGTAAGGCTAGGTTAGGCCAGATAAGCTTAAGATTGATTAGGTTATCTTTTGTTTCGTTACGTTAGATTAGTTAGGTTACCTTACGTTAGGCTGGCTTTAGTTTTCCGACACTGTCCAGTTACAAGTAACAGTGACTGTTTTTCCTGTGACTTTTTCTTGACCCTCCCAAATCTGACTTTTCTTCCTTGTGACTTTATTACCCGGATTTGTTTACCTGACCAGAAGCAGCAACAAGCTGTGCTAAGTGGGGGAGGAAGGGAGAAAATGGAGGGAGGAAGGGAGAAGATGGAGGGAGGAAGGGAGAAGATGGGGGGAGAAGAAGTTGGAGGAAGGGAGGTCTTGGGTTTTTCCCTATCTCATTCCTTTTCCTTCTTGTCATCCACCTTATTCATATCCTTTTCGTGAGAAACCTCTCCACCCTTCCTCTTACTCTTTCATCCCATTTTTTTTTTTCTACTCTCCCGTCCTCTCCCTTTCCACCAATTTCTTCCTAATTCCATCATTTCCCCATTTTCAACATTATGTTAATCCATTCTCTCTCTCCTTTAACCCTAAATTATCAGAAATTAACTTCTTCCGCTTTCTTCTAGTCCTTTGCATCGTCTCACTTGTTACCCTGTCCCAACCCTCAAAACAGATGCAATCCGAACCCAGAGTCAATTATACCTTGCTAAAAAGAGGGAGGGCTGGGGGAATAGAACGTGGGGTAAAGAGGAAGGACAAAGGATGCAGTTGATCTAGGAAGGAAAAGAAGAGAATGAGAGGGCAAGGGGAAAGAGTAGTTAAGAAGGCGGAAGAAGAAAGGGCAAAAGAGGACGGGGGTGGGATTTTGAAGTACATGGAAAACGACAGACAGCAAAAGACCTGTCGTTCTATATCGGGATTATTTGCAAGGAACTCTGAATGTTTGTCTGCTTTTCTGCTACGAATCCTGTTTGGATAGATGGCACCAGTACAAAATTTTGAAAGACATTCTCATGCCTCTCCACCCCACTCTGGCTGTGTTGAAAATCTTGCAAAGAAACTGAGCAAGAAACCAGCCCATCGTGTAGGTTTAACTAGCTTCCAGCACTATCTTAGGACCCTTTGTTAACTCGTTTAGACCTCTCTACTGGCTTGTTATGGTTCATTATTATAATACAAAAGAAGCACTAAACCACAAGGGTTATACAGCGCTACGGGCTTGTTTAGAGACCTAGCTTGTATTGCTCCCTGTACTAACTTTTCTAGCTCCCTTCGTTGCCTTGTCTCGCTCTCTGTTCTAACTTGCCTTACTTTCTATGCTAGCTTTTTCTAGTTCTGTTTACTAGCCTTAGCTTTCTGTACTAACTCTTTCTTGGTCTCCTGCAGGTTACCTATATTCGATTCCAGAGTTCAGCGTCCACAAGGCTCAGTCCAAGACCAAGCTTGAGAGCCTGATCAATAAAGTTGTTTGTGTTAGCTGCACGCAGTCTAGTGATGGCACCATGGAACGAATGAAAGTAATAACCTGAGGAATATATCAATTTCTCATTACGAATACTGATTTATTTCTAAGTATTTTAAATCCCGTAACAAAGTTTGTAAGTTTTCTTCCAAACTAATAAAGACCAACTTACAGTTAGTGTGAAATCACTGTTATTTTGGAGTTCAGTTTATGTGATACTGAAAAACTGTGAACGAATTCGTTATACAGGATCCTTTATCATTAAATTTATATCCAACGATTAGTTATGTTATTTTCCACGTATTTTACAGTCATCTCCCAGATAATAATTACGTCTGTTGCTTGACACTGATGTCAGATTAAAAACACGAGGAAACACAAGGGCAATATTATAGGGGCTATTAAAATATTTTTAACTATTAAATCTTTGTTGATAGTGTTTTTTTTTTAATATTTTTGTCTCTGCCTTTCATTCTCTCCTAATCTCATTTAAATCTTGTCTCTCTCTCTCCTGTTTCCTCTCTCCCTGCTTTTTAACTCCCCTTTCTTGCTCCTCTTGCCTACTAGTGTTTTTCTATTCCAACTCTTCTTGTTTACACATCCTCTTCACACTAATATATCTTCCGTCTCTCATTACTCTTTAATTTAAGTATTTCTGTCTTATCATTTTAATCCATAAGTTACTCTTTCTCCTCTATTTTTCCATTTTCGCACTCTTCCTCCCCCCGTATCTCATATTTTACCCTTTGATTTCCTCTTTCCCTCTTCCCCTCACACTCTTCCTCGCCTTCTCTCTCTCTGTTCCCTTCTTCCATTCTCCCTCTACTCCCCCTCTTTTTCTTCCCCACTTCCCTTCCTCCGCATCCCCCTTCTCCCCTTCCCTCGCACCCCTCTCCTCCCTTTTCTCTTCCCTCCCCTCTGAGAGGCCGTATTGGTGAGTGGTTCTCCAGGGACGCCGCCCCCTCACTGAAGAAGTTATGAACACCCATAAACCCAGCTCAAAACGACGCAAGAAGCGAGCAAAGAGGAACAGAAGGAGAGGAGGAAGAGAATACGGAAGAAGAGTAGAAATCAAAGAGAAGATAATAGAAACAGGCGACGCAGAAGAAAGAAGACGGAGATAAATGGGTGGAAAATAAAGAGGAAGAATAAAGAGATGTAAAGAAATAGAAAGAGCCGAAGGAAGGGACTAAAGAAAGATAGGTAAGAACTGGTTGGAAGTTATGAACAGAGTGATGATGGAGAATGAACGGTGAATAAAAAGGTGGAAAAAAATGAATACATGAATAAAAATAAAGGATAAAGGAGAAGAAGGAAGGATGAAAATTGAAGGATAAGCAATCACATATAAGGAAAAGAGAAACGCCGTAAGGACAAATATACCGAAGAGAAATAGACATTGAGAAAGAGCTTATAATTACGATGGGTACCGGAATGAAGGAAGAAGAGAAAGAATTAACCGCGATGAATAATTACACATGAAAAACAGGAGAAGGAAAAATAAAAATAAACAGGGAAGGGGAGAAAGAACAGCGAGAATAAATAGGTAATAGGTCTTTAGCCTCCTACAGTGTGCAACCCAACGGTGTGCAAATGACTGAAGGCAAGAACTGCAGACACGTTGCAGCTTAACACTGATGAACCTTCGGTAGAAAAGGCAACGAAGCGACACAGTGAGCTTCATTATAACAACGTTTCATTCACGGCGAGTTATATCATGGCAATGTTTCGCTCAAAGAGAGCTTTATCAGTTACAGAGAAAATATGTCATCAACTTCTAGCGTAGACCGGTGAGCAAGAACGGCCTGTATAAGGAATTTTTGATATGATTTCTATACAAATTTCCTTGAGCTAAACGTTATAATTATTTCCCAGTTTTTTACTGAATTTTCTTATTTCAAGTCCAACACTCTTTCCCTCTGTGATAAGAAGTACCTCGACCAAGAAATTCTTTACTCTGTGGAAAATTTTGTGACAGGAATGAACTAAGATGCTAAATGAGAGCTTTTATAAAGCACCAGCCCCCTTCCCTCCACCTTCAGCAGACAACTGCCATATATCTTATCCATTTTAGGGCATTTGTCCCTTCTATACATCCATGAGCAGTGGATAATCAATCTAAAATTCGAATCAAGTCACATCATATAAATTGTTACATTCGTTAATTACGAATTTTCTGAACTTTGACGAGTCCCCTGCAGGTAATAGCATAATTTTTCAACTGCTTTGTTTGTTTTGATTCTCCTCAGTTGGGATTTTTGCGTTGTGTTTGTAGCTCCCCAAGAGGGTAAATTATTTTTCTTTTACCTCTTAGGAAATTCGTTATTTGCTCGTAGTTAAACATAAAGGTTTGTTACGTTTTCAAAGTTTATGTTGTACGTCCCACAAGGTTTTTTTTTATTAATAGTTCCTAGGAGGGCTTTTGTGTTCGTATTTCTCCAAAAGAGTTTATTTTATGTTCGATGTGCCCTAAGAGAATTTATTTTGTATTCGTCGTTCCATAGGAGGATTAATTTTATTCGTAGTTGGACTCTTAGTTCTTGAAAAGGATTTAATTTGTGTTCGTTCCTCAAAAGTTTAGTTTTGTGTTCCTAGTTTCTCAGGAAGAATTTGTGTGTTCGTAGTTACCGGTAAGTTTGGTTTGTGTAAATAGTATTTTTTTTGTAATTGCCTTAGAAGGCTCTTCAGGAGTGCTCGTTATATGTTCGGAGTTTCCTTTGTGGGTTGGATTTGTGTTTGTAGTTCCCCAAGTGTGTGTTTCCGTGTTCGTAGTTCCCGGAGGGATTGATTTGTTTAAATAGTTTGATTTTTTCGCAATTGTCCATGAGGGCTTTTTTTTATCATTGTAGTTCCCAAGTGTTTTTTTTTTTTTGTCTTCGTAGTTCCCAAGTTTTTTTGTCTTCGTAGTTCCCAAGTTTTTTTTTTGTCTTCGTAGTTCCCAAGTGTTTTTTTTCTCTTCATAGTTCCCAAGCGTTATTTTTTTTTTGTGTGTGTATGTGAGTATGTGTTCGTAGTTACTTAAGGAGAGTTTAAGCAACCGATCATCAACGACTCATAAAGCTACCTAATAGCTTCTCCAGGGAACTAATCTTTTTACTTCATTTTTTTTAGCTCACTAAGTCAATAAAGATTTTAAACTTTTCCTACTTCAACCAATAAAGCGGCGAGGCGAGACTGCATGCAGAAGAGGGAGGAAGGCGGTAATGATCCAAGATACACTGTATACATAGGCATGATCGTATACATATGCATGAGGGGGGAAACTTATACATTCGAGTACACCAGAAGCTTTATACACATTTATAAAGTAATATGTGTTTTGTGAGGGTGGATGTATTTGTGTTCCTTCAGGATCTTGACTAAAATTTATTTAGTTAAAAATATTTAGGTTTCCCCTGAAGTGGTACCTTCATGAGGTTGCCTGAATTAATTTTCCTTCCTATAAATTTTCTATTTCACTAATAACTTGAGAACGCTTTATCCAATCGGCTTCAAATTTTCAACACTTGTGTACGGTAACGAGCCATAAATTCTTGGAACAACCGGCATGTTCAAGTGACCTATGATCGAAGTAATTCAACCCATTCCCAACATCCTCAAATGGCTGGGATAACTTCCGAAATCCTCAGTGGAGTAGCCTCATGCGATCCAAAAAAAAAAAGTTACCATAAAATGAAACGATGGCAGAGAGTGAATTTGAAATGTAAAATCCCATATTTGATCATTTTATGTGTAAAATAGTGTGAAATTTTTATTGACGTCAATTCACTTTAAACAAATTTCAGTTTGCTTCTTGAGTGGCTTTACTACCAATGGTTGATGTATCTTGGGGCCAGAATAGTACCTGTTAACTTTCGCTCGAGTGCAGGAAACCTTGTTGATGTAATAAAATGGTAAAACATAAGTTAGAACCATTCGAACTGTACTGATAAAGCCACTGGATAGCGAAATGTCTACAAATAAAGATACCCAGATGTTGTAAATGTTTCTAATTCTTCATGAAACACATACTATACCTGTAAGTGTGAAAATAGTTGAAAAAATATTCAATGTAGGTTCAGACAGTTGCAGGTCTGTGGACAATGTAGTTTGCAAAATTATATTGAAATATATCGCAAAAAAGTAAACTACATCACACTCTGAAGACGCTACTCCAGCGTAGGTAGTTTTGGAAATGAACGTGTAAATATGAACGAGGGTTCACTTGTTCACTTGGAAAATAATTCACCGTGATTGGTCAGGCGTGTCATGTGACTGAATACTGACGGCTGATTGGCCCTTCCGATGTGCAATTTAATACACACCAAAACGCATTTCACTACACATAAAGATATTTAACCGGCTAATATCTCCAAAAAAAATTAAATTTTGAACACACACAATAGTTATATGATATATGGTTAGCTTGTTTGCCTTTAAAAAATCAAATTGAAGTTGGGACCAGGAGCTAAAGTAAATATTATCACAGCATTCTTGTGTCTTTCTCCATAACTTTACCTTAGATAATCTAAGGAACAAAATATCACCTGAAAATTTGTAAAAGGAATTTGAAGACGTGGCTGAGGAAACCAGGTAAGTAAACAGACCATGTAGACAGCAGCTACTGAGTCAGCAGGAGGTCGCTGAGGCAGTGTTGGTGGCCCTGATGTCGTATTCAGCCCTCCACAGTATAAAAATGGTTGCCATTACTTAGCTCATAAATCTCAGCGAGTGACAGTCTTTAATTCTCACATCATAACATTCAGGGTAGAGTCGCCTGCCTCAGGTATGATGCTGCTACACTAACTACTGCACTATACGTTTATATTTTACAATTATTATATTTTCCTTCTCATTTCATAATCTTTTGTCTTCTTCTTCTTCTTCTTCTTCTTCTTCTTCTTCTTCTTCTTCTTCTTCTTCTTCTTCTTCTTCTTCTTCTTCTTCTTCTTCTTCTTCTTCTTCTTCTTCTTCTTCTTCTTCTTCTTCTTCTTCTTCTTCTTCTTCTTCTTCTTCTTCTTCTCCAATGAGCATTTTTAGAGACATTTTGTCAGTCACATGCATTCTGTGATGACGTAGAATCAGTAACTATAGAAGATACATTGGAAACGTGGAAATATACAGACAGCAGAACCGGATTAAGGATATGTGCATATATATATATATATATATATATATATATATATATATATATATGTATATATATATATATATATATATATATATAAATATATATATATATATACATATATATAAATATATACAATCTATATATATATATATATATATATATATATATATATATATTTATATATATATATATATATATATATATATATATATATATATATATATATGCAAAACAACCACTGTGAAAGAGTAATGAAATTCCAAGTGCTTTCGTGACTACTCTGACAATGTGAGTAGTCACGAAATCGCTTGGAATTTCATTACTCTTTCACAGTGGTTGTTGTTTTGCATATTTTAAAAATCACCTGTTTTCTGTGATCTTATTGCATATATATGTATATATATATATATATATATATATATATATATATATATATATATATATATATATATATATATATATATATATATATATATACTTAAGGATATTGTTCTCTTTGGTCTCCCATTATATCCCAATTCACTATTTTTAATGAAGAAATTTGGTTATTAGTTTCCATGTGATGACTTGTGTGTACCTCTTCTAATTCCCTTCTAATCTTCAAATATAATATTCAACTGCAATATAAATTTATGCAGCACTCTGCACTATTCCAGTTGCGTGCATTGAGGCATAGGGAACTGGGATTATGACACAGGGAATGTCTTTTTCCGTTTGTATAGTGATTGAAATTCGTGTAGTCTTGTTTATAATTTGTCCATGTTAAATTTCTTCATGAATAACTATTTTAATACTTTGGTATCCACTGATAAACATTGTAGAAGATTTTAATGGCTAAATTCCCTTGCTTGCCTTGTAAATAATGAATGGTTTCCCTTACCCTTAAAATAGTTAGAAAGATGGTATCCTTTTGCTTATTCCTTAAGCAGATAGGTTTAAAGGATTACTGTTTTATTTTCCTAGCGTTCTTTAGTTAGAACTAAAAAAAAGAAAATCGTTTGCTTTTTTTAATTAGCCAGTGTTCTGAGATTATTAATAAAATAACTATTTCTACGTTATTTCCATTTTAACATCCATTTGTAGTGTTTTAGTTTTGAAAGAAGTGCGTCTGCAGCTTATCGTCTAAATGCGACTGATTTCCACCTATGGTATTTAATTTCTTGAGCCTTCAAAACGCCTTCCAAAGCACCCACGAACTCCTGCCGTAGTGACACCGTTATTACCACGCGAACTATCAATTCCGTAAATTTCAAAAGGAGATCAATTACGAGTAAAGGTTTATAATTGCAATTTACAGCAGAGCCCGTTCTTAAATACCACATAGATCGCTTGAAAAAAGAAGCTTCTGATGTGAAATCTAGTTACAAAGAAATGGCTGAACGAAATAGCGATATGAACCCTTTTTTCAGGTGAGTATAGGAGTCGTAACTGCACATCAGCCATGACTGCCGGGGCAGGAGTCGACGTTTCCAGTGAAACTCGTAAACATATGCAGTGGGAGTGATCTAGGTGAAGACGCTTGTAATTACTGTGTTGAGTTGTGGAGAGGAAGGCAGTAAGAAGTGGGGAATGTTAGGGTGGTGGTGGTGGTGGAGTGAGAGAGGTGGTGGTTATGGGGGGGTCGTAGTAGGAGGGATGGAGATAGTGGTTGGGTTGATGGTGGTGACGGTAATGCTGGAAGTGCTGGTTGCGGGTGATGGTGGGGGCAAAGGTGCAAGGGGGATGATGGTGGTGGTGGTGTCGGGGGGTGGTTTTATTAGTGGTGGTAGTGACGATATTGCTGCCTGAGGTGGTAATGATGTTAGTGCTAGAACTGGCGACGATGGTGTGGCTCCTGAAGTATGGTGGTGTTGACGGTAGCGCTGGAGGTGATGGTGGTGAGAGTGATGGAAGTGGTAGTGGTGATTGTAGCGAGGAAGTTGGTGGTAGGGTTGATGGAAGAAGATGCAATGTTGGGATAGTGGTAATAGTACTAGTAGTAGAAGAGGTGGGCAGGAATCTACACACTCTAGAAAGGCGTAGAATTAGGGGGGATATGATCGAGGTGTTTAAATGGAAAACAGGAATTAATAAAGGAGATGTAAATAGCGTGCTAAAAATATCCAACGTAAACAGGACTCGCAGCAATGGTTTTAATTTGAAAAAATTCAGATTCAGGAAGGATATAGGAAAGCACTGGTTTGGTAATAGAGTTGTGGATGAGTGGAACAAACTCCCGAGTACCGTTATAGAAGCTAAGACGTCGTGTGGTTTTAAAAATAAGTTGGATAAATACTTGAGTGAGTGCGGGTGGGTGTGAGCTGGACATGACTAGCTTGTGCTACTACGTCGGATGCCGTGCTCCTCCCTTAAGTGACGTGATTGACCTGACTGAGTCAAGGCATTGGCTTAAGCCGGTGGAAAAATCGGACCTGCCTCGCATAGGCCAGTAGGCCCGTTGCAGTGTTCCTTCTTTCTTATGTTCTTAATTTTAGTTATAGGGATGAAGGAAACCCTCCCTAGGTATCAACTCACTTGAGCGTTTTCTATGTTGGTATTCATATCTTCACTGGTCATTCTCTCCTCTTGTGTCGTTAGGTTCGGTTCCACTAGCTATTCCTCACAACTCATTTCCCTTCACACTGAAACTAGCCTCGTTGTCTACCTTTGCACCTTCTCCAGCTTCTTTAGCGTATTTTAACAAGTGTGGGTTCTATGCTGGTGCAACATATTCCAAGAGGAGCCGGACTTATGTTGTAGAAAGAGCCATAAATGAGTCTGTCGAGATTTCTGAAGTTTACTCATTGATTTGCTTATCGAACATTGGCCTTATCGGTTATTCAGATTTGTGCTTCCAATGGGATGCTTCGTACTATCCTCCGACATTATTCTTTCTCCTTCAGTAAGGTTTGCAGGTAGTTTGTGTGTGTGTGTGTGTGTGTGTGTGTGTGTGTGTGTGTGTGTGTGTGTGTGTGTGTGTGTGTGTGTGTGTGTGTGTGTGTGTGTGTGTGTGAGTGTGTGTGCTTGCTTGCGTGCGTGCTTAACAGTAGGGTCAAAGTACACGATTTAAAACAATTCCTTAGCTATTTGAGGTCCCGTCAGTCTCGGTAATAAGGTAGTTTTATTCGCCAGAATTAAGGTTGTTAGTCAGTAATAAAGCTTAATGACTTCATTATCTCTCGAGACTGAGATTAATGGACACATAAAAGTGACTGAGTCATAGGGAGACAATGGTTTAAAGAGACTGGTAAACACTTTTTTAATTTTTTAACACGTCAACCATCTCTTGCCGAGGTAGTGTGACCCGAGAGAGAGAGAGAGAGAAGAAATACTTTCGCCATCATTCATTCAATCACTCTTCTGACATAAGCTTACCGACTTCACAGTTCAGATGACCCTCCGAATTTCCACCTCCCTATCCTTCCTTCAGAGTACGGGCAGTGCACTTCCCATCTCCAGGACTAACCGGCTAACCGGTTTCTATTCAAAATTCTTGCGAAATGTTAACTTACTCACACTCCAACAGCATATCAAGTCATAAAAAGCCCTTGCCTCCACTCACTCGTATAAAACGCGCTCACACAAGCCGGTTTGGTGTCCAAGAAATTTTGATATAAAATATATATCCCGGTAATATATTATAATACCTGTATAATATCTAGATATTGCATATGTAAACATTATATAGGCATCTATATATGTATTTTAAACCTATGTAATATCTATATATGTGTACATCTTAGTTTTCTGTTTAAAATGTCCATATAATAATAATAATAATAATAATAATAATAATAATAATAATAATAATAATAATAATAATAATAATGCGTTTAATGATACCGAACCTGCTGTTGTATTTTTCTTGCAGTTTAAGATGAAGATGAAGAGGAGGAGGAGGAGGAAGACGAAGAGGAGGAGGAAGAGGAGGAGGAAGAGGAGGAAAGAGGAAGAAGAGGAGGGGGAGAGGAAGAAGAGTAGGGAGGAAAGAGGAAGAAGAGGAGGGGGAAAGAGGAAGAAGAGTAGGGAGGAAAGAGGAAGAAGAGGAGGGAGGAAGAGAAAAAGGGAGCGATGGAGGAGGACACTCACCTGAGCCATTGGAGTAGGAGTTGACGTAACCGTAGATGGTGATATCATCTAGTAATCCTAGCCGAAAGTCCTACGAGTCCTGTCTCCTAGGAGGTCCTGCTGGTCCCCCTAGCTCCGCTTTTTGTGCCTATGATTTTTCATCATCAGTCCTGATGTTTCCTGGACGTTAGGAGATCCTGCTGGTCTCCTAGCATTTATTATTTTTGCTGGAATTTCTTGTTAGATTAACTGAGAGGTTATGTTTCCTAGGAAGTCCTGCCGACCTCCTAGTTGATATCTTGTTAGGAGACCCTTCCAATTCCTATTGGCCTCCTATAACCCTTTATTGTAATTTAAAGTTCTCGTTATGATCCCTAGGGGGCTATAGGAACTCTCGCGGACGCACCGACCGTCGGGTGTGTTAGCGTTACGTGACAATGGAAAATCCAACAGCTGAAATCACCGGCAGGAAATAAGCGTGTGGTTGGCCGTACGTGAGCTGGATGGCAGATAGCTTCTACCATCTATACCTGGATTTACCAGCTTCTTCAGGGAAAACTGACTTACTAGGGGCGGGAAAACTTTGATGCTAGTGAAGGTTTCTCCTTTGAGGAAATGAAACAACTGTACTTCTCTTTGCATCAACCGTGATTACCTCTTATTACCCTTTGAGGTTTATGATAGTTATGATAAGTGTAATAATAACAATTATGATAACTGTGATAATAAAAGTAATAACACAGGCATTTGAAGGCATCTTATAAAATTTCATTACCTTTTGAAAGGGCAGTGGATGCTGCAGCTGTCATCTTGTTTACCTGGAGTTTACCTGGAGAGAGTTCCGGGGGTCAACGCCCCCGCGGCCCGGTCTGTGACCAGGCCTCCTGGTGGTTCAGAGCCTGATCAACCAGGCTGTTACTGCTGGCTGCACGCAATCCAACGTACGAGCCACAGCCCGGCTGGTCAGGTACCGACTTTAGTAATTTCAACACAAAACCAAGTATTTACACACAATGATCGAAGTCCAGATTTGTTGCTTCTATAATAAAAGACTCAGGTAATATAATAAGAATCCTCTGATTTGAAGTGGAACTGGAAGAGCACTTATTCAACAAGATCCCATTGCTGTAATAGTAATAATGAGTTGAATCCCTTGCGTGTTCTCCCGTGACAGCTGTGTCCCCAATGTGAGTACTCTGATAATGTTGTCAGTATCCTTACAGGATATTCGTTTACTTTCATTCGCAGTAAAAGGAGCACCACGAAGTACATAAGTGAGCAACGTTTTTTTCTGTTATAAGTCGTCCGTATCCACGAGCGGGTGGCTAGGCTGTTTACTGTGTCCTCACCAAAGGGCGAGTTACCACATTCAACGGGAACAAGGTAGGATTAGTTTTAGGAATCTTCAGAATATAATTTTCTTCGATGGAATTATTTAGGACTAAGGGTTCCCTAGGAATACTAGATGCTTCAGTTACGTTATTTCCTATTAGCAGTTAGCCATTTTTCAAGGGAAACTTCCCTGAAATTCCTATTTTGTATCCTGTATAATACTTGTTATTTATATAGACTTTATACCGTGGTACTGTAACAGTATTCACTCCATAAGCTTCCAAGAGAACATCCATTGTCAAATTGGTTTCTTCTGATACAGGCAATATTTTGGTCCGCAGTAGAGATGAAAATGAACTTGTATCATGAAAACAATTTCCTTAAGATTAATTTGAGTCCAGTGGAGTAAATGTGCCTCATAGCCAAGTGCACATTTTCCTCGGGCAATTTACTTCTTTTAGTCATTTGCCTTCCTTAAGAGTATTTTGAGTCACTGTGACTGGGAATTAGGCTAATGTTAGCAATGACTATAGTAGTGAAATCCTTGGGAACAGTGTGCAGCTAAAGACACATATGGACTTCTCAAGACATTTACTGGCATTTCTGGACATTTATAAATGTCTTAAAAAAGCATGTCTTTATTCGTATGCTGTCGGTATCACCATACCTTTCCAGTCATGGGAATACTTTTGTCTCCCTAAAGGCTCCGTAGGCTGATCATACTCCTAGGGAGAACCTTGAAATTATCTAGATCTCTCATGCAGGTACTGATAGCAAAAATGATGCTGTGGAGAACTTTGTGGTTTTCGGTGATCGGATGAAAAGTCAGGTGGATAAATGTACCTCGATGGAGATCCTTTGACAGTCATAACCCACCAGTGAGCAGCAGCGGCTGCCTTGTGCATCATATCCTGTGCAATACATCGATGTGGTTTGTTACAGCGATCTGTCGTATGACCGGTCATCTTATAGCATTAGCAGGAGAGGGTTCTTGCATTTTCCATTCCTTTTTCTTGGCTCAGATATGGATTTGGATTACGTAGAATCTTTTTCAGGGCCAAAAAAAAAAAATAAAAAATAAGACTGCGATCAATCATCTTTTTTTTCAGTCGGTCAATAGCATCTAAATAAACTAACTAGCCTAAGTAACCAGTTAGTTAATGCCGCCCAATCAGTTTCGTGAGATTGTGTTAATCAGTGCGTACAACTGAGAAGTAAACAGTGTAATTAATGCTTCCTACTTGCCGAGACTTTGTGTAATCAGTGTATTCAAACTTATTTTTCAAAATGACTCAAGAAATCGTAATGACACGATTGCAAACAAACCATACCCCCGGCCGGGATTGAACCCGCGGTCATAGAGTCTCAAAACTCCAGCCCGTCGCGTTAGCCACTAGACCAGCTAGCCACAATAAGAGTCATCCAACTAGGTATATTTCTACACCATAGGAAGGTTAGCACAGGCACCACTGTGACCACAAATGCAAGTTTTTACAGACGAATCTCCAGCTAGCGTGGCCGTGACGAACTCTAGCTCAAGTCCCTTCACTGCCGTCAACATGACTCAAGAAATCGTAATGACACGATTGCAAACGAGTTCGTCACGGCCACGCTAGCTGGAGATTCGTCTGTAAAAACTTGCATTTGTGGTCACAGTGGTGCCTGTGCTAACCTTCCTATGGTGTAGAAATATACCTAGTTGGATGAATCTTATTGTGGCTAGCTGGTCTAGTGGCTAACGCGACGGGCTGGAGTTTTGAGACTCTATGACCGCGGGTTCAATCCCGGCCGGGGGTATGGTTTGTTTGCAATCGTGTCATTACGATTTCTTGAGTCATGTTGACGGCAGTGAAGGGACTTGAGCTAGAGTTCGTCACGGCCACGCTAGCTGGACATTCGTCTGTAAAAACTTGCATTTGTGGTCACAGTGGTGCCTGTGCTAACCTTCCTATGGTGTAGAAATATACCTAGTTGGATGAATCTTATTGTGGCTAGCTGGTCTAGTGGCTAACGCGACGGGCTGGAGTTTTGAGACTCTATGACCGCGGGTTCAATCCCGGCCGGGGGTATGGTTTATTTTTCAAAAGTAATTAATGGTAAGGCTTGAGTACAATTATCAATGGTTTATTTCTCACACTGAGTACACAATCACAAGACTCACGAAATCGTAATGACACGATTGCAAACAAACCATACCTCGGTCTGGAGTTTTGAGACTCTGACCGCGGGTTAAATCCCGCCCCTGGTATGGTTTGTTTACACAATCACAAGTGTTGTAAACCTAGTAAACCACTTTCTTGAGACGCTAATATGTACGTGAGTAGTTTGTGATACTGTTTAATTAATTATAATATCCACAATACGAGTAGCTGTGGGCAGACTTAGCCTCCCCGGTATGCAATTGTGAGATCAGAAGTATGTCATATGATGCCTCCCCCACCCACCCCGAGAGTGGAGGAATTCTTACTGACCCCCTTCCCCTTCTATCTCAATAGCTATATGACCCTGGGTCACAGTGACAGTCAACATCTCTCTACCAAGTTTGTAATCACTTCTTCAGAGGAGAGGAGAGGAGAGGACTAGAATGCCATATGTCACCTTACTCATCATGTCTAAGTCTTCAGTGGCTTAATATTAAAAATGTGATGCTTTCCTCACCGAGTCTCAGTTCCTTGAGTTTATGACTATCACTGTGAAAAGAGATAACGTGCTTAAATATAAATATTTTTCGATAGTGATTTTCATTACAGTTTCAGTCGAAGATTGAGTGCGGTTTGAAGCATTTTCTCCTGTATCATACCTCCGTTAAAGAATTAGATGATGAGCACCATACCCAGACAAATACACCTGAAGAGATCAACATCCATCCAGTGGCCAACACAATAAGCGGATTTAACTTGAAGTCAAACACGCATGAGAAACCTTATGCAAATTATCAATGATCTTGTTACTTGACTCCTGACCGATGACTACGTTTTTAGGGTTATGAGGATGGAGGGGGGGGTAAACAGGGATACGTAGGACGGTGAGGGGTGTTGTGGTGGTGAGGGATTTGTGTGTTGGGAGGGGTGAAGGGATGGAGAGGGGGTATCTTTTGCCGTGAGGGATATGGGAGCGTTTAGGGGTGTGGGAGAGGTGAGAAATGTGAGTGAATGTTTAGACTCTACACATTCAATCACATTTCACTAAGTTTTCTAAATACCTGGAGGATTTCGAGGGGTCAGCGCCCCCGCGGCCTGGTCTGTGACCAGGCCTCGCAGTGGAGCAGGGCCTAATCAGTTAGTCTGTTTCTGCTGGCCTCACGCAAACCTACATACAAACCACAGCCCGGCTGGTCAGGTACTGACTGTAGGTGCCTGTTCACTGTCCAGTGCCTTCTTGAAAACAGCCAGGGGTTTAATGGTAATCCCCCTTATGTATACTAGGAGGCAGTCGAACAGTCTTGGGCCCCTGACACTTATTGTGTTTTCTCTAAGCGTACTCGTAGCTCCCTTGCTTTTCACTGGGGGAAAGTTGCATCTCCTGCCGAGTCTTTTGCTTTCGTAAGGAGTGATTTTCGTGTGCAAATTCGAAACTAGTCCCTCTAGGATTTTCTCGCCTGCGTTCCAGGGAATACAATTCGAGGGACTTCAACTGTTCCCAGTAATTTAGGTGCTTTATCGTACTTATGTGTGCCGTGAAAGTTCTTTCTATGTTCTCCAGGTCAGTAATTTCACCTACCTTGAAAGGGGCCGTGAGTGTACAGCAATATTCCAGCCTAGAGAGAGCAAGCGAATTAAAAAGAATCATCATGGGTTCGGCATCCCTAGTTTTGAAGGTTCTCATTATCCAACCTACCATTTTGCTAGCAGATGTGGTAGATACATTGTTGTGATCTTTGAAAATGAGATCCTCTGACATTATCACTTCCACGGCCTTTGCATTAGTTTTTTGCTCTATTGTGTGGTTGGAATTTATTTTATACTCTGATACTGTTTTAATTTCTTCGAGTTTTCCATATCGGAGTAATTGAAATTTCTCTTCATTAAACTTCATGTTGTTTTCTGCGGCCCATTTTAAGATTTGGGTGATGTCCCCTTGGAGTCTTACAGTATCCTCGATGGATAACACTGTCATGCAAATTCGGGTGTCATCAGCAAAGGAAGACACTGTTCTCTGGGTTACATCTCTGTCTGTCAGATATGAGGATGAGGAACAGGATGGGGCAAGTACTGCGCCTTGTGGAACAGAGCTTTTCACTGTAGCAACCTCAGACTTTACTCTGTTTACTATTACTCTTCGTGTTCTATTTGTTAGGAAGTTACAGATCCATTTACCAACTTTTCCTGTTATTCCTTTATCATGCATTCTGTGCATGTCGGAGGCTTTCACAAAGTCTATATACTACATCTGCATTTTGTTTGTCCTCCAGAGCACCCAAGACCTTGTCATAGTCGTCCAGTAGTTGGGACAGGCAGGAGCGGCTTGCTCTAAACCCATGTTGCCCTGGATGATTCGATCCACTAGGCTTGGCATCACCCTTTTCAATAAGAGAGAAATTATTAATACATGAAGCATGAAAGCTTAAAAGTGCTTGGGATAAAGCACTACTTAAGGAATTGATTAAAAAATGGGAAGAATTAATAGGAGATTATGTACAAATACAAATACCGCCACTCACCATTGTCAGCATAGTTGCTGAATCCCCTTATATGTGTTGTATAGCATATCATAGTACCATCCATGTGTTTACATAGAAGATCCCTAGGCCTGTGACTGTGTGACGTCACGGGATGCTCCATGAGTGAGCGGGACAGGCTACCTCGGCCTCAGTCGGCGCATAGACATCCAGGCTAGAACACGGCAAGGCTGGGCTCTATCTCCCATTACCACAGTCTGATAATATAGTGTTACCATCCAATAGGTGTGTCTATCTTCAACCCTCGATATCTCCTTTTAAGAAGCCCAGCCTTGCCTTGTTCTAGCCTGGATGTCTATGCGCCGACTGAGGCCGAGGTAGCCTGTCCCGCTCACTCATGGAGCATCCCGTGACGTCACAGTCACAGGCCTAGGGATCTTCTATGTAAACACATGGATGGTACTATGATATGCTATACAACACATATAAGGGGATTCAGCAACTATGCTGACACCATCACCACCATTCACCATCACCACCACTCACCATCACCACCACTCACCATCACCACCACTCACCATCACCGCCACCTATCATCACCATCACTCACCATCACCACCACTCACCATCACCACTCACCATCACCACTCACCATCACCACCACTCACCATCACCACCACTCATCATCACCATAACTCACCATCACCACCACTCACCATCACCACCACTCACCATCACCACCACTTACCATCACCACCACCTACCATCACCATCACTCACCACCACTACCACTCACCATCACCACCACTCACCATCACCACCACTCACCATCACCACTCACCATCACCACTCACCATCACCACCACTCACCATCACCACCACTCATCATCACCATAACTCACCATCACCACCACTCACCATCACCACCACTCACCATCACCACCACTCACCATCACCACCACCTACCATCACCATCACTCACCATCACTATCACTCACCATCACCACCACTCACCATCACCACCACTCACCATCACCACCACTAACCATCACCACCACCTACCATCACCATCACTCACCATCACCACCACTCACCATCACCACCACCTACCATCACCATCACTCACCATCACTATCACTCACCATCACCACTCACCATCACCACCACTCACCATCACCACCACTCACCATCACCACTCACCATCACCAACACTCACCATCACCACCACCTCACACCATCACTCACCATCACCACCACTCACCATCACCACCACCTCACCATCACCACCATCACTCACCATCACCACCACTCACCATCACCACCACTCACCATCACCACTCACCATCACCAACACTCACCATCACTATCACTCACCATCACCACTCACCATCACCATCACTCACCATCACCACCACTCACCATCACCACTCACCATCACCATCACTCACCATCACCACCACTCACCATCACCACCACCTACCATCACCACTCACCATAACCACCACTCATCACCACCACTCACCATCACCGCCACTCACCATCACAACCACCATCACTCACCATCACCACCACTCACCATCACCACCACTCACCATCACAACCACCATCACTCACCATCACCACCATTCACCATCACCACCACTCACCATCACCACCACTAACCATCACAACCACCTACCATCACCATTACTCACCATCACCACCACTCACCATCACCACTCAGTATCACCATCACTCATCATCGCCATGGGTATGACTGACGCGATTCCTCCTGATATTTTAAATACTCTTCCTTTCACTTTATTCACATCTCTCCCCCCCAACCCCCTCCTTCCTACCGGTAGGATTATAGGCTTAGAATAGATTTTCATAGGCCTATCAGAAAATAAGCGTCATCTCAAGGGTGGTTGAAGAGAGATTGTTTGATGAGAGAAGGAAGGACAGGGAGGAGGGAGGATGAGGACGTATAGGAGTAGCAGAAGGTTTTGTCCTTAGGAGGCCTGGTCACGGACCGGGCCGCGGGGGCGTTGATCCCCGGAATACCCTCCAGGTAAGAACTAAAGTACAATACACATCCCGCACACAGGAGCGAGGAGCTTACGACGACGTTTCGGTCCGACGTGGACCAATAGTAGCAATAATAATAATAATAATAATAATAATAATTATTATTATTATTATTATTATTATTATTATTATTATTATTATTATTATTATTATTATTATTATTATTATTATTATTATTACAACAAGTACATGTACAACGTATACAGATCTAGCTGACATCAATGACATACTGCTATATAGAAAGCCCCTTGTTATGCAGAGCATTTCGGGCAAATTAGGTCAATTTTGTCCCCAGGATGCGACCCACACCAGTCGACTAACACCCAGGTACCTAATTAACTGATGGGTGAACAGGGGCAGCAGGTGCCTTAAGGAAACACGTCCTAATATTTCCACCCGTACAGTAGTGGGAGCAAAAGATTATTATATTAACTTGTTATATTCAGTGTATGGGAGGTCGGGGGAAATGGAGAAAAAAATAGGTGGCAGAAATTAGTGGGCGAAAATGAAAGTAAAGGGAGACCGGAAAGGTAGCAATAGTAATAGAGAATGGGAGGGGGGGAGGGGAGTTTCAATGGTCGTAATCCTCCTCTCTTTTCCACCGCATCATAGCTACCTCCCACTCTTCCCTACCACTAACACCATTCTTATCCCCTCCCTCTCCTCCAGCATAGGCCTAGATGGAACCGAATTAACCTTTTTTTTTTTTCCAACTTTAATTATCAGTGATACGGTCGTTGGAGTTTTTTCCCACAAGCTTGAAACGTAACGAAAATATTTCTTATTTTATTCAAACTTAGCAATCCGAGAATCGTTGTTTAAATGTATTTGAAGCTGTAAGATATGTTAAGAGGAGGAGGAGAAGAAGAAGAAGAAGAAGACGAAGAAGAAGAACATAAGAAAGAAGGAACACTGCAACAGGCCTACTGACCCATGCGAAGCAGATCCATGCCATGACCACCTAGTCAGGTCACTTCCACTTAAGGAAGGAACATGGCACCAGACCTGGTAGCCCAAGCTAGTCAGGTCCATCTCACACCCACCCACACCCACTCATGTATTTATCCAACCTATTTTTAAAACTACATAAGGTCTTAGCTTCTATGACGGTATTCGGGAGTTTGTTCCACTCATCCACAACTCTATTACCAAACCAGTGCTTTCCTATGTCCTTCCTGAATCTGAACTTTTCCAACTTGAAACCAATGCTGCGAGTCCTGTCTTGGCTGGAAATTTTCAGCACGCTATTTACATCCCATTTATTTATTCCTGTTTTCCATTTATACACCTCGATCATATCCCCCTAATTCTACGCCTTTCGAGAGAGTGCAGATTCAGGGCCCTCAGTCTATCCTCATAGGGAAGATTTCTGATACATGGGATCATCTTTGTCATCCTCCTCTGTACGATTTCCAGAGCATTTATATCCAGTCTGTAATACGGTGACCAGAACTGAGCAGCATAGTCTAAATGAAGCCTAAGAAGAAGAAGAAGAAGAAGAAGAAGAAGAAGAAGAAGAGGAGGAGGAGGAACAACAACAACAACAACAACAACAACAACAACAGGGAAGAAGCAGTTGTAGTAGTGAAAAAAGATAATGTTCATCAACCTTGGAGAAAAAGCATTTGAGGTGGTCAGTCCCTCAGTCCCGAAAGTATTTAAGACTCCGTTCTCTTGCTTCAGCTTCATATCGTTCCCGACCATAGAGCTGAACTCTTCTCCAGGCTGAGGGACTGACCATATTAAACTCTTTTTCTCCAAGGTTGATGGACTGATTTCATCATTTCTATTTCACTACTGTACATGCTGCCTTTGTATTTGACTGAAGAAGCCTACTGTATAGGCGAAACGTTTCATCAATATACCCAACAGTTGTAAATGTATCATAATCTTCAACTTGTAGGTATTTTATACCATTTTCAAATGTGCTCAATAGAACGTAGACGAGAGAGATACATCATAATCTTACTGGAGTGACTGATCCGATACCTTGACATCCATACAACCACATGTAAACACAAGCCGATTGACAGATGAAATTAAGACACATGTGCAACATCTGGGTATCTTTATTGTAAACGTTTCGCCATCCAGTGGCTTTATCAATACAAATTCCAGGACATAACTTGAAGACAGTAGAACTATGTACAGAAGATGAGGTAATCAGTCCCTCAATCTTGGAGTAGGTGCGAAGAGCACCGTAGTCGTGGAGATTCTGATTCTTGACAGATGCAGGATTCCTCCAATGAAAAGCAGGGAGGGAGAGGGGGTTGATGAGTACCTTGAAAGAGAACTCAGTAAGTGTTAAGGGACCACGACTGTTCAACACCCTCTCGTCATGCATAAAAGAGATTAGCAACGAACTCCTAGCTGTCTTCAAGAGGTACTTCGATAGATTCCTCGAAGTAATTCATGATCAGCTAAGTTGCGGTGCAGCAGGCACCAACAGCCTGACCGATCATGACAGCAACTAGAAGGCCTGGTCTGGGACCGGGCCGTGGAGGCGATGACTTCTGGAAGTTTCTCCAGGTAATTAGGTAAACTCAAATTATTTTTATTATTATAATCAAATAGAAGCGCTAAGCCACAAGGGCTATACAGCAGATAAACTCAAAAAGAAAGACGAGGGGTGAGAATAAGGAGGAGGAACAAGGTTTGAAGCTGACCAGAAAAGGCATTCTCAAGTTATAACAAGGTCTGAAGCTGATCAGAAAAGGCATTCTCAAGTTATAACATACAAAACAATTTGCTTAATAAAACTGGCAAACTGAAATATACACAGCTCAAAGTGAGTGGCAAGCTGTGCTTTAATTCCGCCAAACAATGATAAAAATTTGAAGCCGGTCAGAAAAGGCATTTTACAGAAATTGATGTATTTCCATCGATTCCAAGTTATTTCACTATTTCAGTAAAATTCCAAATTGTCCCTACTTGTACTACACTTATGGGGTCTCATCCTTCTTATACAATGCATAGTCAATAGTTTGAAGCCAATCGAAGAAGCATTCTTTAGTTATTGAATAAAAATGAACATATCTACTCAGTGTAACTGGTAAATTGGGACTTATGCCATCCAGTGGCAGGGTGATCATTGTGTTCAGGATACCACACTATTGGTGGAAGTTAGAAACAGATCAGAAGAGTCATTCTCCAGTTATAGCAGGGGATTCCAGTTATTCCATTTTTTCAACTATTTTAATGCATCAGCAAATTTTCCAGTACGCAAACGAAACTTAATAGTTACTCTCCTGACTCTAAGATTGATCAGCCACTAAACATTAAAGCCGTCCAGCAGAGGCAAACTGAATATTTAAAGTGTTTCAACGTGGATAAAAACTTCACAGTATTTGTACATTAAGTGGTTGTTATACAACGACCAGCAGTCAGGCAGACGGACAAACTGTTTGCAGAATTTTTAACCCTAATTCAAGTAATCAACGAAGAAAAGACTTGAGGAAATAATAATGAAGCAAACAAAGAGGCAAGCAACAACTAGACAAGCAGAACTAAACTAGCAAAGCTAGACAAGCAGAGCTAAACTAGCAGAGCTAGACAAGCGGAGGTGGTCCATCGAGGCAAGCTTGTTTATCTTCTTGCACGTTGACGACTCCATGACGCACAGTTAAATTTTAATGAATTAATCATGGTAATAGGTGAGGGACCCAGAGACACCCTCCACCCCTCCGTAACTCCCTCTTGCAACTTCCTTCATCCTTCCCTCCACACCTTTCTCATCCACTTCCTCCTCCATTCCCGTCACCTCTACCCCCCTCACCTGTTCCTCGCCGCTAATTCATTTATCTATCCTTCTTTTATTCAGTCCATTAGCCCACCCTCCTTACCATAAGAGAATCCTTATACCTCCACTATCATAACCACTACCATAACCACTACCATAACCACTACCATAACCACTACCATAACCACTACCATAACCACTACCATAACCACTACCATAACCACTACAGCTACCATTGCCTCTACCATCTACCACTTTCACTACCACTACCACTATCGCTGTAAACACCACCATTATCACTTACGATTTTGAAGAGATATAACCACAACATGGAATAGAAAAAAATATTTATAAATAAAATAACTGATAGGGGTAAAATCCACACATTGAAAAGTAATCTGAGAAATGTTACAACCCTTCACAAATAACCTGAAAATAGGAGAGAGGAGCTTACGACGACGTTTCTGTCCGACTTTCAATATGTAATGGTCCAAGTCGAACCGAACAGAAATGTTGCCGTAAGCTCCTCTTTCCTATGTGCGGGTTATTTGTGTATTGTTCCAGTCACGGTATTGTGCCTTTTTGTTCTTTACAACCCTGGAAGAGGGGCGAGGCGAGTAAGAGTGTGTTGCGAACTCAGTTATAACGAGCACAAAATTAACGGATACAGATGATGGGCGAGGCGATGTCACCAGATAACATTTAATAATCTGGGTGCATCACTTGTGTGCTGCAACATTACATGATTATCATACGTACTCTGAGGTTTATGCCTCTGAGTGTATGTACTCTGCTTCATTAGGTTCCTTTAATCCCTATTCAAGAGAATAAAGTGTTTTTAACTGGTGGTGAACTGGCTACGTGCAGCTTTGATGACCCTCGTGAAGTCGATAGACTTAAAAACCCATTACTCTATCCAGCACTACGCTGTATAACAGTCACAGTTTGGCAACGAAAGCTAGCTGTGTTTCCCGAGATAAGCTACTTCCACCCATGACTACTTCTACCGAAAGCTAAGTCCACCTATGACTACTTCCACCCCTGTCTACCTACACCCATGGCTACTTCCACCCATGTCTACCTACACCCATGGCTACTTCCACCCCTGTCTGCCTACACCCATGGCTACTTCTACCCCTGTCTACCTACACCCATGGCTACTTCTACCCCTGTCTACCTACACCCATGGCTACTTCCACCCCTATCTTCTTACACCCATGGCTACTTCCACCCCTGTCTTCTTACACCCATGGCTACTTCCACCTCTGTCTACCTACACCCATGGCTACTTCCACCCCTGTCTACCTACACCAATGGCTACTTCCACCCCTATCTTCTTACACCCATGGCTACTTCCACCCATGGCTATCCACAGTCCATGTCGTGGTGCTAGTTTGCTTACAAGTTAGTAAGTTGTGATACAAGTGCTAATCATAAAGTATGATAAAGAGTTCTGAGGAGTTTTTGATAATTTTGATTATTATTATTTTTATTTAAGCAAATTTCTCGATAAATGATATTTAGGCTAGGTTAGCGGAGGTTAGATGGTCTTCTACAAGGAAATATTAATTGTTTATAACGTACCGGGAGGCCTGGTCATGGGCCGGGCCGCGGGGGCGTTGATCCCCGGAATAACCTCCAGGTAACCTCCAGGTACCACAATCCCCCAAAATACAATATACTACTTAGAGACTATGAAAACCTTACGAAATCATGACAACACGATTGCAAACAAATCAGGGAACGGCCGGGGTTGAACCCGTGGAGAGAGAGTCCTGAAACTCACAGGCCAGTGCGTTAACCAGAAACCAAGAACCCACCCATCGGACTGTGCGAAGGACCCAAAGCAAAAGCGAAAAAGAAAGCTTTCTTTAAAGGAGAGAATATTTAAGAACTGTAATAAAATTTTTGAATAAAAATTAAAATTTTAGGAATATAAACTATTTAAAAATATTTAAATTGTAATATGATGGTATTTTTTTTAACGAAATTAACTGAAAACTTTAATTAGGGGGGGGAAGGTAGGTAAACTAAAAAGAAAAAGGTGTCATTAAGATTTATACTTGAGTCAAACCTTATACATTACTCACCATCACCACCACTACTTTTCCTTTAAATACTTCTATCACTACCATTACTGACTAAATCACCATTCCTTCCCAACGAAGACACCACCATAAAAATCAAAGCCATTTTCTTATTCCACTCCCCACCAGTGCCTCCATAATCCCCTCCCCCAGCATTACCACCACCACCACAATCTTTTCCACTTCTGCCACCACTACTGCTACCAGTCCAACCCGAGCATCACCCTCTGACACCACCAGTACCAGCACCATACCTACACTACCGCAACTAATGCTAACAACACCCCCCCACTAACAAAACCCACACCTCTCCCCATTACCTTCCCACCCTCTCCCCAGATCCCACTTTGCTTACATTTTTTCCCAGGCCAGCGGATCGCAGCCTGTGTGTAACTGCGCCAACTTGAGCTCTAACTTGGAACAAATGAAGGTCGTAGTGCCCAACTTTTGCTGGGCCGAGTGTCGAATATTTTCCGGTGAATGTGTGTGGATGGTAACGTGATCCGTCGCGCTCACTACTGATTATGTAAACCTGTTTTGGAGTGATGCCTCGTCAGCGCTGTTTAACATGCGAATTCGCGTTTTGAAGGCACTTGGCTGAGCGTTAATACACGAGTCAGTATGCATGTATATCCCGATGTATATCCGAATGCTAACTTCCACGAATTCATAAACACCAATACATACACAAACGTATGATGATATAAACAAAAGCAGAAAATATATATTCTACATTTTCATTTTTTCTTTACTATATATTAAAGTGTATTGAATATATGTATATGTAGTTTTTTAAGTATGTATTAAACATTATAAATATTGCATGCATTCTTTTATACCAGTCTAAGTGTTTAATAAACTACAAGTGATAAAAAAAATCTTTTAATGATTTTAAGTGTTGTAATTTACCTACATAAAAAACGAAGGTGGACTGGTAAACTAGCGGGAGGCCTTGGATACGTAACTAAAACTCCAGTGGCAGGTATCATATAAATAGGATGTCAGTAAGCAATTCGCCTCTTACCCGACTAGGCTTACCTTACCTAACTGAGATGTTTGGCCTCTAGAACAGGCTTCGTCACTCAGTATACAGAGATTCACAATAATCAAATAAATACAAGCATATACGTGACTGGTCTGGTGTAAGAGGTCACTGTGGGTGAAGTGATGGATAAGAACACTGCAGGAGAGGCCTACCGGTCATTCCGATGACCTATTTATTTAAGACGAGTTGAGCTAAATGATTGGCTACACTTTATTCTGTTAGAATGTATTTTGTGTATGGATTAGAACAGCTTCTAGGAATCATTCCATGTGGGATAGTGATCAGAGAAATCTCCCGTAGCCTGCAGAACAATATGAAAGAACACCGGAACATTACAAATATTGTAATGCAAGTTAACGCATATTGAAATGATAAAAATAATTGTAAATAATTGTTCTCATTATAAGTCGAAATGGAAGGTTGCCGGTGAATAAACAGAAGAACGGACGGGGTCTCGAGCCATAGCCCACAAGAGTAGTGGGCCCAGCACTGAGATATTTAGTTACGAGACTTCCAATACGAAGACTTGACGCTCAGTACATCTTCGACAAGGTTATATCAGAGTATATCATTGTGTTGCGATTGTCTCACCCTACATCCTCACATTTTTCATGGCACATATATTCTCTTTGACCTCAAAGCCATGCAGTTGATATACTCATAGTAAGTTATAATGAACGATTGTCAGCGAATAAACACAAGAGTAGAAAGTGATTCAAACTATGGTTCATGCACGTGGTACGCCAATTTCCATACCACGAGGGTTCTAATAGGATGATTTTCCAACAAGCATTTCTGTGACTTGGTTGTTTCATTCGTCACCAACTGTGATGGTACTGTCTCATCCCATAGAAGTGCTGAATGGTACTCTGTGGGTATGCTGCTCGCCTGGACCACTGTTCGAGTCCCTGTCCATTATCATAGAAAAAATAAAAGCAAATGAATTAGAAGTCCTTAGAATAGTTATAGAAAACAAATAAATTTGTATAGGAAGCATATCAAGAAAACGTAAGTGCAGAATATTAGGATCTATTGGTTTCGATGTGAGAAAGTCGTGCTCTTTTTGCAAGCGAATCATGAGAGATACTTTTGAACTGCATTTATTTGCATTAGAAAGCAATAAATAGTCGAATACTGCCCAATCAAATATAGCAACAGTAATGGTTAAAAAATACTGACAAACTAATTTTGCAATAAGCATGCCTGCTGGACTCATTAAGGATAATATATATATATATATATATATATATATATATATATATATATATACATCTCCACTGCCTCCAGCCTATATATATATATATATATATATATATATATATATATATATATATATATATATCCCAAATATCTGAATACGTTCACCTCCTCCATACTCTCTCCCTCCAATCTGATATTCAATCTTTCATCACCTAATCTTTTTGTTATCCTCATAACCTTACTCTTTCCTGTATTCACCTTTAATTTTCTTCTTTTGCACACCCTACCAAATTCATCCACCAATCTCTGCAACTTCTCTTCAGAATCTCCCAAGAGCACAGTGTCATCAGCAAAGAGCAGCTGTGACAACTCCCACTTTGTGTGTGATTCTTTATCTTTTAACTCCACGCCTCTTGCCAAGACCCTCGCATTTACTTCTCTTACAACCCCATCTATAAATATATTAAACAACCACGGTGACATCACACATCCTTGTCTAAGGCCTACTTTTACTGGGAAAAAATTTCCCTCTTTCCTACATACTCTAACTTGAGCCTCACTATCCTCGTAAAAACTCTTCACTGCTTTCAGTAACCTACCTCCTACACCATACACTTGCAACATCTAACAAAGGCAGTATTCCCCCACACTCACAACTGGCTCTTCCTCACTCCTACAAGATGTTATTCCTCCTTGCCCTATACACGAAATCACAGCTTCCCTATCTTCATCAACATTTAACAATTCCTCAAAATATTCCTTCCATCTTCCCAATACCTCTAACTCTCCATTTAATAACTCTCCTCTCCTATTTTTAACTGACAAATCCATTTGTTCTCTAGGCTTTCTTAACTTGTTAATCTCACTCCAAAACTTTTTCTTATTTTCAACAAAATTTGTTGATAACATCTCACCCACTCTCTCATTTGCTCTCTTTTTACATTGCTTCACCACTCTCTTAACTTCTCTCTTTTTCTCCATATACTCTTCCCTCCTTGCATCACTTCTACTTTGTAAAAACTTCTCATATGCTAACTTTTTCTCCCTTACTACTCTCTTTACATCATCATTCCACCAATCGCTCCTCTTCCCTCCTGCACCCACTTTCCTGTAACCACAAACTTCTGCTGAACACTCTAACACTACATTTTTAAACCTACCCCATACCTCTTCGACCCCATTGCCTATGCTCTCATTAGCCCATCTATCCTCCAATAGCTGTTTATATCTTACCCTAACTGCCTCCTCTTTTAGTTTATAAACCTTCACCTCTCTCTTCCCTGATGCTTCTATTCTCCTTGTATCCCATCTACCTTTTACTCTCAGTGTAGCTACAACTAGAAAGTGATCTGATATATCTGTGGCCCCTCTATAAACATGTACATCCTGAAGTCTACTCAACAGTCTTTTATCTACCAATACATAATCCAACAAACTACTGTCATTTCGCCCTACATCATATCTTTGTAAGAGTTGCAATACATGAAACAGAAAACTAGAACTCATTAAGGATAATATATATATATATATATATATATATATATATATATATATATATATATATATATATATATATATATATATATATATATATATATATGTATATATATATATATGTATATATATATATATATATATATATATATATATATATATATATATATATATATATATATATATATATATATATATATATATATATATATATATATATATATATATATATACGTTTCAATAAATCTGTCTCTTTTTTTATGTGCATTTTAGCCTTCCTGAAACAAGCAGGCTATATTCTCCTGGCAAAATACCAGGAGAACGGAGCTACCTACCCCTTCAACTTTAATTAATAACCCTGGAGACAAAAAAAAAGGAAATTGATGACTTTTCCTTTTTGAGTCACTCTGATATGGCGAGTAACGGCTGACGAGGTAAAAAAATTAAAATATAAAACCATGGAAAATTCACTCTGCAATCTATGAAGATTACTAAAGCATAAAGAGTTCACCCATACCACAAATTCTGTACATAGACTCTGTAACCAGAAATTACTAGGGCAAGATTTTGAAATTAGCTGAAGAACGATAACTGCGCTTCAGTTGTAACTAGCATGCAGGAATTCTTATCCATAATTAGGTATTCTCCTGAAGGTAATGCCAATGTTAGCTGCTGATTTTTTTCTTCGGCCAGGGTTTCCGTGCAGTTAAATTAAACGTTTCTTCCGATTGCCTTCAATTTTTTGTCAAACACAAACACACGCACACACACACACACACACACACACACACACACACACACACACACACACACACACACACACACACACACACACACACACACACACACACACACACACACACACAAAGCAGGGAGAGAAGGGACCCAGTAGCAACCAGTAAAGAGGCGGGGCCAGGAGCTAAGACTCGACCCCTGCAACCACAAGTAGGTGAGTACAGACAGACACACACACACACACACACACACACACACACACACACACACACACACACACACACACACACACACACACAAGAAATGACATGGAAGTAAATGAAGAGCTCAGTAATAGATTTAGGGAGGTATTCTCAGTGGAGACAGAGAGGGTTTTTGCAAACCGAGGCGGTAGTGTACACCAACAAGTGCTGGACACACTACACACAACCGAGGAGGTGAAGAAACTACTAGGTGAACTAAATACCTCGAAGATTGTTGGCCCAAATAATATCTCTCCCTGGGTCCTGAGAGAGAGGGAGCAGAGGCACTGTGTGTGACACTAACAACAATCTTCAACACATCTAACGGGAAACGGCGACTACCTGAGGTGTGGAAGATAGCAAATGAAGTCCCAGTTTTTAAGAAAGGAGACAGACAGGCAGAATTAAACCACACACCAGTGTCACTGACATGTATAGTATATAAAGTCATGAAGAAAATTAACAGAAGCGTGGTGGAGAACCTGGAAAGCAATAGGCTCATGTATGACAACCAGTGTAGTTTCAAGGATGGGAAATCCTGTGTCACAAACCTACTGCAGTTTTACAAGGTAACAGTGGTAAGACAGGAAAGAGAGAGGGGTGGGCAGACTGTATTTTCTTGAACTGTGAAAAGGCTTTCGACACGGTACCACACAAGATATTAGAACAAACGCTAGGGGAGCAGGTAGGAATAGCAGGAAAGGCCTTGCAATGGATCAGAGAATACCTGACAGGAAGGAAAAAAAGTGAGTGATGTTATATGACGAGGTGTCAGAGTGGGCGCATGTATCGAACGGGGTTCCACAAGGGTTAGTCCTAGGACCGGTGCTGTTTCTTGAATTTGTGAATGACATGACGAAAGGGACAGACTCACAGGTGTTCCTGTTTGCAGAAGACATAAAGCTAATGAGGATAATACAAGCAGATGAGGATCAAGTAAGTCTACAGGTGGATCTGGACACGCTGCAAACCTGATCCGACAAATGGCTCCTTGAGTTTAATCTCAACAAGTGTAAAGTTATGAAGCTTGGGAAAGGACAAAGAAGACCGCAGATGAAGTACAGGTTCAGGAGTCAAAGGTTCCAAACCTCGCTCAAGGAAAATGATCTTGGGGAGAGCCTCATACTGAGCACATCTCCTGAAGCGCACATCAACCAAATAGTAATTACTGCAGCACATGGGCGTCTAGCATACCAAAGAATAGTGTTTCGACATCTAAGTAAGGAGTTATTCATTACTTGTACACCGTGTATGTCAGGCCCATATTGGAGTATGCAGCACCAGTATTGAACCCACACTTGGTCAAGCACGCCAAGCAAATGGAGAAAGGGCAAAAGTTTGCAACAAGACTCGTCCTGGAACTAAGAGGTATGTCCTGTCAAAAGCGGTTAAGGGACCTAAACTTGACAACACTGGAGGACAGGAGAGTAATGGGGACATAGTAACGACATATAAAATACTGAGAGGAATTGACAAGGTGATCTGGGACAATGTTTCAGAGATGGGACACAGCAACAAAGAAATAAAACTGGAAACTAAAAACTCAGATGATTTATAGGAATGTTAGGTTGTATTTCATCAGCCTTAGAGCTGTCAGTAAGTGTAACCATCTGGAGAGTGAAATAGTGGAGGCAGGATCCATGCATAGCTTAAAGAAGAGGTAGGATAAAGCTCATGGTGGAGGGAGAGAGTGGACCTAGTAGTGAGCAGGGAAGAGGTGGGGCCAGGAGCTGAGACTCGATCCCTGCAACCACATATAGGTGAGTACGTACACACACACACACACACACACACACACACACACACACACACACACACACACACACACACACACACACACACACACACACACACGCGCGCACGCACACACACACACACACACACACAGAAGGGTCAGGGGAGACATGATAACGACATACAAGATACTGCGGGGAATAGACAAGGTGGACAGAGATAGGATGTTCCAGAGAGGGGACACAGGGACAAGGGGTCACAACTGGAAGCTGAAGACTCAGACGAGTCACAGGGACGTTAGGAAGTATTTCTTCAGTCATAGAGTTGTCAGCAAGTGGAATAGCCTAGCAAGTGAAGTAGTGGAGGCAGGAACCATACATAGTTTTAAGAAGAGGTATGACAAAGCTCAGGAAGCAGAGAGAGAGAGAGAGGATCCAGTAGCGATCAGTGAAGAGGCGGGGCCAGGAGCTGAGTCTCGACCCCTGCAACCACAATTAGGTGAGTACAATTAGGTGAGTACACACATACACACGTTTAAGCAGTCCGAATAATCATCCAATACATTTCGATGCAAATTTCAAAGAGAAGTCTCCTTTTTTCCTTTATTCCAAACTGTCAAAAGCCTTTGTCTAGTTGCTGCCAGTCTTTGACGCTCCCCAGTCAGCCAGTCAGTGTAATTAATGAAATAAAAATGTCTAGTCATACCCCAGGCTCCTCTCTCTCTCCCGTCTGTGCTCCAGGTGCGAAAATATTATCAATACTTGGCTACAAAAAAAATACTGAAAAAAATAGGACATAGCATTAATTAATATGCGCAATCAAATTCACTCTTGTTGGGAATTGATATATAATTATTATTATTATTATTATTATTATTATTATTATTATTATTATTATTAGTAGTAGTAGTAGTAGTAGTAGTAGTACTAGTAGTAGTAGTAGTAGTAGTAATAGTAGTAGTAGTATCAGCAGCAGCAGTAGTAGTAGTAGTAGCAGCAGTAGTATTGTTATTGCCATTTTCGCTATTATTATATTTCATATCATTAACGGGCTTAGTTTATTACTGGGTCGTCAAGCTGTTTTAAACTACACCGCAGAGGTCATGTAGAAGTCTGTGGCCGCAAGGTGTTGCAAGCGGCCCAACACGAAGCAGGGATGTCTTCGTATAGGAGTCGTTGGACTGAGGGTCGTTTAAGGTAGAGCTGATGGAGAGAGAGAGGTTCGGTCTAGGAAGGGTCGTTGAAGGGAGGCTCATTCGTGATGGGGTCGCTCAAGAGATGTCCGTTTCAAGGAAAGTAGTTGTAGGTAGGGTCATTCGAGGTAAGGTTTCTCGAGGTGGGGTCGTTCGAATTGGTACTTTCAGGATGGGGTCGTTCGAGGTAGGCTCGTTCTAGTTAGGGTAATTAAAGGTAGGCTAAAGCGATGTATGATCACTTGAGGGGGAAATCTTTCAATTTAGGGTCGTTCGAGGTAGTCTTTCGAGGAACGGTCATGTGAAGACGGGTCGTCTGTGTGAATATTATCCTGTGGAAGTCCTTTATTTCCCCTAAGGAGTGTCGTGCCCCAGAGGTGGTTCATGGAGTCGTCTAAACAGCAGCTGCTATACTCGTTCTTGCAGACTCATGGACTGCTGCTCTCTTTCATATTTTGTCTCTTGATCCGAGGAATTGGAGCTATCCGCCCCTACCTCTAATTAAACCCCATTGCCTCCCCTCCCTCCCTTTCTCTTTATCTGGCGATGACCTTACGGATTTAGCGCTTAACAGTGAACGAATAGTAATCACGATGTTCTGGCAGGATGTTCCGGCAGGATGATCCATCAGGATGTACCAGAAGGATGCTCTGGCAGGGTGTCCTACCGGATGCTTCAGAAAACTGCCCCAGCAGAGTGTCCAACAAGATGTTGTGGGAAGATGATCAAACAGGATGTTCCAGGAAGATGATCAAACAGGATGTTCCAGGAAGATGATCAAACAGGATGTTCCAGGAAGATGATCAAACAGGATGTTCCAAGAAGATGATCAAGCAGGATGTTCCAGGAAGATGATCAAACACAATGTTCCAGGAAGATGATCAAACAGGATGTTCCAGGAAGATGATCAAACAGGATGTTCCAGAAAGATGATCAAACAGGATGTTCCAAGAAGATGATCAAGCAGGATGTTCCAGGAAGATGATCAAACACAATGTTCCAGGAAGATGATCAAACACAATGTTCCAGAAGGATGCTATAGTAGGAATTTTCGTGAGGATGTTCCAGCAGGATGCTGAAGCAGGAAGTTCCAACTTAAATTTTTAGTAGGACGTTCCAGCATTATGTTCCAGTAGGATGTTGCGGCAGTGGGTAGGTACCTGGGTGTTGGTCGACTGTTGTAGGGTGGCCTGGTGGCTAAAGCTCCCGCTTCACACACGAAGGGCCCGGGTTCGATTCCCCGCGGGTAGAAACATTTCGACGCGTTTCCTTACACCTGTTCATCTAGCAGCAAATAGGTACCTTGGTGTTAGTCGACTGGTGTGGGTCGCATCCTGGGGGACAAGATTGAGGACCCCAATGGAAACAAGTTAGACAGTCCTCGATGACGCAGTGACTTTCATGGGTTATCCTGGGTGGCTAACCTTCCGGGGTTAAAAATCCGAACGAAATCTTATCTTATCTTATCATCCTTGTGGGTGGTAGATAGCACTGGAGCTTTGAAAGGATCTGAGGTATGATAACAGCTCATAGCCTGTAAAATTGATATGTGTGTAAAAAAACTATTAGTGACTTAAAGATGATCATCGTTGGCATAGAATCTTTTGTTCTGAAAGTTTTTATTATCCATGTTATTTTTCTCGCACATGTGACAGTGAAACCGTTATGATCCTTGAAGATGAGGACCTCTGACATTATCACTCCCAGTTCCTTCACATTGGTTTTTCGCTCTGATGTGGGGTTTAAAATGTTTGTATACTCTGTTCTAGCTATTATTTCCTCAAGTTTTCTATAATGGAGTAACTGAAATTTGCCCTCATTGAATATAACATTATTTTCCGCGGCCCATTGGAACACTTTGTTTATATCCGCTTGGATACGTTTACCGCTCAATAGGTAACGCAAAGGACTTAGTAGAAATTACGTCTGAAGATCTTGCTTTCAAAGATCACAACAGTGTCTTTAACAGCCACATGAAAGGCAAATGAAATTGTAGATCTAAAAAATGTATAATCTTCACCTCACTTCAAGCACCTAAGTTACTGAAAAAGCAGACAAGAAAGATACATCATAATTTGTCTGACAGATGTGATAAATGATTTAGAAACCCGACAATGGTTTTTTAAACCGTTTATCACATCTGTCAGACACTGCAACATCATGGGATCTTGATACAAGGAATTCTTCAACACTTGTCCAACTTTTGGACGAAGGCCTACTTACACTAGTGGATGGTTCCACTGTGACTCCGCCGCCTCCTGCTTCCACTTACCTGCCTACAGTATATAAGCCACTTCTCCGACCATATGCTGTACTTTCTTCAAGACTGATGGACTGAACACATGGATTCCAGGCTCAGGGACTGATTACCTCAAACTTTTCCTCTCAATACACCGCTCTTCTTTGTTGTGGATTGATGAAGCCGCTGTGTGGAGAAGCATTTCCTCAGTAAAGATTCCCATATGTTGTATAAGTGTCTCAGTCTTCAACATCATAATTTGTATCTGGAAAATCCTAGAGGAAATGGTCTCAGATCTTCACAATAGACTCAGCAGATGGTGTTAGGGGTCCAAGATTTTTCAACAGCCTTTCATCATATATGAGTAGGATTAGCAAATTGCCCCTTTTTGAGAGGGAACTCGAAAAGTTCCCCCAAGTCAGTTACTGATCATCTGGGTTATAGTTCGTACGTTCGACTGCGTTCAGCCAGCAATAGCAGCCTGTTTGATCAGGCCCTAATCTGTCTAAAGGTCTGGTGCAAGGCCGTGTCGTGGGGGTGTTGACCCCCGAAAACTTCCTTCGGGTATAATTAATGAATGACTTCGTAAACCATTCTTGCACCAAGAGTAAAAAACGTGCAGATTCTAACGATTCCTTGTGTTTTTCAGCAATCGCATTTACAGACGTTGAATAATCAGGTTTAAACCCTATTGAATACACGAGAGGTTATTAATACTACAAGTAACCTGTTCCCCGCCATACAAGAATACTTTAATCCCAAAAATCGAGATTAGCGTAACCTCTCAGCATTCATACGCAAGAGGTGCGCACCTCTTGGTGCTCTTGTTTCTCGTTGTTTTTCTTTTCGAACGGCTGATTTGTGTAAGATATAAGTTTCTCCTAGGTTTATGCAAACTTACTTAACCCATCCTAATCTAACCTAGCCTATTTGTGAGTTTAAAAGGAGCGTAAGGAAAATGATGTTGGGAATCGTGTAAAAAAATGACGTAGTATAATGAGGATAGGTTGGAACAACTGTCCTCTGTTCTGATTGGTTCATTACAGTGAAAGATTAATGCTCAAAACGCCTCATGATTGGGCGGTTGCGTTGCTAGGCTACCAGGGTTGGGAGATGGTTTGTTGGGGATGTAGGTTATGATGGGTACGGGAGGGGAGGGGAGGGAAGGGGAGGGCATGGGAGGGGAAGGGAGTTGCTGGGTGTGGGAGGGTTTTTTAGGGATGGGATAGAAGGGAGTTGCTGGGTGTGGGAGGGTTTTTAGGGATGGGAGGGAGGGGAGATGCTGGGTGAGGGTGGTTTTTTTAAGGTATTGGTGGGAGAGGAGTTGCTGAGTGTGGATGGGATTTTAAAGGAATGGGTGGGAGGGGGAGGGATGATCCATTATACTTGACGGGTCTCCCTGTGACAGCAATCTTGTGATTTCCTTTTGTTCCCTTCTCTCCCTCTCTCCTTCCCTTCTAAAATCCCTCCCTTCCACCTCCTCCCTCCCTCTTCCCTCCTTCCCACCCTCCCCCCTTATCTCCTGGCGCCTCGTTCACCACTCCTCAGGCACTGAACAAAAGCTAATTAAACGACAATCTGCGTCTCAGTGCGCTTCAAGCACGTCCAAGTGCGAACAAAAGACGGCCATCTTGCGCTTGCAGCAGCCGCCGGTAAAAATCTCCACGCGACAACGCGGCGACATATATGATTGACGTGTGAATGTGGGACGGCGGTGTCCACGTCACCAGGTGATTGATCAGCAACTGACCAATGAGCGCTTTGCATGTGGCCGCGACTGAGGCAACCACATGCAAAGCGGTTAAGAAGGGAAGAAGAGGGGACAGACTGCGTGAAGAAGAGGAGGAAAAGGGAAGAGAGGACAGACGGAGGGTTTGGAGAGAAAAGAGAAAGGGAACAAACGGATGGAGGGAGAGAAAAAAAACGAAGGAGAGGGAGAGAAAGAAAAACGAAGGAGGGGAAAAAAAACGAAGGAGAGGGGGAGTGGGGAGGGGGTTACGGGAAAAAAGAGGTGTTGACAAAAGAAAGGACAAACAGAGGAAAAAGAATGATAGGACGATTTTATTCTTTTAAACTTCAGCATTTTCCTCTCATCTCACACTAGCAAAAGATACATATTCTGATCAAGGGATGAAGGACTCTTGATCCAAAAATTTGGAGATTTTCTTCCCTTTTTCAGATCCGTTCACATATAATTACCCTGGCGGTGTTTGAACATGAGGGTTTAGCACTCCCCAGACAACACGAAAGTTAGTAAATATTTTTTAATTTCCAAGAAAAATGCACTTAAAACACTACAACTGTCAGCAACATAACATTATTACTACACTTTATACCACAACCACAGCTACGTTACCATGATTAATACCATCCACATAGCTACAATTATGTGTATGGTAAAACCAGGTAGGTAAACCATGATTCTTCATACCTCCAACAAGGCTATATTGTATTAATAATTTGAGACGCTTCAGAATCTTTATTCTGGGAACGTTTCGCCTGCCAGTGGCTTTTTCAGTCCAAACTGAAAAGAGCCACCAGCAAAATTCCATTAATAATAATAATAATAATAATAATAATAATAATAATAATAATAATAATAATAATAATCTTTAGCTCTACAAGTATATGCACGAGGTATACAGGCCTAGCTGATGACATGCTACTGTATAGAAAGCTCCTTGTTATGCGAAGCATGTCGGGCAAATAAGGTCAGTTTTGTCCCCTGGATGCGACTCACGCCAGACGACTAATACGCGGGTTCCTACTTTACTGCTAGGTGAACATGGACGTTAGGTGTCTTAAGGAAACACGTCCTAATGTTCCCACCTGTACTATGCCTTATACCACCATCCTCTTTATTTTACGTTATGCCAGATTCAAAGTAATTGTCGTAATAAATGTTATTAATAATGATAAAATGTGCACTAAAAACAATAATTGACAAATTCATGAAAAAGATAAAGTTTAAATGAAAAGTCAAAACAATAAGCTTTCAAAACACGTAAATTTTGGAATCGTTCAGAACTGGAAGTGCTTCAAAAGACGTCACACTGGAATGCTTCAAAAGACGTCTCACTGGAACGACAGTGACATTATTTACCTCAAGAAACGTAAATGTTGAGGTGGAAAAGCTAAAAAAATATAAGGAAACATTTTAGTGAACAACTCTATATATGAATCGTTTAAGATAAAGAACCAATATATGAAACGTTTTATAAAAATGAACCAAAGGAAAAAAAACGGGAAACGGTGTTCAGACAAAAAAAGATGAAGCGAAAATGTCAAAATGAGAAAACGTTAAGAATACATGACGAGAGAATTTCTGAAAAATTAAGATATGGAAAACATCCAAAAGAGAATATACACCAGAGAGAGAGAGAACTTTTAAATGAGTGAACGTTTCGAGATAACGTTGAGAAGACAACATAAAAAAAATTAGAGGGGAAAATGCTGAATATTGAAACCAATAAAAAATTAAAACTGGAATGAAAGAAAACCGAATTTCAAAGGAGAAAATATTGAGGGGAGAAAACGAAAAAAAAAAGCATTTCAGAGAGTAAAAACGTTCAGTTCGAGAAAAGTTTGAAAGAATAGTGTCCACAGAGGCGCTGCCAGGTATAATAAGACTAATCGAGGGTCTCACCACCATCCCCTTTCCCCCCATTCAAGAGCCTCTGACACTAACTCATCGTCGGACGATGTAAACAAAACGAACCAGGGATTCAATTGAGCGTCAGCGAGAGGTGTTACATAAGGATTAAATGTCTTTTTTTTCTTTTTCTTTTTCTTTACCAATAGAACCACTGATCCTGGGGGATTATTTCTTCACTTTTCTTTGTTCAGCTTTACGGTTATTCCGGCGACTTGGAATCGACACAGTCGTGTTGAATCAACTGGTTTAATTAGTAATAATAAGGGTAACCGATAACAATGCTTTTGCCGCCAGCCACCCTAGGTTTGCAGCCACTTTTGAATGCATTTTTTCCACGGGAAACAATAGGACGCGGAGCAGAAGGGTTAATGAACAGTCAAACCAGTAACAAGGATGGGGGAGGGATGGGGAAGGAAGAGGAGGAGGTGATGATGATGATAGGGGATGGAGAGAGGAGGATAAGGAATGGGAAAAGAGGCATGGGGAGAATATGGGGAATTAAGAGTAAACGAAGTTTTCAGAGATACTACCGCAACCACCACCACCATAAACACAACCACCAAAATCACAACCAGAGACACAAGCACCTCCACAAACATCACAACTGACACCATAATCGCCACTACAGAAATCACCACCACTGACATCGCCATCATCACCATTACAATCAATAAAAGTACAATAAACACCATTCCCATTATTTTTTACACTATCCTCTGAACAGCCAACGTCTCCCAACCACCGGCCACTACCACCATCCAGGTGAAAGAAACGAGGGAGGAGAGAGAGGAAGGTGAGAGAGCTGGAACAAAAAACGAGGGAGAAGAGGGGAAAGATGCGAGGGGGGGATGGAAAGATAAGGAATGGATGCGAAGATAACTAAAGGAGATGATAAAGAGGGAAGTAAAGGTGTCAGATGTAGCCTCCTCTATATCTTCTTATGTTACTCCCTATGCTTTTCTTATGTCTCCCTCCCATTTTTCATTGCCCTCTGTCTGCCTTTTCCTCTGTCTTTTTCTCTATCTTAAAGTCATTAGATAAAGATACATACACACACATAATTTTTTTTTTTTACATTTTCCTCCTACTTTTCGATTTTCTTTCGCTCTTAACTCGAAAACCCCTCAGAGGAATTAGGGCCAATTTTTTTCCTACATTTTCTGAAGGTTGAGCCAGAGTTTGCCTAAGAATCCTATTGGATGATAACTATGGCCGTCTTCCTTGAAATTACAGATGCCTCCACTTTAAATTAGTCCCCTTTTAATGGGCCCCTTTCTAGTGATGCGTAAATTCCTAAGACAGTTACCAGATCCATCTATATATTTGGTACGTAAAGTTATTTATTCCACATCCAGCGTCTGTCTCCCTTTGTATAACTTACAGATGTCTCCCACTATGTGTGTCTCTTTAATGGATCCGTTTTCTCGAGTGCGGAAACTCCTAAGATAATTGCCAGTGATATATATGTCATTGGCAATATAACTAGTATATAATGTTATTATATTATAGCGTAGTCTGACCGAATTTTTGAGAATTGCCATGTCACGTTCGTTAGGCTACTATTACAATATCAGTGCTTGTGGGCTGGATGCATTTTTGTTAATGATATTATTATTATATCTTGGTATTATTATATCTGGGGGTACTTTCTGCCTGCCTGCTGCCTTCCTTTTCTGTTCCTCACTTCAGCAAGGAAGTTTTCTGTGACGGTATTTGCTTGGACCTCCTCTTTTTTGCATCATTGGAAGCTCCTGATGATGGGTTGATTGTTGCAACACATCAGCTCACCCCGTGGTTGTTTTGAATATATATATATATATATATATATATATATATATATATATATATATATATATATATATATATATATTGTGTGTTTTATATTGTGTGTGTGTGTGTGTGTGTGTGTGTGTGTGTGTGTGTATGTATGTGTGTGTGTGTGTGTGTGTGTGTGTGTGTGTGTGTGTGTATGGAAGGAAGGAAGGAAGGTGGGATAGGGGTCGGCATAGGAAAGGTTGGAGGGAGGGGGGATAAGGAGGTTTTTGTGTGCGAGCGGCTTGGACTTCCAGCAAGCGTGCGAGAGCGTGTTAAATAGGAGTTGGGACAAATGGTTATTATGACTTGATGTGCTGTTGGAGTGTGAGCAAAGTAACATTTATGAAGGGATTCAGGGAAATGGCAGGCCGGACTTGAGTCCTGGAGGTGGGAAGTACAGTGTCCGAACTCTGAAGGAGGGTGTTGATGTTGTAGTTTTTTAACTATACTGTAGGAGTGCCTCTGACAAGACAGTGATGAACTGAATGATGATGAAAGGGTTTCATTTACGGGTCACCCCGCCTTAGTGGGAAACGGCTGTGTTAATAAAAAAATATTATTTTTATTATTATTTAATATTGCTTATTATTATTATTTAATAATAATAATAATAATAATAATAATAATAATAATAATAATAATAATAATAATAATAATATATTATTATTATTGTTATTAGAAGTAGTAGTAGTAGCATTAGCAGTAGTATGACAACAATAACAACTACAGTAGGAATAATTATAAAAATATTAAATGTGGCAGTAATAGATATAGTAATAATAATAATCATAAAACTAAACAAATACTAATACTAGTACTTCTACTGTAACTTCTACTACTACTACTAACAATAATAATAACAATAATAATAATAATAATAATGATTATTATTATTATTATTATTATTATTATTATTATTATTACTATTATTATTATTGAATATTTAACTTCTAAATTTTGCAGTCAACACTTCTTTCCACTAATCCTTATCATCTGAGTAAAGAGAAATGCACACCTTTGTCATTTTTTAGTCATCTTTACAGGTCTTGATTAGCGTGTGGTCGTCGTAATTCTAGCGGAGGGTCTCATTTGTTGCCGTTGTTTGATAGTTAACCTGCGAATTTGAATGTGAACAAGGCGGTGCGATAGCGTCGGTGGAACAGGTTACGCGGGGGAGTTAAGTTGTCCTGGTTCACTGGAGATTAGGGTGAAAAAGGTTCACCTAAAGCCAGAAGCCTCTGGTAAGGAAGAGAACTTAAGTGGTGTTAAGGGATATTTCTTGTTTTGTTTCGTGTGTTGTAGGAAGTAGGGGTATAAGCACAGTTTCACACACACACACACACACACACACACACACACACACACACACACACACACACACACACACACACACACACACACACACACACACACACACACACACACACACACACACACACACACACACACCACATACACTCGCATTGACATACATTTGGCCCATCTTGGAGTACGCAGGAACAGCATGGAACTCACACCTGAAATAAAAGGTATAATAAACTGGAGAGAGTGAGGAGTACTGCAGAGAGGCTAGTTCCAGAGCTAAGGCTCATGAACTATGGGGACAGACTAAAGGAACTGATCCTAAACATATCGCAGGACAGAAGGCTTTCAAAAGAGCTGATGTAGGTAACAGCTCATAGCATGTTGATGAAAGTAGGAACTCTAATCCTGACCCTGTAAAACCCTGAGAGAGAGAGAGAGAGAGAGAGAGAGAGAGAGAGAGAGAGAGAGAGAGAGAGAGAGAGAGAGAGAGAGAGAGAGAGGTCGTGTACCCATGAACGCGTCAAAAATTGCATCTAAAAACAGCAGAGGATATCCACTGTCCATTATCTCACAAAATCCGGATAATGTTCAGAGGGGAACTGAGGAAATAGATATTCTAATTATTTTTAGTCTCCTAATCTTGATATCACCCCCTCCCTCTATCAACCTCCAACCCTCCCCACTCCCACCAACTCTTCAAAAACCGGCCCCTTCCCCAATCCCCCCGTCCTCCCACCCAATTCACCAACCCAACACCCACCTCAACCTTCCCTCCCCATCCCTGTCGTTAGTTTATCCTTTTATATCAAGATCAGTTACTTCCATTATTTAGTGTTTCTCGATGTGGCGACAGAGGGAGAGCTGCTGAACCGTGAGGGTAGTGGAAGTGCGTTTTTTTTTTAAATAAAACTAGGTGGACCAGCAATGTGCAGCTACCTCAACTCAGAATGATAATTACATAGTAAGAACTTTAGCTAGCTATGTTGGGGTAAGGAGAACACAATCCTGTGTGAGGAAGAGGCGACAGGAATAGTAGAAGCATCAGTGGTAGTTGTTATAGTAGCAGTAATAATTATTAGTCGTAATAATGATGGAGGTGGTATTATTAAGAGTAATATTAGTTACCACAGCTGCAGCAACAGCTTCACTTGTACTGCAATGAGATTCTTACCACACTGTGATTATAAAAAATTGTGTTAACAAGAGCTAGAGTTGTAGTAGTAGTAGAAGTGGTAGTTGTAGTAGTTCTAGGAGTAGTACTAGTAGTATTAATTGTATTATTATTATTATTATTATTAGTACTAGTACTAGTAGTAGCAGTAGTAGTAGTAGTAGTAGTAGTAGTAGTAGTAGTAGTAGTAGCAGTAGTAGTAGTAGTAGTAGTAGCAGTCGTAGTAGTGGTTGTGGTTGTTGATGGTGGTGGTAATAATAGTAGATGTTAAGTGATTTTTAAACTTGACTCGGCTAACTAATCTCTCTCTCTCTCTCTCTCTCTCTCTCTCTCTCTCTCTCTCTCTCTCTCTCTCTCTCTCTCTCTCTCTATCTCTCTCTCTCTCTCTCTCTCTCTCTCTCTCTCTCTCTCTCTCTCTCTCTCTCTCTCTGGTCTGGTGCGGTCTGCTTCTGTCACAGTATTTTTCTTGTTCTGCAAATAAGCCGAACCGGAGAGTTTAACCTAACGCGACGGTCTGGAGTTTTGAGACTCTCTGACCGCGGGTTCAAGTCCCGTCCGTGGTATGGTTTACATATATATATATATATATATATATATATATATATATATATATATATATATATATATATATATATATATATATATATATATATATATATATATATATATACATATTCATATAAACACAGTGAAGCAGGAACGACACCAGTTGCTTCCCCTACCTGCCACACTTTATTTCTTTTCATTCACCAGTTTACTAGCTTCCAACCCCCTAGCCCTTTTCCTTATCATTTCTCTTCTCACATTCCTCTAACACCTCTCATGTCCTTTTCTTTACACCATTATCAATGCAAATGCATTACTAAAGGCTCTTACAGAAACTTTATCTTTCCCTACTCCTCTCGCTTCTTACTCCCCCCTCCCACCCCACTCATAAAGACAGGAGTGGCTCCTCTCACCCCACTCATCAGGACAGGTGTGGCTGGATACAAAATGGTTTTGATGTATTCCTTCCCTTCCTTTGCACCCTCGTCATTAGCTGCATCCCTGCCCCACCACTACCGTTGTGCCCACCGAGTACTTATGCATTAATTAGAAGAACAGAAGAAAAGCCAAAACCCTTTACTCATCTTCGCTAGTTGCAAGAATGGAGATTAACATGGAGTTTTCCGATGAAGAGTCAAAGTGTTCCAAAAAGCGGAATAATTCAGCAGGTAAAAATTTTTAGTAATCTGGTGTGACTGACATTCGAGGGTATTTTTTTGTATGGTATAATTTCAACAGTCTGTATATTTTTGAAAGAACGTGATATTAATGACCCTCATCACCATCACTATCATCACCACCATCACCATACTATCACCACCACCACCGCTACCATCACCACCACTACTACCACCATTACCATCACCACCACCACCACTAACATTACCACCGCCACCACTACCTATACCTCTACCACCATCACCATCAACACCACCACCACCACCACCACCACCACCACCACCACCACCACCACCACCACCACCACCACCACCACCACCACCACCACCACCACCACCACCACCACTAATACATAATAAAGTGCAGCCACGTGAATTATGTTTTCCCTTCTGGTTATGTTTCCGCCTTTGTCTCATTTTCTTATTTCGTCCTGCAATTTCTCTTCTCCAGTATTGCCCTATTCCTTGTTTTGCATTATATCTTTTTTGCCTGTATTTCCTCCTTCTTTATTCAGCTTCGCCCCTCCTGTCTCTCTGTCTCTCTCTTCTATGTTTCCTTCCACCTCTCCGTGCGTCCGTGTCTCCTTCCTTCCGTCCTCCAGTCTTTTCTCCTGTCTATCTCTCCTTCCGTCCGTCCGTTAGCCTCTCCTTCTGTAATCTGTTTATCTCTTCTTGTCCATCTCTTCTTCCTTACCATTCCGTCCCTCTGGTACGCTTAATACATCAACCTGATATAGGGTAGCGAGACACGTCCACTATACGACTCATATCATGAGACACCACAAATATTGGATAACAATTTCTGCTTCTTCTCGGCGCCATTGTCAGCAAATAAATTGTTCATTAAAGTGTAACTGTGTTAGTCTCACTTTGAGAAGTTTTTTTCCTTCTTTTCCCTTCATTTAATTTACTTTCTTTTCGTCCCTTGCCTTTCCTTTCCTTCTTTTCCTTTCATTTCTTGTTTCCTTTCCATTCCTTCTTTACCTTTCATTAGCGTTTTTTTCTTTTCTTTCCTGTTTTTAATTATTTCCCCTTCCTTTACTTCGATTATTTCCCCTTCCCTTATTTCCCTTTTCTTAATTTTCCCTTCCTTTTCATTCCATTCCTTTCACCTTATTTCACTTCCTTTCATTTCCAATGATTCCCCTCTCTTCCCCTTTCCTTTTCCTATTCACTTATTTCTCTTTGATGCTTTTCTGTATTCCACTTTACCAAATATTTCTCAGCATTCCTATTCAAATTTACTACATACCTAATAAACAAAAAAAAATATTTATTATATTTACCACGATAAGGTATCCTAGGAATACTCTGTTAAATAAATATTCCAGTTATTGAAATGAAAGTGATAAACACAGCAGGCTGACCATAATTAACCTGCGGTTAATATTCCTTAATTAGAGATGGGTCATAATTACAGAGCAGGACGGTGCAAGGGTAATTATTTATCTTACTAGGAATACCTGCTTCCTTGAACCTCACCTGCTGAATCACGTTTGTTTAAGGTTAAAGTAAAAGTTGTAATAATAATAATAATAATAATAATAATAATAATAATAATAATAATAATAATAATAATAATAACAACAATAATAATAATAATAATAATAATAATAATAATAATAATATTATTATTATTATTATTATTATTATTATTATTATATTAATAATAAAATAATAATAAGAGTATTAACAATAGCATTATTAACATTAGTATAAAATACGAGTGTTGTGAACAAGTATATTGAACAGTTGTAAATTTGATTGAATTTATTCAAAAACATTTAGAATCTATAAAGCCTATCTCCCATTTCCTCAGATCAATATCCTCTCCAATTCCTCGAATCAAGATCACCCACTACTCACCCTCTCCATCCACCAACACGATTTTCTGCTGAAGTGGCTAGTTTATTGTGTATATTAAGCACTCGAAATCCAAGAGCATATGGATTCACAAAAGGCCTAACTAGGAACTAGGCCCTAAAATGGTTAACAGGAGTACATTTGCATTTATATCTACATTGGACTTATCTGATGTAAGCAAATTTAGGAAATTTGCTGAATATGTCTGGAATCTTATTCTCATTAATAAGATATATTGACATATCACATAGGTTATTAAACTATCTTTATATTCCTCAATAAGTGTACAATAAAGCACATAGTGACCATAGAGCTGTGTGTCTGCCAGACTGGGTAGGTCCAGTGCCCCTCCCTAGGAATATCTGACTGCCAGGCCTACGTTTCCTACCTATTAAAGTGTATCAGCTCCCTCAGCGTAGGTGTTAAAAATGCCAGCGCTATGACCACATTACAGTAGACTACTAAGTATTTCCTTCATGGTCTGGTAAATGTGCTCGGAAATATCCGCCAGGAAATGCACAGTGGGACATCACAGTCAGAGTGGGGAAGGCTAGAAATATAACTGTATTAACTGCAAAGAAGCTGGACTTACAGTTTGGCATAAGGACTGTAAATGGAACCCAAATAACCTTTGATCTAAGCCAGACAAGAGTCCATTAATGACAGCCTAGGATGAGGCCAGCCAGCCTACAACTAAAATATTTATGGCCCCATCTCTAGAAAGTGTGAGAGATCCAGTCCTTCCTGCAAATGTTTCTGATGACATCAAACTGACTGCCTTCTGCTACACCAGTTATGGTGAAGCTAGCCACCCCTACTAGCACACATGGAACCACTGATCTGTCACTTATCACACCTATGATCACACATGAATATGTGAATCAGTCTATCACTCTTCCTAATACATGTGCCACCAACAGAGAGACGGCCACCACACTTGTGACCCCACTGAAAGCGTTTGATGAGGAAATCACATAGGAATTACCTACTAAGAAATATGAGTCATCCAGCCCAGAGGTACCACCAGAGGACGTCAATGTAAACATGGTACCTGTTAATATGGTAGTTGCTAAGGAAAGAACTTGCTCATGAGTCTCTCAATGAAAAAGTATTGAACTCGCATGACTTCATTCAAGTTGTAACAATCATGCATAAAAATAGTGACCTTCTCCAACAGGTGCTGACAGATTATATTAAAGCAGGTAGTCAGAATGGTGCCTTCGATCACCAACATGATTCCACAAATATGTAGTATATAACTTAAGGTGAACTAACTGTTGTATGATCAATGTTCAAAGAACTTGCTGCATTCACTCCTTGACATGCAAAGTCAAGTTAGAGTGGAATATCATGGGTTTAAAGTAGATACAGGCAACTTTTCCATCAACATCTTCAGTCTTTACTTCCCAGCTAATCAATTTTGACCTAATGCTGTACCAGATCACATCAACAGGGAATCTACCCTCATTCTTGGAGACTTTAATTCAAAATATAGGAATATTGGAGGATTTATAATAAACAACAATGGAACTAAACTAGTGAAATTTCTAAGTGAGCATGATAATGTTAGAATTGTGGGCACCACTGAGCCTAGTCATATATATGCTGGCATATTAGATCTGCGCTTTGGATTTAATGTATTATATAACTCTGTCTTAGTTGATGATCTACTATCTGATCATGTTTCAAGACTCATGACAGTAAATCTTGATCATATTTCGTGCAATCAAGAACTAAATACAGAGGGGGGAGAACTCTTTCTTAACCCACATCACAGAGATCACTTCATTAACTGCTTGGATCAATGGTATATGAATTACGAGCCAACCGGCACCATAAATCACAACAAACACTATCATAAGTACTATAATGATCCACAACTGTGCAATTTAACACTTGTAACTAAAAGTATCGGCGAAACGGATCGCGAGTGTAAAATCCCAGACTTACTCAGATCTTTCCATTTTGCACTAACAAATATAAGGAATAGAAAACATGAACTAAGGCAACAAAAATGGGAACAATTTGTTAGTGGGTTAAATAGATCTACCTCTTTAAGTTTAGCCTTGAAATGTGCAAATAAAATAACCAGGGGGAAAAGAGTGTGAATGTTGTTTATCCCATTTCTCTTGACAAGCAAATAACCTCATAAATAACTTGTCCAAAACATGCAGGCATGAAAAATCTCTCATCTGATATCAGAAAAAAACCTAGAGAGCACTTCTGAAGCAAGTTTGATATTAATTAATTTTATGAGACAAAATATTGATGAGAGTGATTGCCTCTTCACTGAGAATGAATTAGATAATGCATTAACTAAAGGTGGATCAACGGCTCCTGCAGAGGATGGTATGACATGATATCTTCAGAACTCTAAGGCAGGTCCCTGATAACCCTTTGTTAGTATTGCATAATTTCAGTTACATCGAGGGAGTTCGTCCTACTTCCTGATACATTTAGACCGATCTCCTTAACTAACGCTCTATTTTTAAAATGCCAGTGATATTTAAGAGACTCTACTATAGAATCAGACACCTACATTTTTCTCATCTGTATGGTTTCATGAAAGGAAAAGGTGAGCAAAACTGTATTTCCACCTTTATCACTGCACACACTTCTAACAGTGTGCAGTTTAATAACCTTATTAAAGCTCTCATAAATAGTCTACTTACTTTTCCTACACATAAGCTATAAGCTATGCTGATTATCTCATGATTCACACAAGAGGACATAAGAAGAGGTTTCAGAAATTTGTAATCTACTTGACCTCGTCATATCTGCATCTAATACAAAGATATTGAAAAGCAAACGACATTTCCCATCCATCTGTTTACGGGATGAAAACATTAGCTAAATAAGATCTTACAGATATCTTGGTGTTGACGAAGCCTTCGATAAATCCATCATACCACAACTAAATAAGAAATGCAAAGATAGGCTAAACGCTGTCAAAACTAGTGCTGGCTACAGCCCCAACTATAGCGCTAATATGAAAATAGTGAGAATGATGTACATAGCCTTTATTAGATCATTGATTATGCTGCACCCATGTTATTATTAGCTAAGGAAAATTCTCTCTAGCCCTTGGATCTAATGCAAAATGAAGCCCTAAGAATTATTCTTGGCCGTTCAAGGTACACAATATGAGGAAGGAGTCTGGGATTCCAAACATCACTGATAGGATAACTGAGATTAACACTGTACTCGTTATTAGAATGCTATGAAATAAACCAGACGCTATCACTACTAATCTTACTAAATGTCTAGAAGTACTCATAGATCCAAATGAGTCATGAAAACATGTAATTAAATTAAGTTTCATATCTTGCATAAACTGTATCACTGTAGACAACAAGAGTATTTCACACTTCCACGGGAGCTGTATTCATGTAATTTCACATACCTGCAAGCCCTCCTCAAAAAGTTCATTAGTTGTAAAACCAACTGCTCAAGAAGAAATTTCTCACTTAACCCTTAGTAATAATTTACCACAAGATATATACTCTGAAGTATCTAAGCAGGAGTCTTCTGGTTGGGCTGCATCTTCTCTTGTTGCCGCCTTCCTAGATAATAACGATAGGAACTATTTTGAGCAGTGCATAAGAATTAACAGTTGGGCGTCTACACTGCAAACTGAATTATTTGCCTACCTAATGGCGTTAAAGTTAACTTATGGCACTAAGCTTGACTCTATAATTATTACTGATTATATGTCATCAATGAAGGCTCTTGACTCACATAATGACTCTAACATGCTCATTGGTTATGGGGTGCACAATAAACTGTCCGCTTCAGCGGCAAAATCTAAAAATCTAAATCTTAATTTCGAAGTTCAGAAACTGACTGAGGCTTATAGAGAGAGGTGGCTGAAAATCTAACTGGGTATATTCAGATATATTTTTTTAGGCTACCTCTTTGTATAAGTCCTGGCTGTATACCTTTACCTTTACCTTTGATATACGTTTGAAGAGTTTCGAGAGTTTCACTGCTCTCGGAGTCCGGCCATGGGCCAGGCTCGTCTGGTGCTTGCCTAGTCAACCAGGCTGTTGCCCCTGCAAGCCCGCTGCTCCACATATCCATCACAGCCTGGTTGATCTAGCACTTGATGAAGATACTTGTCCAGCTTCCTCTTGAAGGCTTCTACACTTGTTCCAGCCGTGTTTCTGATATCTTCTGGTAAGATGCTGTGAAGTCTGGAACCCCGAATGATGATACAGTGTTCCCTTACTGTCCCCACAGCACCCCTACACTAATAACGAGAATAAATTACATTTCTAGGGATGGTGAAGGATGCAACTCCATACAAGAATTTATTTATTATTGGTTAAAAAGGCGAAGATGGTTGTTGTGGTGATTTCTACTTCCTTCTCTACATCTTGAGTTTTGTGCATGCCCTCGCTTAACCCCAAGACCACTGTAGTGAGTACAGAGTTGGTCATTGTAGCCAGCCTCCACAGTAACACCAACCCTGGCTCTTGATTGGCTAGGGTGGCGTGAGTTCAATTGCCAGTCGAATGAGGATAAACTTGAAATTGGCCAACAATAAAATGATAATCGGGGGGGAGGAAGAATTCACCAAAGAGCCTCTCGGACGCAACTAATACCAGTTTCCAAACCCCGAGGCGGTGCTTCCAACCATTTTATGATAATATCCGCGGCCCAGCTCCGTTCTGGATCGCTTTCCAGGCTGGGCGGACTGCGTTCCATATTGCATCGTGCGAGGGGGGTCTGGATCGTGTTATATGATGATACCTTATTGCGTGTAGCTACGAAGGAGCATTCACGTACACTAACATGACTCGTTAGTGAGGATCACATGCATAAGAGTCGGATGTGGGAGGATGAGACTTGGACTGCTAAAGGTGCTGCGAGTTACTGACACTGAAGGTGATAAAGTAGCAATGAGTGATCACAGGAGTGCGTGTGGAGGCAGTGGTAAGGTTGTTTAATATAAACTGGAGCCATCTGGAAGGCTTCAATAATCCCGTGTGATCAGCTATTTATGAGCGGCATCTGAAGTCTTCCAGCATTATGGAGTCTAATTCAACAAGGTAAAAGCTTAGACTGTTGGATCAGAACAAAAGAATAGAAAAACACGAACAAAAAAATGATGCTCTAACATACTGGAATACATATTTGTAGGAAGATGGAAAAGAAAAGAAATATTTTATTTGAGAGTATCCAGACATTTGGCAACCCCCTCCCTCCATGACACCTACACGCCAAGCGATCATTTTCTGTTTTCCGCCATGTCAAGGCGCCGACATTTGACAAGAGTTGACAGCGCAGCATACTTGTTCGCGCCAAGTTTTTGCCGCTGAATATTCCTTGGAGGGCATCTAGGGTGTGTGTGTACTCACCTATTTGTTGTTGCAGGGGTCGTGTCATAGTTCCTGGCCCCGCCTCTTCATTGATCGCTACTGGGTTCTCTCTCTCCCTGCTGTAAAAGCTTTATCAAACCTAGTCTTTAAACTATGTATGGTTCTTGCCTCCACTACATCACTTTCCAGACTATTCCACTTCCTGACAACTCTATGACTGAAGAAATACTTCCTAACATCCCTTTTACTCATCTGAGTCTTCACTTCCAATTGTGGCCCCTCGTCTTTGTGTCCCATCTCTGGAACATCCTGTCTCTCTCCACCTTCCTTCTATGACTGAAGAAATACTTCCTAACATCCCTTTTACTCATCTGAGTCTTCACTTCCAATTGTGGCCCCTCGTCTTTGTGTCCCATCTCTGGAACATCCTGTCTCTCTCCACCATTCCTCGCAGTATTTTGTATGCCATTATCTCTCCTAACCCTCCTGTCCTCCAGTGTAGTTAGGCCAATTTCCCTTAACCTTTTTTCATAGGACATTCCCCTTAGCCCCGGGACTAGTTTTGTTGCAAACCTTTGCAACATTTGTGTGTGTGTACTGACCTCGAAGCCTCGTGGCCTCTATCACAACTATTTTAAAAGAGCTTCCATCACTTCGTTCTGGTAGTTCCTCCTCTTGACTACCTTAAGACAGAAGAAGTATATCCAGACATCCCTCTTACTCATGAGTGTCACAGACTTTTAACTGTATCCCTACGTACCCGTCTCCCGGCACTCGAAAACAGTCTGTCTATACTCAGCCTATCAAGTCCTCTGAATATTTTATACGCCATTATCATGTCATCCCTGTTTTTCTCACACTGCAATTTCCTCCCTTCTTACCCCTTATTGTCACGTTTTTCCCCTATCTCTTATAATTCTTTTCCCCTATATCTTCCTATCACTTTTCTTTCCCTTCTCCTCCCCGGTACTTCAATCTTTTTCTTATTTTTCCTGCATCTTCCTTCTCCCCCCCCTCCCCAATGCTTCATCCAACCAAATTCCCTGTCCTCCCAGCTTCTCCGTCCACTTCAAAATTACATCCCGATAAACATAATTGGGCTACGCTGGGGCGTCTGGTCTGAAGTCAGTCGGTCAGTGATGGTATCAACTAACGTGTCCTGAGACTCATCTTCTACTCAACCTTATACACGTCCTCCCTGTACTAGCCCTTCAGTTCTCGTGACACGAGACTTACCCTGTTCTCCTCTACCTTATATTCATCTTTTCTATTCACTTTTCAAGTTCTTACAGGAACTAATGACTCTCCATTCCATATTCATGTCGCAATATTTAGCATTGTGTATTAATTAGCATATACTGTAACACGGTAAGCGTTAACATCTAACACAGATTACCATCCAGTTATATTGGCATCAACTGTAGTGACCTCCAGTGAAAATAAACGGGGACAAGAATTAACGTAGAGTCCACAATAAAACATCTTGTCAAATAAACTTACTATAATTATCCGCACCCTCGCGCGCGTGCACACATACATACATAAACACACACACACACACACACACACACACACACACACACACACACACACACACACACACACACACACACACACACACACACACACACATACACACACACACACACAACAAAATGCAAGGAGGCAGTGGAAAGGTTTATTCCCAAGGGCAACAGTAACAACGGGAAGACCAGAACGAGCCCCTGGTTTACCCGACGGTGTAAGGAGGCAAAAACAAAGTGCAATAGAGAATGGAAAAAGTACAGAAGGCAGAGAACACACGAAAATAGGGAGATCAGTCGCAGAGCCAGGAATGAGTACGCGCAGGTAAGGAGGGAGGCCCAGCGACAGTATGAATATGACAAAGCATCGAGAATCAAGACTGACCCGAAACTGTTGTATAGCCACATCAGGAGGAAGACAACAGTCAAAGACCAGGTGATCAGATTAAGGACAGAAGGTGGAGAACTCACAAGAAATGATCAGGAGGTATGTGAGGAGCTGAACAGGAGATTTAAGGAAGTTTTTACAGTAGAGACAGGAAGGGCTGTGGGAAGACAGCACAGAAGGGAACATCAAGAGGGAATATACCAACAAGTGTTGGATGACATCCGAACAACTGAGGAGGAGGTGAAGAAGCTCTTAAGTGACCTTGACACCTTAAAGGGGATGGGACCGGACAACATCTCCCCATGGGTCCTTAGAGAAGGAGCAGAGATGCTGTGTGTGCCTCTAACCACAATCTTCAACACATCCCTTGAAACTGGGCAACTACCTGAGAAATGGAAGACAGCTAATGTAGTCCCCATATTTAAGAAAGGAAACAGAAACGAGGCACTAAACTACAGACCTGTGTCTCTGACATGTATTGTGTGCAAAGTCATGTAGAAGATTATCAGGAGGAGAGTGGTCGAACACCTGGAAAGGAACAAGATTATAAATGAAAACCAGCATGGGTTCATGGAAGGCAAATCTTGTATCACAAACCTCCTGGAGTTTTATGACAAGGTGACAGAAGTAAGACACGAGAGAGAGGGGTGGGCAGATTGCGTTTTCCTAGACTGCAGGAAGGCCTTTGACACAGTTCCCCAAAAGAGATTAGTGCAGAAGCTGGAGGATCAGGCGCATGTAAAAGGGAGGGCACTGCAATGGATAAGAGAATACCTGACAGGGAGGCAGCAACGAGTCATGGTACGTGAAGAGGTATCACAGTGGGCGTCTGTTACGAGCGGGGTCCCACAGGGGTCAGTTCTAGGACCAGTGCTATTTTTGATATATGTGAACGACATGATGGAAGGAATAGACTGAAGTGTCCCTGTTCGCAGATGACGTGAAGTTGATGAGAAGAATTAAATCGGACGAGGATGAGGCAGGACTGCAAGGAGACCTGGACAGGCTGGACAAGTGGTCCAGCAACTGGCTTCTCGAATTCAATCCAGCCAAATGCAAAGTCATGAAGATTGGGGAGGGGCAAAGAAGACCGCAGACAGAGTATAGGCTAGGTGGACAAAGACTACAGACCTCACTCAGGGAGAAAGACCTTGGGGTGACCATAACACCGAGCACATCACCGGAGGCACACATCAACCAAATAACCGCTGCAGCATACGGGCGCCTGGCAAACCCGAGAATAGCGTTCCGATACCTTAATAAGGAATCGTTCACGACACTGTGCGCTGTGTATGTTAGGCCCATACTGGAGTATGCAGCACCAGTCTGGAACCCACACCTGGTCAAGCACGTCAAGAAGTTAGAGAAAGTACAAAGGTTTGCAACAAGGCTAGTCCCAGAGCTCAAGGGAATGTCGTACGAGGAAAGGTTAAGGGAAATCGGACTGACGACACTGGAGGACAGAAGGGTCAGGGGAGACATGATAACGACATACAAGATGCTGCAGGGAATAGACAAGGTGGACAGAGATAGGATGTTCCAGAGAGGGGACACAGGGACAAGGGGTCACAACTGGAAGCTGAAGACTCAGACGAGTCACAGGGACGTTAGGAAGTATTTCTTCAGTCACAGAGTCGTCAGCAAGTGGAATAGCCTAGCAAGTGAAGTAGTGGAGGTCTCAGTAGTAGTAACCAGTTACCAGTACCCAGTGTACCGTGGACTCAACGACCAACCGTCTCTCTGAGTCACTGTCTATTCATATTGCGCTGACCTGGCATTATTCAAAGACCCTCTATGGGTACGTGGGCGGCCAGTCAGTCAGTTGACGAGAGTGAGCGAGGAGACAAGGTAACGGCTGTCAGGGCTCTCTCTACATATCTGTAATTATACGTAATAACAGCCTACGTGAGTATTTCTTACCTAATCCACGTGTCGAACTCCCACATGATAAATGGAGCCCAAGCCATACACCTGCCATCTCTAGTTTGTATTAGTTGTATGTCGGGACGACATACGTTAGCGTCGCCGAGCTCTCAGTAGTAGTAACCAGTTACCAGTACCCAGTGTACCGTGGACTCAACGACCAACCGTCTCTCTGAGTCACTGTCTATTCATATTGCGCTGACCTGGCATTATTCAAAGACCCTCTATGGGTACGTGGGCGGCCAGTCAGTCAGTTGACGAGAGTGAGCGAGGAGACAAGGTAACGGCTGTCAGGGCTCTCTCCACATATCTGTAATTTTACGTACTACCAGCCTACGTGAGTATTTCTTACCTAATCCACGTGTCAAACTCCCACATGATAGAGGCAGGAACCATACATAGTTTTAAGAAGAGGTATGACAAAGCTCAGAAAGCAGAGAGAGAGAGGACCCAGTAGCGATCAGTGAAGAGGCGGGGCCAGGAGCTGAGTCTCGACCCCTGCAACCACAATTAGGTGAGTACAATTATTTGAGTACACACACACACACACACACACACACACACACACACACACACACACACACACACACACATACACACACACACACAACACAGGTTATGTGAATCAACCTCTGCAACCCCAAATAGATAAAGACACACATACCCTAATTCCTCCCCCCCCCTCCCGCTCATGCACTAGTCCCCATTCCCACTCAGACACAATAACCCAAAAAACGCCATACCCTACCACCCCTTCCTACCTGCTTCCTATCCTCACAGTCCTCACCTCTCCCAGTACAACTGCCTATCACCCTAACTCTCAATCCCCAATTTTTCCTAAACCCCTTCCTCCCTATCCACCCTCATTTATATCCTGATCCTAACCCCTTCCAGCGCAAAAAAAAAAAAAACTACCCCTCACCCTCATCCATAACCTCCATAACCCACTCCCACCCCACTGACCCATGTGCAGGAATCAAGAAATTAGGAACCCTAGATTCGGACTATATATATATATATATATATATATATATATATATATATATATATATATATATATATATATATATATATATATATATATATATATATATATATATGTATGTCGTGCTGAATATGTAAAACTGGTCAATTAGCAAGAAATCATTTAAAATTAAGTCCTTTCTAAAATTTTCTCTTATACTTTTAAAGATGTATCTTTTTCACTAATGTTGATGTAAAAATTTATAATTTTGCACCAAAAGGAACTTAGAAAACTTACCTAACCTTATTATAACAAGAACAATTTATTTTAGCCTAACCCAACTAAATATATTTTAGATTTGTTTACAATAATTTAATACTAAACAAACACAGTGAAATATATTTTTTTTCGTTAGGTTCAGAATGATTTTGGCGAAATTATTGCATACACAAATTTTCACTTGTCCTATATGGCAAGATGAGCGTTGCTATTTAAGCCAAGATCGCAAGTTCTGCTTATTCGGCACGACTTATATATATATATATATATATATATATATATATATATATATATATATATATATATATATATATATATATATATATATATATATATATATATATATATATATATATATATATATATATATATATATATATATATATATATATATATATTGTTTTTGATTAGCAATGCTGCTCCTCCACCTCCTCTTTTCCCTCTGTGCCTCATAATTTGATATCCAGCTGGAAAAATCGCATCTTCTTTCAAGAACTCGGCCGTATCTCACCGAGGCAGGGTGGCCCAAAAGGAGAAACGAAAGTTCCTCCTTTTAAATTTAGTAATATATACAGGAGAAAGAGTTACTAGGCCCTTGATTCCGGCATTTTAGTCGCATCTTACGACACGTGTGGCTTAAGAAGGAAGGATTCTGTGAGTGCGATGCTCCTTAAATCCTAACGGTTAACTGATAAGACCTCTTGCTCACATACAACACACTAGACTATGGTTTTTTTCCCTGAGATTAAATTATCATACAGTTATTAATAATAAGAAAATAGAATCAAACATTTCACATTAAACATAAAAGAATAAACGATCGTAGGCATGACACACAAGGACACCTCACCAAAGATCTCAAATGCAGTAAGGCAAGACCTCCGACATAAAACGTCACTGCTAAAACAAGAAAGCCTTTAAAATATAACCCCCCCCTGGCTGCCTTCAAGAGAGAGCTGGACAGATACCTAAAGTCAGTGCCGGATCAGCCGGGCTGTGGCTCGTACGTCGGACTGCGTGCGGCCAGCAGTAACAGCCTAGTTGATCAGGCCCTGATCCATCGGGAGGCCTGGTCGTGGACCGGGCCGCGGGGGCGTTGATCCCCGGAATAACCTCCAGGTAACCTCCAGGTAACCCCCTACTATATTTCCCGTCACAACCTCGTTCTTTCTCTTCTTTCCTTGATCTCCTCTCTTCCCTTCCCTTAATCCTTTCTTTCCATTCCTCTACTTCTTACCTCTTTCCTTTCGTCAACCTTCTTCTACTTACCTCATCTCTTCCGTTCATACATCTTGCTCCTCAATTATCTCTGTTCCCCCTCCCCCTCCCTCTTCTTAACTACACTTTCCATCTCCCAGGCCTCTAAGCTATCGCCTCTTCTCCCTACCCTCGTAGTGGTACTTGCCACCATTTACCGTGTCGCAGTAATAATATTATCCCAAGGGTCGTTATCCACTTCCTGATGGAGCAGTCTCCCATAGAAATCTTTAGTAAACATCCGTTTTCTGTCTTATTTACCTGGAAGCGTAATGTAGCCGCCCTCCCAAGTTCCATTTTTTCCTACCTCTGAGGTCTATCAAGACAATGAACAGATGAGTGCCTGTATTATAAGGGCAGAGGGCTAAGGGGTGGTCCTTAAGAGAAGGACGGCGACCGCGGTAAGTATTTTAAGAGCCTTTATCGGTGTGTTATCGGCAGTTTGAGCGACACGATGGGTACATGGGTCCCAGTCTTATCACCAATCTTAAGTGGTGCATTAGTGTCGCGCGTGGTTGTCAACCGTAGAGCAAATGGGATGCTCCGGTTCGATGTTTTACCTTGATTACTGCGGCGTGTTAGTGTGAGGGAAGAGGAAAGGGTAGGAGAGTAGTTGATGCCGCAGTGTCAGTATTTTATCCTGTCTCCTCTTCATCCCCCTGTTTTTTTTTTTTTTTTTTTTTAATCCTGTGTTCAGCTTTGTCCCTGCATTCTGCTTTGTTTCCGTGTCCTGCTTTGTTCTCTTGTTCTCCTTCCTTGCCGTGTCCTGCTTTGTTCCCGTGTCTTGCTTTGATTCTATGACCTGCTCTGTTACCTTCCCCTGCTTTACTCCCGTGTCATGCTTTGTTCCCTTGTCCTACTTTATTCCTGTGTCTTTGTTTCTCATGCCCTCGTTTTTTCCCCGTGTCCTAATTTTGTTTCCCTATTCTATTATGTCCACATTTTCTGCTGCGTTCCTGTCCTTGTTTTATTCCCCTGTCCTAACATTGTCCCCGTGTTCTTGTTTGTTTTTGTATCGCGCTTTGTT
>NC_091317.1:25918278-25980778 GCF_038502225.1 Cherax quadricarinatus | reverse complement strand
GCTTCCCTCGAATAGATATATCTTTACCTTACCTTTATACCTTTGAAGAGTTTTGAGAGTTTAACTACTCTCGGAACCACAATGAGCATTTATTTACTTTGCGTCAACTGTCGAGAATTTAACACGCGGTTCATGCATTCTGAACTGTGTTATCCGGCTGATCTTGAAGCGAAAAAGGAATAAGGAGCTTCAGGTTTTCCTGGCCATCACTGCGAAACAGGATTATATATTTGCTGCCGCAAGTCAGCGTGTAATCAAGCGAAGGCAGTAATTACACAAGCAAAGTAATTAAAGCAAGTTGAGTGATAAAGGGAAAAGGGTGAGGGCAGAGTAGATTTGTGGGCGGGTTCAGAAGGGGGTAGAGGTGAGGGGGGGCAGATATGCGGGCGGGTTCAGGGGCGGGTGGGCGGGCAGGCAAGTCCCAACATTAATCTTGTTACTCTATCAACAAAATGCTCATGATTTATGGCCAAACAAGAAATAATTACATTGCAGCGACTGCAGCTTTAAAATACTGCTTAGGGAAACAAGGCGCTACACGCCCCCCTCTTCTCTTCTTGATCCAGAGCTACCCGCACCCCTGTGTACCTTCCTCTTCCTCCTCCTCTTCCCCCTTCCTCCTCCTCTTCCCCCTCCTCCTCTTTCTCTTCCCCCTCCCCCTCTTCCTCTTCCCCCTCCTCCTCTTCCTCTTCCCCCTCCTCCTCTTCTTCCACAATCTCCTACTGCTTCTCTTCATTTACCTTTTCCTTTACTGTTTTCTTTCTCTTTTTCGCTTCTTCTACTCTTTTCATTTTTCTTCCTCCGTACCTTCTAATATCCCTCTTATTTTTTACCGAATCTTCTTTTTCCTCCCATTTTCATTCGCATTTTACTCTACCTTTTCTTTTCATTTATTGTTTCAACTTTCAGATATCTTTCGCTTCCTATTAATTTTCCTTCTTGATCTGCAGATAAATCACTTCCTACTGAGGGACCAGCAACAGTGCCACGTTATATGAAGATGAGCTTAGTAAGAGAGAGAATCAGGGGCGTTACACACACACTGACTCGAGCTGTGAAAATGCCTATGATAGATAGGTTAGGTTAGGTAATAATAATAATAATAATAATAATAATATCTTTATTTCTACAAGTACGTACATGTACAAGGTATACAGACCATAGCTGACATCAATGACATACTACTATATAGAGAGCCACTTGTTACGCAGAGCATTTCGGGCAAATTAGGTCAGTTTTGTCCTAGGATGTGACCCACACCAGTCGGCTAACACCCAGCTACCCATTTTGCTGACGGGGGACATAGACAGCCGGTGTAAGGAAGCAAGTCCAGTGTTTCTACCCTCGCCGGGAATTGAACCCGGACACTCCCCGTGTGAAGCGAGAGCTTTAGCCACCAGGCCACTAGGTAAGGTTTGTCATGAAACAGGGGAAGTGTTTCCTGTCGTGGGCCACATTCCTATGATGACCTGCAACTGGAGCTTATGTAGACATAGAGAGAGACACACGTAGTTGGAGCAGCGAGTGAACTAGGAAACACGGGAGTATTGGTGAGCAAGGCGGTGAGGCAAGCGGCCACCCTATCTGTCATGGTCAACTTTAATGCTATTTAATTGTGCTCAAATAATTACAGGGTTTCAACTATTAATCAATGGTGGACTAGAGGCCAAAGCTCCACTCTCCCCTCGTCTCCTGTCTCCTCCCCCTCCTGATCCCCTCCCTCCTCGTGACTTCCCTTCTTCCTCCGTCAACAGCTCATTCACACATTCCCTTCCTTCCCTCCCTTTTCCTTTGCATCCCTGTAACCATCCTCGTTTCTTCCTCTATTCATCCCTATAACTCTTCTTGTCCCTCCCTCCCTTCCCTTTAAATATATTTAAATCCCTACCTTCTTTCTCCTTCACGAACACTCACTTCTGTCTGGAAGACTTGGTTCACCTTCTCACTACGATCTTTTCGTTTATCCTACATATATCCCATTCATTACTGCTAAACTTTCTCTTCCTTCATTTCTTAATTATTCTAAAAGATAGAGAGAGAAAGTCATACTGGGGAGTGGGGGGGCTAAAGGCTGGAAGGAAATGAGCCTTTCTCATTACCCCTCAGTAATGCACTTAATCCACCACTTTGTTACTAAGGAGAAGTAGTTAACCTCAACATTCCTTTGTAAACAACATATGAACTGCATATTAATAAACACCTAACCTACCAGGCTGGTATGAAGCTTTCTCTGAACCAACCGAAACTGCAAAGTATGCAGTCAGCCTTATGGTCACTTCCTTGAACACTACGTACCTGCCAATATGAACATTGTACCTTCCAATATGAACATTGTGCCTTCCAATATGAACATTGTGCCTTCCAATATGAACATTGTACCTTCCAATATGAACATTGTGCCTTCCAATATGAACATTGTGCCTTCCAATATGAACATTGTGCCTTCCAATATGAACATTGTACCTTCCAATATGAACATTGTGCCTTCCAATATGAACATTGTGCCTTCCAATATGAACATTGTGCCTTCCAATATGATATGTCTGCGAATATCTTTAACGAAAATAAGTTGTGAAAGATTCGAAGACATTAGTTTATATCGCCATGTAGCATATATGTGCAAATGCCAAAACTGAAAATCATTGGAGAGCGTAATAATTCTTAGGCCTCTGTGAATCCAGAGGTGCATAATAAATAAGCCATTTCGACTGTAAATTAGAAAAAAAATTACTATTCTCTTTCTCACTCTCTCTCCAACTGTCTATCTGTCTGTCTGTCTGTCTGTCTCTCTCTCTCTCTCTCTCTCTCTCTCTCTCTCTCTCTCTCTCTCTCTCTCTCTCTCTCTCTCTCTCTCTCTCTCTCTCTCTCTCTCTCTCTCTCTCTCTCTCTCTCTATCTCTCTCTCTCTTTCTCTCTCTCTAACTTACTCTTTTTATGTACCCATTAATGTCTGCTCAAAACCAGAGTTAGCTAAAATAACAAATCCCAGTATTAGCCTACAAAAGTACTTTTTTGCCTGAAGAAAAACAGGCAATTTTAGCTTAAAGGTCTTTTTTCTATTTAATTATGTAATAATTTTTTACCCCCCGCTCCGTATCCTGAATTCCTGATGAGTTTGTTGATATTTTTGTCCGCCAGGATAGAGGCCGTGAAGGTTTATATTCCCAGAAGTGCTAGCCCTTTGGAGAGAGATTTGTAGCAGTATTGTGTTGTGGATGGGTTGGCAGGTTGGGAGGGAGGGGAAAAGGTCTTTACGGGATCTAAACGCGTTTGATAGGTTTTGTGTTGGCTGTGAGAGTTGGTAGTAGTAAGTGAGTCCTACACTGAGTCACACTAAACTTTAAGGCCATACAAGCTTAAAAGCCTTTTTTCTACTTAATTATGTAATACTTTTCCCCGCTCCATATCCTGATGAGTTTGTTGATGCTTAGTCCGCCAGAATAGAGGAGATGAGGGAAAGTATAACTCTGGTTACACTACGCTTCGTCACAATATTCGCAGTAACGCTACATTGTGGTGGAAACGTCAGTTACTGGGTGGGATCTGAAGAAGCCAGTTCCACGAGCGAAATGTCTCGTTAAGGTTCTCTCTATACCGTGGTTGGTCATTAACCGCGGACATTTAGAATGATAAGAATAAATGTTTACGTGTGAATCTTCGTGAACGAGTAATGGATAAATCGAGTGACTTTGAAACGATCTACGAGGTACTGTGTACTGAACTGTCAGTAGCGTGTGCGGTGTGCAATAATGTACTATCTAGAGATAGTACACTATTGCACACGATCTAATTGTCATGCAATACTTCGAAGGACAGCGGCTAAAAAACGAACAGAAATACGACGATCTTCCTAACCCAGGTAGTGAGATACACTTGAATATTAGTGGAACATAAAGATTAGACTACATTCCCATATCTTGCATGTTTTCTCCGAGTCACCATCTGGAAAAGACCCGGGCCGGGACAAGACTGGTGAACCTACTACCTGCATGTTTCACCCAACATAAACCTACGGGGGACAGCATGCACCAGTCGCTGTTGGAGGAAGGTGTTCAGGGTGCAGCTGTTGGAATCCTTAGACTGTGGACCTTTAAGATAAGTAACACATTATTGTTGTTAACATTCATCCAAAGTCCCCACACCCACTACAGTAGGTCACACTACACGGTCACACCACACTGGGTTACACTACACTGGGTCAAACTGCATTGAGTAATATTACAGTGTGTCACACTAAAATATATTGCACTAAAATGGGTTACATTACACTGGATAACACCACACTAGGTCACATAACACTCGTCACTGCAATGCCTCACACTGCATTGAGTCGCAAAAAGTAGGATAACACTCCACCTGATTACATGTCATCGGATCACAATACATTGGGTCACACAACACCTGCTCTTAAAACACTGGGTTACGCAAAACCTGGTTATAGTAGACTAGGCCACACTAGTGTTACCCATTACATTATGTCACACTATTCTAGGTTACGCTGCATTATGTCACACCACAGTGCACTGGGTCACATTACACCGGTTAACGATTTACTAGGTTATACTATTACAGCAAGTAATACTACAAGTTATACTTGTTACTACAAGTTATACTTGTTACTACAAGTTATACTTGTTACTACAAGTTATACTTGTTACTACAAGTTATACTTGTAGTATTACCTGGTATACAAGATCACACAACACTGGACCACTACACAGCGTCACATTACGCCAGGCCTGATCATGGACCGGGCAGCGGGGATGTTGACTGCCGCGGCCAGGTATACTCCAGGTATACATCAGGACACAATATATATTATATATGACCACGTATGTGCTCGCATCAAAAGTGACATGTACAGTAGTACTGGGCACTTGATGTTCGAAATGTTGATGTCCGAGTGGACTAAGGCGTTCGGAATTTTGGCGGGCTTCCCGCGAGGCATACAAATAGGTGGGGAGTTCGATTCCCACTCACTCGCAGTATAGTTAATTACTTAAAACCACTCGTTCATGGATGCATTAATATCTGTACCTTTAGGAATGCACAGGAGAGCAGTTTTGTCCAGTTCGTGTAAAGCGAAGGAGTCATTAAATTTCGTTCTCTTAGTGATGTTGCCTGGCAGTCTAGCAAGTCATGTATTAATATTGTTGAAACAGTGTAGTGGCAGTGCATTGATGTATATGCAGATCCTTGATAGCTCTAAGGATAGGGATTGGGTGGCAGTTTTATACAAAGATTCAGATCTTGACGTGTGGCTGACGGCTTGCCATATTTTTCAAGCGGTATTTTTACAAGTTGTTTTCTGTCAAAGGCTAATTGATATTGGAACAATTGCTTGTTCATCTCTTGGTGCTATATTGGCAGCCTCATCTGCAGCCTCGTTAACTTGGCTTGGTATCCAATTGTTTGTGGATCGACTTCTACTAGGGCTTTGATGATGCTCAAATCTGAGGTTATACGTTTTCGTTATTTTGTCTGTTAGTGTTTCTAAATGACAGATCACCAATGGAGTTCGTGTGAAGAGCAACGTACTACTTATGCTGCAGAGCATGAGTTGGTGCTTGCTGGACTGTAACTAACTTATCTTGCTGGTCTAAACAGCGATCAGAAAAGCTCCATTCACTGGATTGCCGATCATGATGGACTCCAGCTACTGCACCTTTGTAGATGGCATCTACCTACCTGGAGGGCATCCAACGAGCCATGGGAAAACCACATAGAAATGTTGGGGAAAACGATGTGCGTCATGTTTTAAATTGCATGGTGTCTGTGTGATGCACTTTAGAGAATAATGCTGCATCGCATGGGCCAATAGGTCTCTTCAGCTCCCTTTATTATTATGTTCTCATTTCTTTTTAGCATAAATTGAGTCAATCCGGAATCCTGATCCAGTCAGGGTCCGAGGCACTGTCCGAGACTAACTCGTTTTGGAATCATGGCTCAGTCCAGTACCCATTTCCGTTCAGAACTACGGCTTAGAGTCCAGTGCATGGTCCCAGACCCATTTCGGCGTGGATCATGCCCCGGTCCAGGACGCACCTTTTTCTCGGAAACGAAACATGGTCCGAGACCCTTCTCGGCCCTGGATCATGTCCCGGTTCAACACCCGCCTCGGTCCAGCACCATGGCTCGGCCCAAGGCCCGCTTCGTCTCGTCTTAATTCGGCAAATCCATATTTAATCGCGAGTGTGAACTAAATTATTAAGTTGACCTGGGCTGGCCTGGGAACCATTAGAGGTCATGTTTACTTCAGTGGGGCAGCGAACTTTTAAGGCGGGGACCATACACTTTTAATGACCCAACGTGAAAGTTTAATTTAGCGAAGTCGCTTGGATATTCCGTGTTAAATATGTTTTGTTAACGTAATATTTTTGTGGTGTGTGAGAGGTGTTAAATTCATGACTTCCTGGGGAAGGGAGAAAGGAAGGGAGGGAGGGAGGAAAGGAATGATGAATGGATAAATGAAAACAGAGAGGAAAGCATTAAAAGTGTGAGGGAGTGAAGGAGGTAACTAAGGAAGGAAGGAAGGGATAAAGTGTGAAACGCGAGAGAGAATTATTTACTAACTTTGATGTCTGACATGTTCGCATACAAATATACATGTATGCACATACAGCTTTCTAAGGGGGTAGAAATGTGAATATGCTGGTGAAGAGCTCTTGATTGAAGGATTAAGAGCAATCCTCCACTTTTTTGGATCAGACCAGAAAAACCTCCGGTATACCAAGTGCTGTACTACCCCTACGAGTTTATAATAATAATAATAATAATAATAATAATAATAATAATAATAATAATAATAATAATAATAATAATAATGTTAATATAATATTATTATAATAAAATTATTATTACTATTATTTTTATTAATTATAATTTCTCCGGCATACGATTTGAATATAAGCATACACACTCATAATACACACGTCAGACATTCATGTGCACCTCGGCATGTACGCATCATGCAAGTATTCGTATATATATATATATATATATATATATATATATATATATATATATATATATATATATATATATATATATATATATATATATATATATATATATATATATATATATATATATATATATATAAAACAACCACGGGGGAGTAGAATGATAGCTCTAGGCCTTTCGTGTTGCAATCAACACATCATCAAACGCTTGCAAAGTTGAAGAAAAAAGGAGGATGTCCGAGCTAATAAGATCCCAGATGATGTATTCACTGGAGTGAATATATCATCTGGGATCGTATTAGCTCGGACATCATTCTTTTTTCTGCAACTTTGCAAGTTCCTGATGCTCTGTTGATTGCAGCACGAAAGGCCTAGAGTATCATTCTGCTCCCCCGTGGTTGTTTTGCTTCCTGTATCGCTTGGTTTTCGATATATGCGTGATGTATATATTTGTCGTGCCGAATAGATAAAATTTGCCATTTTGGCTTAAAGAGCAAAGCTCTTCTTGCCGAATAAGGCAAACGAAAATTTGTGTATGCAATAATTTCGCAAAAATAATTCTGACCTAATAAAAAATATATACTGCATTGTGTTTGTTTATTATTAAATTATTGTAAACTTAAAATATTTTTAGTTGGACTAGCCAAGGAGTCGAACCCATGTTGCTTTGGCCTGCCTCATGGTGGGCGAAAACTCATGACGCCTTAATCCACGTGACCACACAATCCTTAAGAGTAGCGCATCCAGAGGAATTGGATGTTGTACTCGCTACCCAAGGACATATGTTGGTATGGATGACTCTAGGCTAATTTCATTCTACTTCTTGTTTGATGTACTAGTACAACGAGCAGTATTTTATATAATTGTACCCACGAACAAGTGGTATTGATCAATAACAACACTGCGACTAGTCAAAGAGTCGACTCCTTATATATATATATATTATATATATATATAATATATATATATATATATATATAATATATATATATAATATGAGTAGTCGATTTTTCCACTGGGGGCACCCTTCCGGTTTAGGGCCTTCCACTGGGCGCACCCTTCCGGTTTAGGCCTTCCACTGGGCGCACCCTTCCGGTTTAGGCGTTCCACTGAGCGCACCCTTCCGGTCTAGGACCAGCAGCTGGAGGGTCACCTTTTCACACCTAGGTGTTACTTCCGGTTTTGACCATGACCTCGCCCTCGAGACTACCTCACCCTTGACCCCCCAACCAATACCCCCACCCACCACGACCCCCCTTCGCGACCCCCGCCCCCGCGCGCCCGCCCGCGCGCCCGCCCGCCGCCCCCGCGCGCCCTTCGCGCGCCCGCCCGCCCCGCGCGCCCGCGCCTTCTGCTGCGCCTTCTGCAGCGTCGTCCGGATCGCCCCCGCACCTCGAATTTTTTTTTCTTATGATCTCCTTGGATCAAGGTTTTTTGGATTCTCCCCTACGGGGTTTCGAATTTTTTTTGAATTTCATTTTCTTGTGCTCTCCATCTCCTCGGATCAAGTTTTTAAGGTTCCCCCTCCCACTTTCACCCCCCATCCCCAAATTTTCTCGATAATACAAGTTTTTGGATTCCCCCCTATGGGGGTTTCGAAAGTCTCCATCTCCTTGGATCCAGGTTTTTGGATTCCCCCCTATGGGGTTTTCGAAATTCTCCAATTCCTCGGATCAAGTTTTTTGGTTACCCCTCCTTTCACCCCCAAAAAATTTCTCAATATCAAAAGTCTCCACTTCCTCGGATCCCCCTCCCACTTTCACCCTCATCTCAAAATTTCTCGATAATACAAGTTTTTTGGATCCCCCCTATGGGGTTTTCGAAAGTCTCCATCTCCTTGGATCAAATTTTTGGATTACCCCTCTCACTTTCACTCCCACCCCAAAATTTCTCGATAATACCAAGACTCCATCTCCTTAGATCAAGTTTTTTGGATCCTCCCTATGGGGTTTTCGAAATCTCCATCTCCTTGGATCAAGGTTTTTTTGGATTATCCCTCCTTCCACCCCACCCCCCAATCCCAAAAATTTCTCAATATTACCAAGTTTTTGGATTCCCCCCTATGGGGGGTTTCGAAATTCTCCAATTCCTTGGATCAAGGTTTTTTGGATTCCCCCCCCCCTCTGGGGGTAAGCATTCAAATGAACTCCTCCTATGGGGCATGCTTACTACAGGTCTAATGAAGGGTGTTTACTCGGCGGTCAGTGACGTCACGTGTTGACCCAGCACACAGGTTGAATCTTGTCTACCCTTTTACCCACCCTCCCAAACCCTCACACTCCAACCAACACCTCACAATTTTCACTCATAACCCCCAATTTTTCTCGTTTTAACCCTTTTAGTTCATTAAAGTTAATAAGGGGACACATGCATCAGAAAGTCACCACATCGCTTACATCCACTTTCGTTAAATTCACTACTCACAATTTTACATATTACGAAGTTAAATACGCACTTTTACTTTGAACATCTTCAAAACACTCTCATAAATCATTTGAATACTCACAAAAAAATACCTTTATACATTTCCAAACAACACTGAAATACTCCAAAAAACATCATTCGAACACCCCCAAATCACCTCTGAATACTCCCAGAACACCTTCATAAATACTCTTGCACATCATTTGAACACCTTCATAAGTACTCTCATAATCATTTGTACACCTTCAAAAAACACCTTTGAATACTCACATAAACACCCTTGAACACCTTCAAAACACCTTCAAAGCACTCTCATAATCATTTGAACACACTCAAAACACCTTTGAATAACCTCAAAACACCCTTGAACACCTTCAAAACACCCTTGAACACCTTCAAAACACCCTTGAACACCTTCAAAAACAACATTTGAACACACTCAAAACACCTTTGAACATTTCCAAAACACTATTTGAGTACTCCCAAATAAGATTTTACATCTCTAATTTATCTGCACTTTCATTAAATTACAACTCATCCCTCAGTCTCCAGACTAGGCATTTTCTCGTTTTTACCCTTTTAGTTCATTAAAGTTATTAAGGGGACACAATACATCAGAAAAAAAAAAAAAGTCACAAAAACTAACTCAAACACTTTACTTTGAACACCCCCCAAAAACACTCTCATAATCATTTGTACACCTTCAAAAAACACCTTTGAATACTCACATAAACACCCTTGAACACCTTCAAAACACCTTTGAATAACCTCAAAACACCTTTGAACACCTTCAAAACACCCTTGAACACCCTTGATCACCTTCAAAAAACAACATTTGAACACACTCAAAACACCTTTGAACACCTTTGAACATTTCCAAACAACACTGAAACATTTCCAAAACACTATTTGAGTACTCCCAAATACACCACTGAATACTAAAACACCGCTGAATTCAATCAAAACACCCTTCAACACCTTCAAACACCCTTGAACACCTTCAAAACACTCTTGAATACCTTCAAAAACACCATTGAACATTTCCAATCAACACTGAAACACTTCCAAAAAAAAAAAAAACAATTTGAGTACTCCCAATTACACCACTGAATACTACTAAAACACCGCTGAATTCAATCAAAACACCCTTCAACACCTTCAAACACCCTTGAACACCTTCAAAACACTCTTGAACACCTTCAAAAACACCTTTGAACACATTCAAAACACTCTCATAATCATTTGAACACACTCAAAACACCTTTGAATAGCCTCAAAACACCTTTGAACACCTTCAAAACACCCTTGAACACCCTTGATCACCTTCAAAAAAACAACATTTGAACACACTCAAAACACCTTTGAACACCTTTGAACATTTCCAAACAACACTGAAACACTTCCAAAACACTATTTGAGTACTCCCAATTACACCACTGAATACTAAAACACCGCTGAATTCAATCAAAACACCCTTCAACACCTTCATACACCCTTGAACACCTTCAAAACACTCTTGAATACCTTCAAAAACACCATTGAACATTTCCAATCAACACTGAAACACTTCCAAAAAAAAAACAATTTGAGTACTCCCAATTACACCACTGAATACTACTAAAACACCGCTGAATTCAATCAAAACACCCTTCAACACCTTCAAACACCCTTGAACACACTCAAAACAGCCTTCAACACCTTCAAAACACCTTTGAACACCTTCAAAACACCTTTGAACACATTCAAAACACTCTCATAATCATTTGAACACACTCAAAACACCTTTGAATAGCCTCAAAACACCTTTGAACACCTTCAAAACACCCTTGAACACCCTTGATCACCTTCAAAAAAACAACATTTGAACACACTCAAAACACCTTTGAACACCTTTGAACATTTCCAAACAACACTGAAACACTTCCAAAAACACCATTTGAGTACTCCCAATTACACCACTGATTACTACTAAAACACCGCTGAATTCAATCAAAACACCCTTCAACACCTTCAAACACCCTTGAACACACTCAAAACACCCTTCAACACCTTCAAAACACCCTTGAACACCCTTGATCACCTTCAAAAAAACAACATTTGAACACACTCAAAACACCTTTGAACACCTTTGAACATTTCCAAACAACACTGAAACACTTCCAAAAACACCATTTGAGTACTCCCAATTACACCACTGATTACTACTAAAACACCGCTGAATTCAATCAAAACACCCTTCAACACCTTCAAACACCCTTGAACACACTCAAAACACCCTTCAACACCTTCAAAACACCTTTGAACACCTTCAAAAACACTCTCATAATCATTTGAACACACTCAAAACACCTTTGAATAACCTCAAAACACCTTCGAACACCTTCAAAACACCCTTGAACACCCTTGATCACCTTCAAAAAAACAACATTTGAACACACTCAAAACACCTTTGAACACCTTTGAACATTTCCAAACAACACTGAAACACTTCCAAAAACACCATTTGAGTACTCCCAAATACACCACTGAATACTAAAACACCACTGAATACACTCAAAACACCACCAAAATCACCATAAACTAAGATCAACACCCACATCCCACAACACCCACAACCCACAATTTTTTCTCGTTTTATCTAATTTCATCAGAAAGTCACAACACCCACACCCCCCATTTTTTTCTCGTTTTAACCCTTTTAGTTCATTAAAGTTAATAAGGGGCCACACTACATCAGAAAAAGTCACAAAAACAACCCACTTATAACGTCTTTTCGGTATCTCTAGTTCGACAACAACACCCACATCCCACATCACCCACATCCCACATCCCCCACACACACACACAGACACACACACACACATCCCTAACCTAGCCTAACCTAACCTAACTTATCCTAACCTAATCTAACCTAACCTAACCTAACTTATCCTAACCTAGCCTAACCTAACCTAACCTTACCTAAATTATCCTAACCTAACCTAACCTAGCCTAACCTAACCTAACTTAACCTAACCTAACCTAACCGAACCTACCCTAACCTAACCTTACCCAACCTAACCTAGCCTAACCTAACCTAACCTAACTTAACCTAACCCAACCTAACCTAACCTAACCTAGCCTAACCTAACTTAACCTAACCTAACCTAACCTACCCTAACCTAACCTAACCTAACCTATCTTAACCTTACCTAACCTAACCTAGCCGAACCTATCCTAACCTAACCTAAAATATATTGGAACACTTCCAAAATACATTAGAGTACTCCAGAATTACTTTGAACGACTCCATTTTTGGATATTTCCAAATTAGTTTTGAAAACTTTATCGTAAAATCGAACATTATTTTCTTGTTGGTAAAACACACTCAATGGTAGAAATATTTACTCGATTTCCGAATAGAAGCACTGTCCTCGCTCTGAGAGACTCATTGTGGGTCACCCCAACACATGGTGTAATGCGCTTCACACCCAAGGTAGAACATAACACCTGCGTCAACTCAGGACAGACAGGCGCCATGTAATGCGGGTAACATCCAAGGTAGAAAATCATCTCTTTCCAGACCAACTGTCTATCCTAACCTAACCTAACCTAACCTAATTCCTAACCTAACCTAACCTCACCTAACCGAACCTAACCTAACTCCATCAATCACCTCTATCCTAACCTAACCTAACCTAACCTAACCCAACCTAACTCCATCAAACACCTCTAACCTAACCTAACCTAACCTATCCTAACCTAACCTAACTCCATCAAACACCTCGAATACTACCTAACTTAACCTAACCTAACCTTACCTAACCTACCGAACCTAACCTAACCTAACCTAACCTATCCTAACCTGTCCCAACCTAACCTAACCTAACCTAACCTAACCTAACCTAACCTAACCTAACTTATCCTAACCTAACCTATCCTAACCTAACCTAAACACTGACTAACTTTGAACCAACTCTGAACACCACTGATCTTCTTCAAAAAATGCTCTGCACATCATTTGAACACCTTCAAAAAAAAAACACCATCAAACACCTCCGAATACTCCCAAAAAAAAACACTACTGATTACTACCAAATCACCACTGAATACAACCAATCACCGTCAAAATCACCAGAAACTAAGTTTAACATCACCATCTAACATCCTTTTTATAGAAATCCCCTCAAATCACTATAACCAAGAACTCCCTCCCCATTTGGCGCATAAAAAAAAAAGCATGAACACAAACCTAATACGCAAACACTTAGTACATGATCACCATCAACTGAAAACATATCTTATACACACACATAATATAAGACAATCACCAACTACAATCACCCATGTTCACTTACCTCAAAATCACTAATATCACAGAAAACAATAATTTTTATAAACATTTCACACACACACACACAAAAAAAAAATCATATTTGACAATATCTAAGCGCACTCACCTCACTACCACCAACACACGATGTCTCACCTCACAGGACCGACGAGGTCACCTCCAGTGACGTCACACTCCCATTGTGTTACTTGGTGGTTGGTAACATCACACCTAACCCCCTTGTTTCAACCTGTTGTACCCTACATTATCTAAGAACACTATATCCAAGACGATTACCAGATTTTATGATCCCCAACACCAAGATCACAGAAAACACACATTTTTATAATTATTCACACAAAAATCACGATCACCAATTCCATATCATGTTTACCGTCATCTATCAACACTAATCACCAAGATCACCAAAAAATCTAAGATCATGCATCTCAAAACTACTATGATCACTGAAAACACTTATTTTTTAAACATTCGCACAAAAATAAGATATACACAAAAATACCACAACACTTCCACCAACATCTATAACATAACATGAGCACTATAACATATCACTATCACAAAAAAAAATAATACACAAACACCCACATATTATACATTTCAATTGGAAATTTAAGACATGAGACATACACACCAAATCTAAGACATTCACCTCCAACTAAGACATACACATCACCCTTAAAACTTCCTTCCTTATTCATTCCGCATATCTCCTAGAGCTGTTTTAACCCCGACGGATCCACCACGACGTAGGAGCCAGAGGAACCATCACCACTCCAACACCACCTACTACACTCTGGCTCCTACGTCGTGGTGGATCCGTCGGGGTTAAAACAGCTCTAGGAGATATGCGGAATGAATAAGGAAGGAAGTTTTAAGGGTGATGTGTATGTCTTAGTTGGAGGTGAATGTCTTAGATTTGGTGTGTATGTCTCATGTCTTAAATTTCCAATTGAAATGTATAATATGTGGGTGTTTGTGTATTATTTTTTTTTGTGATAGTGATATGTTATAGTGCTCATGTTATGTTATAGATGTTGGTGGAAGTGTTGTGGTATTTTTGTGTATATCTTATTTTTGTGCGAATGTTTAAAAAATAAGTGTTTTCAGTGATCATAGTAGTTTTGAGATGCATGATCTTAGATTTTTTGGTGATCTTGGTGATTAGTGTTGATAGATGACGGTAAACATGATATGGAATTGGTGATCGTGATTTTTGTGTGAATAATTATAAAAATGTGTGTTTTCTGTGATCTTGGTGTTGGGGATCATAAAATCTGGTAATCGTCTTGGATATAGTGTTCTTAGATAATGTAGGGTACAACAGGTTGAAACAAGGGGGTTAGGTGTGATGTTACCAACCACCAAGTAACACAATGGGAGTGTGACGTCACTGGAGGTGACCTCGTCGGTCCTGTGAGGTGAGACATCGTGTGTTGGTGGTAGTGAGGTGAGTGCGCTTAGATATTGTCAAATATGATTTTTTTTTTTGTGTGTGTGTGTGTGAAATGTTTATAAAAATTATTGTTTTCTGTGATATTAGTGATTTTGAGGTAAGTGAACATGGGTGATTGTAGTTGGTGATTGTCTTATATTATGTGTGTGTATAAGATATGTTTTCAGTTGATGGTGATCATGTACTAAGTGTTTGCGTATTAGGTTTGTGTTCATGCTTTTTTTTTTATGCGCCAAATGGGGAGGGAGTTCTTGGTTATAGTGATTTGAGGGGATTTCTATAAAAAGGATGTTAGATGGTGATGTTAAACTTAGTTTCTGGTGATTTTGACGGTGATTGGTAGTATTCAGTGGTGATTTGGTAGTAATCAGTAGTGTTTTTTTTTGGGAGTATTCGGAGGTGTTTGATGGTGTTTTTTTTTTGAAGGTGTTCAAATGATGTGCAGAGCATTTTTTGAAGAAGATCAGTGGTGTTCAGAGATGGTTCAAAGTTAGTCAGTGTTTAGGTTAGGTTAGGATAGGTTAGGTTAGGATAAGTTAGGTTAGGTTAGGTTAGGTTAGGTTAGGTTAGGTTAGGTTAGGTTGGGACAGGTTAGGATAGGTTAGGTTAGGTTAGGTTAGGTTCGGTAGGTTAGGTAAGGTTAGGTTAGGTTAAGTTAGGTAGTATTCGAGGTGTTTGATGGAGTTAGGTTAGGTTAGGATAGGTTAGGTTAGGTTAGGATAGAGGTGTTTGATGGAGTTAGGTTGGGTTAGGTTAGGTTAGGTTAGGTTAGGATAGAGGTGATTGATGGAGTTAGGTTAGGTTCGGTTAGGTGAGGTTAGGTTAGGTTAGGAATTAGGTTAGGTTAGGTTAGGTTAGGATAGACAGTTGGTCTGGAAAGAGATGATTTTCTACCTTGGATGTTACCCGCATTACATGGCGCCTGTCTGTCCTGAGTTGACGCAGGTGTTATGTTCTACCTTGGGTGTGAAGCGCATTACACCATGTGTTGGGGTGACCCACAATGAGTCTCTCAGAGCGAGGACAGTGCTTCTATTCGGAAATCGAGTAAATATTTCTACCATTGAGTGTGTTTTACCAACAAGAAAATAATGTTCGATTTTACGATAAAGTTTTCAAAACTAATTTGGAAATATCCAAAAATGGAGTCGTTCAAAGTAATTCTGGAGTACTCCAATGTATTTTGGAAGTGTTCCAATATATTTTAGGTTAGGTTAGGATAGGTTCGGCTAGGTTAGGTTAGGTAAGGTTAAGATAGGTTAGGTTAGGTTAGGTTAGGGTAGGTTAGGTTAGGTTAGGTTAAGTTAGGTTAGGCTAGGTTAGGTTAGGTTAGGTTGGGTTAGGTTAAGTTAGGTTAGGTTAGGTTAGGCTAGGTTAGGTTAGGTAAGGTTAGGTTAGGGTAGGTTCGGTTAGGTTAGGTTAGGTTAAGTTAGGTTAGGTTAGGCTAGGTTAGGTTAGGTTAGGATAATTTAGGTAAGGTTAGGTTAGGTTAGGCTAGGTTAGGATAAGTTAGGTTAGGTTAGGTTAGATTAGGTTAGGATAAGTTAGGTTAGGTTAGGCTAGGTTAGGGATGTGTGTGTGTGTGTGTCTGTGTGTGTGTGTGGGGGATGTGGGATGTGGGTGATGTGGGATGTGGGTGTTGTTGTCGAACTAGAGATACCGAAAAGACGTTATAAGTGGGTTGTTTTTGTGACTTTTTCTGATGTAGTGTGGCCCCTTATTAACTTTAATGAACTAAAAGGGTTAAAACGAGAAAAAAATGGGGGGTGTGGGTGTTGTGACTTTCTGATGAAATTAGATAAAACGAGAAAAAATTGTGGGTTGTGGGTGTTGTGGGATGTGGGTGTTGATCTTAGTTTATGGTGATTTTGGTGGTGTTTTGAGTGTATTCAGTGGTGTTTTAGTATTCAGTGGTGTATTTGGGAGTACTCAAATGGTGTTTTTGGAAGTGTTTCAGTGTTGTTTGGAAATGTTCAAAGGTGTTCAAAGGTGTTTTGAGTGTGTTCAAATGTTGTTTTTTTGAAGGTGATTAAGGGTGTTCAAGGGTGTTTTGAAGGTGTTCGAAGGTGTTTTGAGGTTATTCAAAGGTGTTTTGAGTGTGTTCAAATGATTATGAGAGTGTTTTGAATGTGATCAAAGGTGTTTTGAAGGTGTTCAAAGGTGTTTTGAAGGTGTTGAAGGGTGTTTTGAGTGTGTTCAAGGGTGTTTGAAGGTGTTGAAGGGTGTTTTGATTGAATTCAGCGGTGTTTTAGTAGTAATCAGTGGTGTAATTGGGAGTACTCAAATGGTGTTTTTGGAAGTGTTTCAGTGTTGTTTGGAAATGTTCAAAGGTGTTCAAAGGTGTTTTGAGTGTGTTCAAATGTTGTTTTTTTGAAGGTGATCAAGGGTGTTCAAGGGTGTTTTGAAGGTGTTCAAAGGTGTTTTGAGGCTATTCAAAGGTGTTTTGAGTGTGTTCAAATGATTATGAGAGTGTTTTGAATGTGTTCAAAGGTGTTTTGAAGGTGTTCAAAGGGGGTTTTGATTGAATTCAGCGGTGTTTTAGTAGTAATCAGTGGTGTAATTGGGAGTACTCAAATGGTGTTTTTGGAAGTGTTTCAGTGTTGTTTGGAAATGTTCAAAGGTGTTCAAAGGTGTTTTGAGTGTGTTCAAATGTTGTTTTTTTGAAGGTGATCAAGGGTGTTCAAGGGTGTTTTGAAGGTGTTCAAAGGTGTTTTGAGGCTATTCAAAGGTGTTTTGAGTGTGTTCAAATGATTATGAGAGTGTTTTGAATGTGTTCAAAGGTGTTTTGAAGGTGTTCAAAGGTGTTTTGAAGGTGTTGAAGGCTGTTTTGAGTGTGTTCAAGGGTGTTTGAAGGTGTTGAAGGGTGTTTTGATTGAATTCAGCGGTGTTTTAGTAGTATTCAGTGGTGTAATTGGGAGTACTCAAATTGTTTTTTTTTTGGAAGTGTTTCAGTGTTGATTGGAAATGTTCAATGGTGTTTTTGAAGGTATTCAAGAGTGTTTTGAAGGTGTTCAAGGGTGTTTGAAGGTGTTGAAGGGTGTTTTGATTGAATTCAGCGGTGTTTTAGTATTCAGTGGTGTAATTGGGAGTACTCAAATAGTGTTTTGGAAGTGTTTCAGTGTTGTTTGGAAATGTTCAAAGGTGTTCAAAGGTGTTTTGAGTGTGTTCAAATGTTGTTTTTTTTGAAGGTGATCAAGGGTGTTCAAGGGTGTTTTGAAGGTGTTCAAAGGTGTTTTGAGGCTATTCAAAGGTGTTTTGAGTGTGTTCAAATGATTATGAGAGTGTTTTGAATGTGTTCAAAAGGTGTTTTTGAAGGTGTTCAAGAGTGTTGAGTGTTTTGAAGGTGTTCAAGGGTGTTTGAAGGTGTTGAAGGGTGTTTTGATTGAATTCAGCGGTGTTTTAGTAGTATTCAGTGGTGTAATTGGGAGTACTCAAATTGTTTTTTTTTTTTTGGAAGTGTTTCAGTGTTGATTGGAAATGTTCAATGGTGTTTTTGAAGGTATTCAAGAGTGTTTTGAAGGTGTTCAAGGGTGTTTGAAGGTGTTGAAGGGTGTTTTGATTGAATTCAGCGGTGTTTTTTTAGTAATCAGTGGTGTAATTGGGAGTACTCAAATTGTGTTTTTTGGAAGTGTTTCAGTGTTGATTGGGAATGTTCAAAGGTGTTCAAAGGTGTTTTGAGTGTGTTCAAATGTTGTTTTTTTGAAGGTGATCAAGGGTGTTCAAGGGTGTTTTGAAGGTGTTCAAAGGTGTTTTGAGGCTATTCAAAGGTGTTTTGAGTGTGTTCAAATGATTATGAGAGTGTTTTGAATGTGTTCAAAGGTGTTTTGAAGGTGTTCAAAGGTGTTTTGAAGGTGTTGAAGGCTGTTTTGAGTGTGTTCAAGGGTGTTTGAAGGTGTTGAAGGGTGTTTTGATTGAATTCAGCGGTGTTTTAGTAGTATTCAGTGGTGTAATTGGGAGTACTCAAATTGTTTTTTTTTTTTTTGGAAGTGTTTCAGTGTTGATTGGAAATGTTCAATGGTGTTTTTGAAGGTATTCAAGAGTGTTTTGAAGGTGTTCAAGGGTGTTTGAAGGTGTTGAAGGGTGTTTTGATTGAATTCAGCGGTGTTTTAGTATTCAGTGGTGTAATTGGGAGTACTCAAATAGTGTTTTGGAAGTGTTTCAGTGTTGTTTGGAAATGTTCAAAGGTGTTCAAAGGTGTTTTGAGTGTGTTCAAATGTTGTTTTTTTTGAAGGTGATCAAGGGTGTTCAAGGGTGTTTTGAAGGTGTTCAAAGGTGTTTTGAGGCTATTCAAAGGTGTTTTGAGTGTGTTCAAATGATTATGAGAGTGTTTTTGGGGGTGTTCAAAGTAAAGTGTTTGAGTTAGTTTTTGTGACTTTTTTTTTTTTCTGATGTATTGTGTCCCCTTAATAACTTTAATGAACTAAAAGGGTAAAAACGAGAAAATGCCTAGTCTGGAGACTGAGGGATGAGTTGTAATTTAATGAAAGTGCAGATAAATTAGAGATGTAAAATCTTATTTGGGAGTACTCAAATAGTGTTTTGGAAATGTTCAAAGGTGTTTTGAGTGTGTTCAAATGTTGTTTTTGAAGGTGTTCAAGGGTGTTTTGAAGGTGTTCAAGGGTGTTTTGAAGGTGTTCAAAGGTGTTTTGAGGTTATTCAAAGGTGTTTTGAGTGTGTTCAAATGATTATGAGAGTACTTTGAAGGTGTTTTGAAGGTGTTCAAGGGTGTTTATGTGAGTATTCAAAGGTGTTTTTTTGAAGGTGTACAAATGATTATGAGAGTACTTATGAAGGTGTTCAAATGATGTGCAAGAGTATTTATGAAGGTGTTCTGGGAGTATTCAGAGGTGATTTGGGGGTGTTCGAATGATGTTTTTTTGGAGTATTTCAGTGTTGTTTGGAAATGTATAAAGGTATTTTTTGTGAGTATTCAAATGATTTATGAGAGTGTTTTGAAGATGTTCAAAGTAAAAGTGCGTATTTAACTTCGTAATATGTAAAATTGTGAGTAGTGAATTTAACGAAAGTGGATGTAAGCGATGTGGTGACTTTCTGATGCATGTGTCCCCTTATTAACTTTAATGAACTAAAAGGGTTAAAACGAGAAAAATTGGGGGTTATGAGTGAAAATTGTGAGGTGTTGGTTGGAGTGTGAGGGTTTGGGAGGGTGGGTAAAAGGGTAGACAAGATTCAACCTGTGTGCTGGGTCAACACGTGACGTCACTGACCGCCGAGTAAACACCCTTCATTAGACCTGTAGTAAGCATGCCCCATAGGAGGAGTTCATTTGAATGCTTACCCCCAGAGGGGGGGGGAATCCAAAAAACCTTGATCCAAGGAATTGGAGAATTTCGAAACCCCCCATAGGGGGGAATCCAAAAACTTGGTAATATTGAGAAATTTTTGGGATTGGGGGGTGGGGTGGAAGGAGGGATAATCCAAAAAACCTTGATCCAAGGAGATGGAGAATTTCGAAAACCCCATAGGGAGGATCCAAAAAACTTGATCTAAGGAGATGGAGTCTTGGTATTATCGAGAAATTTTGGGGTGGGAGTGAAAGTGAGAGGGGTAATCCAAAAATTTGATCCAAGGAGATGGAGACTTTCGAAAACCCCATAGGGGGGATCCAAAAAACTTGTATTATCGAGAAATTTTGAGATGAGGGTGAAAGTGGGAGGGGGATCCGAGGAAGTGGAGACTTTTGATATTGAGAAATTTTTTGGGGGTGAAAGGAGGGGTAACCAAAAAACTTGATCCGAGGAATTGGAGAATTTCGAAAACCCCATAGGGGGGAATCCAAAAACCTGGATCCAAGGAGATGGAGACTTTCGAAACCCCCATAGGGGGGAATCCAAAAACTTGGTAATATCGAGAAATTTTGGGATGGGGGTGAAAGTGAGAGGGGGAACCTTAAAAACTTGATCCGAGGAGATGGAGAGCACAAGAAAATGAAATTCAAAAAAAATTCGAAACCCCGTAGGGGGGAATCCAAAAACCTTGATCCAAGGAGATCATAAGAAAAAAAAATTCGAGGCGCGGGGGCGATCCGGACGACGCTGCAGAAGGCGCAGCAGAAGGTGCGCGGGCGCGCGGGGCGGGCGGGCGCGCGAAGGGCGCGCGGGGCGGCGGGCGGGCGCGCGGGCGGGCGCGCGGGGCGGGCGCGCGGGCGCGCGGCGCGATGGTGGGGTCGCGAGGCGGGGGGTCGTGGTGGGTGGGGGTATTGGTTGGGGGGTCAAGGGTGAGGTAGTCTCGAGGGCGAGGTCATGGTCAAAACCGGAAGTAACACCTAGGTGTGAAAAGGTGACCCTCCAGCTGCTGGTCCTAGACCGGAAGGGTGCGCTCAGTGGAACGCCTAAACCGGAAGGGTGCGCCCAGTGGAAGGCCTAAACCGGAAGGGTGCGCCCAGTGGAAGGCCCTAAACCGGAAGGGTGCCCCCAGTGGAAAAATCGACTACTTATATATATATATATATATATATATATATATATATATATATACATACATATACATACATATATTATGAAATTAGCCTAGAGTCATCCACACCATCGTATGTCCTTGGGTAGCGAGTACAACATCCAGTTCCGCTGGATGCGCTACTCTTAAGGATTGTATGATCCAGTGGATTAAGGCGTCATGAGTTTTCGGCCACCATGAGGCAGGCCAAAGCAGCATGGGTTCGAGCCCTTGGCTAGTCGCAGTGCTGTTATTGATATATATAACCAACACTCTTATATGGGTGTGAAGCTTGGGTGGTAAATGCAGCAGCGAGGAGACGGTTGGAGGCAGTGGAGATGTCCTGTTTAAGGACATTATGCAGAAAATTCGGAGTGTGGAAATTAGGAAAAAATGTGGAGTTAATAAAAGTATTAGTCAGAGGGCAGAAGAGGGGTTGTTGAGGTGGTTTGGTCATTTAGAGATAATGGATCAAAGTAGAATGACATGGAAAGCATATAAATCTATAGGGAAAGGAAGGCGGGGTAGGGGTCGTCCTCGAAAGGGTTGGAGAGAGGGGGTAAAGGAGGTTTTGTGGGCAAGGGGCTTGGACTTCCAGCAAGCGTGTGTGAGCGTGTTAGATAGGAGTGAATGGAGACGAATGGTACTTGGGACCTGACGATCTGTTGGAGTGTGAGCAGGGTAATATTTAGTGAAGGGATTCAGGGAAACCGGTTATTTTCTTATAGTCGGACTTGAGTCCTGGAAATGGGAAGTACAATGCCCGCACTTTAAAGGAGGGGTTTGGGATATTGGCAGTTTGGAGGGATATATGCTTCTAAACTGTTGTATTCTGAGCACCTCTGCAAAAACAGTGATAATGTGCGAGTGTGGTGAAAGTGTTGAATGATGATGAAAGTATTTTCTTTTCGGGGATTTTCTTTCTTTTTTGGGTCACCCTGACTCGGTGGGAGACGGGCGACTTGTTGAAAAAAATATATATATATATATATATATATATATATATATTTGTGTGTGTATATATATATTTATATTTATATATTTATATTTATTTGTATATATTTATATATCTATATATATATATATATATATATTATATATATATATATATATATATATATATATATATATATATATATATATATATATATATATATATATATATAACGTGCCTATTAAGCCGAATGAAAGAGTTTGGCGTATTCTGCCAAATTAGCAGAAAGAAAATTGGTTTTTGCCATAAATCAGTGGAAATTAATTTGAGCATAATTCATAAATATATATCGTTGATTTTAAGCAATGCTAAATGATTAAACTGACATATTCTATACAGAGGAGTTGGTTGGGGTCTGTGAAGGGAGACAGCTGTCCTCCACTGAGGAACATGTTGGCAGCCGTTACAAGTTTTCAGTTAAGGAAGAAACATCAAAGTGAGGAAGGTTATGAGAGCTGATTTGAAGGTAGGAAATAGCTTTTCTTTTCTCACAGACGACTGTGCTTCACTGGCCAGTCATACACACTGAAAAAACACAAATTACATTCGTGAACATTGCAATCACACACACACACACACACACACACACACACACACACACACACTCACTATAATCATATTGAAAATGGTATAAAATACCGACAAGTTGATAAGTAAGACACATGTGCAACACTTGGGTATCTTTGTTGTTGAAACGTTTCGCCTACGTGGTAGGTCTCATTAGTCAAATACAGAGGAGGATGTACTGTAGGCAGCAGCAGTAGTGGCGAGGCAAAGATGAAACATTTAGGTCATCGGCCTTGGAGAAATAGTTTGTGGTGAGTCCCTCAGCCTGGAGAAGAAGAGTTCAGGTCAGTGGTCTGGAACGAAATGAAGCTGATGCATGAGAATGGAGGCTTTAAATACTGTCAGAGGTGAGGTGTGGAAGATCTCGAAGACGTTACATGGGACGAGATTCACTAGTGACCCCCAACTGCTGCACATGTGCCTTACTTATCACATTATAATCATGTATTCTCCACTTATGCAGACTACACTCGTAAACACTACAATCATAGAGACTACAATCACAAACACTACAGTCATTCAAACTACAATCGTGTATTCTACAATCATATACACTACAATCATACACGCTACAGTCATACACACTACAGTCATACACACTATAATCACACACACTAAAATCACACACGCACACACACACAATCATACGCACATTCCTCACCATTACTAGCTTGCTCATTTGACAACTCACCAAACCTTAATTTAGTCCCAGGGAACAGCCCCTACCAATCCATCAAAGTCACGCTCCTTATTTTGCTTAAACCAGTAGGCCTACATTGACGTAGGCCCGTTGTGGCCATCACCGAAGGAGAAGAGGGAGTGGGGAAAAAGAGAGGGTAAAGAGAAGAGGGAATTTGAGAGATTGGTGGGTTGTGAAAGATGGAATAACAGCCAAGGAAAATAATTTTGAGAGACATGAGAATAAGAGAGGGAGAGGGAAAGGGAATAAGAGGGAAGGGAGAGCAGTGGGCGGGGAAAGCAATGGGAAGGGAAGGAGAGAGGGAGGGAGGGGAAAAGAGAGGAAAGGAAAGGAAGAGAAGGAAGAAGAGGTGACAAAGAGCTCTGGTGAGGCTAGAGATTAACAATCGAATTGTTTATTTCGCTTCAGAACAGTGAGAGGAAGTGAAGTTTGGTAGGATGTGTTACTACGTTCCTGCAACACCCTCTCTCCTGCAACACCCTCTCTCCTGCAACACCCTCACTCCTGTAACACCCTCACTCCTGTAACACCCTCACTCCTGTAACACCCTCATTCCTGTAACACCCTCACTCCTGTAACACCCTCACTCCTTTAACACCCTCACTCCTGTAACACCCTCACTCCTGTAACACCCTCACTCCTGCAACACCCTCACTCCTGTAACACCCTCACTCCTGTAACACCCTCACTCCTGCAACACCCTCACTTCTGCAACACCCTCACTCCTGCAACACCCTCACTCCTGCAACACCCTCACTCCTGTAACACACTCACTCCTGTAACACACTCACTCCTGTAACACCCTCACTCCTGCAACACCCTCACTCCTGCAACACCCTCACTCCTGTAACACCCTCACTCCTGCAACACCCTCACTCCTGCAACACCCTCACTCCTGTACCACAATCACTCCTGCAGCACAACTCCTGCAACACCATCACTCTCTCACTCCTGCAACACTATCACCCCTGCAACACTATCGTTCCCTCCTGCAAAACTATCACTCCTGCAACCTTATCACTCCTGTAACAATATCACTCCTGCAACATTATCACTCCTGTAACAATATCACTCCTGCAACACTATCATTCCTTCAACACTATTACTCCCTCCTGCAACACAAACACTCACTCCTGCAACACCATCAATCCTGTAACACTGTCACTCCTGCAGTACTATCATTCCTGCAACACCATCACTCCTTCACAACATCACAGCTATGGGAATGAACAACAGTCTCAGGTTGTAGCATCAAATGACGACAATTAGTATAATTTGTAGGATATTCTTAGCCTCTGGGAGGACGTCTTGTGTTTTGTTTTGTTTACAAATATTAGTGGAGGGCGCCTTCCTGCTGGGATAAGCAGGAGCGGCTGCAAGAGCAATAATTATTCGTGTCCTCTCTGGTGGCTCAGGTATCTGAGTGGCGTCTACGGTCTCGCTAACTCACATTCATCCCTGAGCCACGAGTGACGTCTGCGGTCTCACTAACATTCATCTTCGAGCCACGAGTGACGGCTCCTGTCTAGTTAACTCATATTCCTGCCCAAACTACGAGTGGTGGCTCCGGTCTCGTTAACTTACGTATATTCATCCCCATACTTCGAATGGCGGCTGTGGTTTCGTTAACTCACCGAGAGGTGGCAGCATCAACTCTCTGTGAACACTGCCGGAGTAAAGGACAAATCTGGGTAAATTCGTGGGGGAAGGGGTGGCTTACCTCCGACCGTGGCCAGGTGACAGACTGACTCCGTCTCACGAGACACTAACACAAACAACCGCTACCTAAACACGCAGAGTTAAGGCAGTTATAACCAACCCTGTACCCCGAGCGCAAAGGATCTAAAATACGCCGTAGTCACAACACAACCGGTGCTCTTCCTAATTTCGGTAATGGGTGAAGAGAGAGCTTCACCACACTAGCCTCAACAGCCTAGCTTCGCTGACATTATTACTGAAAGGCAATCCTTGCGAGCCACTACCCCAAGTGTGCCCTTGATTCTCCATGCCTCCCAATTTAGGCACGAGTTTGAGACGAAGCAAATTTTCCTGTCAAAATCACTCGGGCAGGCGGGGAGGCGTCTTGGCGGCGGCGATTAAGGTGTTTGGGAGACGGACAGGCCACGACCTACCTCCTCAACCATATATTTAACACTCTCAAGGCTGTGTTTTTATTCCCATGTGTTGCTAAGGTGCTCGGACACCACGGGAATAATAATAATAATAATTAAATAATAATAATAATAATAATAATAATAATAATAATAATAATAATAATAATAATAATAATTAGATGTATTTCGGTTGCTGAGCGATCCAAGAAGGTATCCTCGCATTCCACAACCCCAGTCCCCTGTACCTTAATGCGTGCAAATGGAATAGTGCAGACTGCGGCATAACTCGATAATGCAGTTAAATATTAGCTTGAAAGATTTTAAGGGAATCAGAAGAGGCATTCACAAATCATGTGGGAACTAATATCCAATTTTCTTCAATAAAAATGTAAAGTAGGACACAGACAAAATCTAATATAAATCTTTCAAAGGGATCAGAGAGACCAAAACCTTAAAAAAAAAAAAAACGTTAAGCTTGAATTTGCTCAGATGTTGCGCTATGAAGGAAGAGTTGACGTTAATCAGAAGTGAAACTCAGATATTATCACATGAAAAGCAGATTTTTTTCAGTTTTTCCAATTTCTTCCAAACTCAAACTAGAACCTAAACAGGCCAAATTCAGTCAAGACTTCCTCAAAGGAAGTCTCACCACCTTTTAAGACAGTAAGCAGTAAGTTATGACTTGAATCGAGTTCATAGACTGTGGCTGTGAGGCAGGTGAGAATAGATTTACTGTGAAGGTTACTGTGGGAGGAACAGTTGGGTCACAGACGGTAGCCACTGATGCAAACAGCACACAGTAGTGCCTTCTCTGAAGCTTTCCTATTAGGAGCGCCATAGTTCAGCAATAACATGCTGAAACTGTTAATTTCAACACTATGGTTCGAGCCCCTGTCCACTTATATATATATATATATATATATATATATATATATATATATATATATATATATATATATATATATATATATATATATATATATATGCAAACAATCGCAGACGGGCGATCTTACTATACAGGACAAGCCACGGGGGATGGGGGGGGGGTGGAAATCTTTAGCTCAAGTACTTTCACACTTCTCAGTGCGTCATCAGGAGCTGTGCAATGTTGCAAGGGAGCAACAAAAGCAGGGAGAGAGGTCTCAGAGTAGCGTAGATAACACTGGCCACGGTTACCCTTAGACTGGGTTAGTCACTGCCACTGAGGAAATAGTAGACAATATGTAGGAAGAGATACTTCTGAGTACATGGGTTGAACATTCGAGTACCACACAGCAGGACATTTAAACGGACAAAGAGCACATTGTATTCCTTTCTTTCATTATTTGAAAAGGTCACAAAGAATAATAGCTATCCATGTCTACAGTATCTAACGGGAAACTTATTATCTCAAAACATATGACCTGTTATAAACGATTAAGAAAAGCTTGGGGCTGGCTTTTTATATCTTATAATTTCCTACTTGACATCTCAGAAACCCTCCTACCCCATATGGGTAGTAGGGGGATGATGGTAGGGTGGGGTGGGCACCCACCACTAACCCAGTCTAAGGGTAACCGCGGCCAGTGACACCTACGCTACTCTGAGACCTCTCTCCCTGCTTTGGCTGCTCCCTTGCAACATTGCACAGCTCCTGATGACGCACTTAGAAGTGTGAAAGTACTTGAGCTGAAGATTTCCATCCCCGTGGCTTGTCCTGCATATATATATATATATATATATATATATATATATATATATATATATATATATATATATATATATATATATATATATATATATATATATATATATATATATATATACCTGGAGTCTACCTGGAGGGCATTCCGGGGATCAACGTCCCCGCGGCCCGGTCCACGACCAGGCCTCCCGGTGGATCAGGGCCTGATCAACGAGGTTGTTACTGCTGGCCGCACGTAATCCAACGTACGAATCACAGCCCGGCTGATCCGGCACCGTCTTTAGGTATCTGTCCAGCTCCCTCTTGAAGACAACCAGGGGTCTTCCCGTAATGCCCCTTATTGCTGGTGGGAGGCTGTTGAACAGAGAGAGAGAGAGAGAGAGGTACCACCTCTTAGAACTGTCCTGGGGACCCTCATCCTCAGAGAAAAGAATAAACTTGCTTCAGGGAAAACTCAAGGTTCTCCCTGAAGCTGTTTGAAAATTTTCTCCTACCACCCCCTATATATTCTACATATGCTTTATTTAAAAACAAGATACATTGACAAAATACATTGGCAAAAATACAATATGGAGTAAAACAACGTAGATAACAACTCAGAGCTACATATAGGGAGGCACCACCTTTAGAACTTAACTGGGGACCCTCATCCTCAGAGAAGACAGTAAGTATCTCGGGGAAAACTCAAGGTTCTCCCCGGAGCTGTTTGAATATTTTCTTCTCGTCACTTTATTCACACAGCCGTGCCAGTTAAGCCGAATTGGGTAATCTGGCCTAAAACTCAAGGCTGTCCTCTACCAAATTATTAGAAAGAATATGTATATATTTTTGCTTTTAAGCAATATTTAATAAATTTAAATTGACCTTAGACATATATGATTACAAATCATTATGAAAGTCAATAAGAAAATCCGTAAAGCCTCGGCTGTAAAGGAACACCAAGTATATTCACCATATCGGGTATATATGCTGAATTAATTACACGATTTTAGTGTTTTAAATGAACATAAGATTTAGAAGAGTGTGCATTGATGCTGCTGACGGGCTCTTGATACAGTCAACTGGAGCTGCCTTCTCCTTCCTTGAATTAACCCTGATAACCTCCCGTTTCCCAGGTTTTGAAGTATTCGCACGGGTTTATCGTTTTATAATGACTATTATAAATAATTCCATCACGATCTAACTGATCTCAGCTGGGCCTTCCACCTTAATTAACCCTTTTGCTCGTAAGGTCATTATACTAACTCCCTCCTTCCCCTTCTCTCCACACCACCTTCCCTTTCTTCCCCTCGGCCTCGTCACCTGTCCCTTGTACCCCCCACTCTGGTAACCCCCAGCTACTCGCTCATTACCTAGTAGTGCAAAGACGGTTATCCAGTAATTAGTGATAATTGAGTGCTATGACTGGAGTTTACCTGGAGAGAGTTCCGGGGGTCAACGTCCCCGCGGCCCGGTCTGTGACCAGGCCTCCTTAGGTCAGTGTCCCAGGATGCGACCCACACCAATCGACTAACACCCAGGTACCCATTTTACTGATGGGGAACATAGACAACAGGTGGAAAGAAACACGTCCAATGTTTCTACTCTGGCTGGGAATCGAACCCAGGCCCTCACCGTGTGAAGCGAGAGCGTTAACCACCAGGCCACCAGACGTCTTGTGTTGTATATGGGGCTCAAAAAGTATTTAAAAACCTTTAGAACATGAGAAGCTGTGCTCGAGCCGATGTTACCTGGAGATTATTCCGGGGATCAACGCCCCCGCGGCCCGGTCCATGACCAGACCTCCCGATGGATCAGGGCCTGATCAACTAGGCTGTTACTGCTGGCCGCACGCAGTCCGACGTACGAGCCACAGCCCGGCTGATCCGGCACTGACTTTAGGTATCTGTCCAGCTCTCTCTTGAAGGCAGCCAGGGGTTTATTGGCAATTCCCCTAATGCTTGATGGGAGGCTGTTGAACAGTTTTGAGCCCCGGACACTTATGGTGTTTTCTCTTAGTGTACCAATGGCGCCCCTACTTTTTATTGGCGGCATTTTGCATCGCCTGCCCAGTCTTTTACTTTCGTAGGGAGTGATTTCTGTGTGCAGATTTGGGACCATTCCTTCCAAGATTTTCCAAGTGTAGATTATGATATATCTCTCCCTCCTGCGTTCCAACGAGTACAAGTCAACTGCTTCCAAGCGTTCCCAGTAGTTAAGGTGCTTGACAGAACTTATACGTGCAGTAAAGGATCTCTGTACACTCTCTAGATCTGCGATTTCACCTGCTTTGTATGGAGATGTTAATGTACAGCAGTATTCCAGCCTAGAGAGAACAAGTGATTTGAAAAGGATCATCATGGGCTTGGCATCTCTCGTTTTGAAAGTTCTCATTATCCATCCTATCATTTTCTTTGCACGTGCGATCGTGGCACTGTTGTGATCCTTGAAAGTGAGATCCTCAGACATTACTACTCCCAGGTCCCTTACATTATTTTTCCGCTCTATTGTATGGCCGGAGTCAGTAGTATACTCTGTTCTAGTTATTATCTCCTCCAGTTTTCCATAACGGAGTAGTTGGAATTTGTCCTCATTGAACATCATATTGTTTACCGTTGCCCACTGGAAAACTTTGTTTATATCTTCTTGGAGGTTAACCGCGTCCTCAGCAGATGACAGCCTCATGCAGATCCTAGTATCATCCGCAAAGGATGATACGGTGCTGTGGTGTATATCTCTGTTTATGTCTGATATGAGGATAAGGAATAAGATGGGGGCGAGTACTGTGCCTTGTGGAACAGAGCTCTTCACTATGGCAGCCTCCGATTTAACTCTGTTGACCACTACTCTTTGTGTTCGATTTGTTAGGAAGTTGAAGATCCATCTCCCCACTTTCCCAGTTATTCCTTTAGCACGTATTTTATGGGCTATTACGCCATGATCGCATTTGTCAAATGCTTTTGCAAAGTCTGTGTATATTACATCTGCATTCTACCTGAGAATGTTAGTTTGATATATTTATTAAGTACCACATACCCGTCCTGTGGGAGGTGGTCAACCCATATCCACCCTGTGGGCGATAGCCACTTTAAATTTATCCTGTGGGCACTAGTCAGTCTATACACATCCTGTATCTACCTGGAGGGTGTGGTAGACAAAGAATTACAGTAGCATATAATGGGTCTTGAGACTGGTATTTCAGAATTCCAGCTGAGAGGGCAGTGGTAATTCTTAATTCTGGCTGTTGTTTCAATGCTAGTTCCAAGATCCTGAGGCGTAACTATCTTTGTTAGTATTTCGCCAGCACCCAGCTCGACACACACACACACACACACACACACACACACACACACACACACACACACACACACAAACTACCACACACATAGCAGACCAAGTATCTGTCAACAAGTGCCTCTGACAATTAGTAACTCCAACTAGAAACCAAGGTTCGACTTCTTCAAATTAAACAAGCTAATTACACACAGCTTCCAAGCCCTCCTCCCCCCCTCATCTAGACAAGCATTTCCAGTCACTCAACTTACCTGCCGACCTTTAACTATTCCTCCTTTATCACTTCATCCTCCTCTTTAATCTCTAACTTCTCAGATTTTTTCCTCTGCCATCTCATCCTGTTTCAATTCCTTCTCCACCACCACCACCATAACCCACCATCCCCGGTACGTCCTGTCGCCCGTCCTATAGGATCACTGTGGTGCCCTCCAGGCGCGGGGACATCCCTGCACCAGGGTGTGACACAGTGAAGGCGCTCTCTGTCGCTGCCAGACGCCATAAACACTTTTTTCTGCCCCTCGACCCTTGTGACAGTCTGGTGAGGGAGGTGGTAGGGAAGGGGAGGGAGGGGGAAGGGATGTAGAAGAAGGGGAGGGAGGGAGTAGTGATGGTGACGAAGAGGTGGTGTTTGAAAAAAGTGAGAATGTTATTTGAAAGATGAGGGGAGTATTTGTGAGAGGTGAGGGAAGTATTTGTGAGAGGTGAGGGAAGTATTTGTGAGAGGTTACCTGGAGGTTACCTGGAGGTTATTCCGGGGATCAACGCCCCCGCGGCCCGGTCCACGACCTGGCCTCCCGATGGATCAGGGCCTGATCAACTAGGCTGTTACTGCTGGCCGCACGCAGTCCAACGTACGAGCCACAGCCCGGCTGATCCGGCACTGACTTTAGGTATCTGTCCAGCTCTCTCTTGAAGGCAGCCAGGGGTTTATTGGCAATTCCCCTAATGCTTGATGGGAGGTTGTTGAACAGTTTTGGGCCCCGGACACTTATGGTGTTTTCCCTTAGTGTACCAATGGCGCCCCTACTTTTTATTGGGGGCATTTTGCATCGCCTGCCCAGTCTTTTACTTTCGTAGGGAGTGATTTCTGTGTGCAGATTTGGGACCATTCCTTCCAAGATTTTCCAAGTGTAGATTATGATAAATCTCTCCCTCCTGCGTTCCGACGAGTACAAGTCAAGTGCTTCCAAGCGTTCCCAGTAGTTAAGGTGCTTGACAGAACTTATATGTGCAGTAAAGGATCTCTGTACACTCTCTAGATCTGCGATTTCACCTGCTTTAAATGGAGATGTTAATGTACAGCAGTATTCCAGCCTAGAGAGAACAAGTGATTTGAAAAGGATCATCATGGGCTTGGCATCTCTCATTTTGAAAGTTCTCATTATCCATCCTATCATTTTCTTTGCACGTGCGATCGTGGCACTGTTGTGATCCTTGAAAGTGAGATCCTCAGACATTACTACTCCCAGGTCCCTTACATTATTTTTCCGCTCTATTGTATGGTGAGGTGAGGAAAGTGTTGATGAGAGGTGAGGGGAGTATTTGTGAGAAGTGAGGGGAGAGTTTGTGAGAGAGGAGGTGAATATTTGTGACGGGCGAGGGAAGTGTTTATGAGAGATGACCGGGGAGGGGGGTATTTGTGAGAAGTGAGGGAATGTTGGGGACACACACACACACACACACACACACACACACACACACACACACACACACACACACACATGTACATATGTATGTATGTATGTGTGTGTGTGTGTGTGTGTTCTCTCCTCACTCAAATGCCCCATTCCCCTTAACCCAAGAGCAATCCCCTAACTCAAACACCCCAATTTCCGGTAACCCCAGGAGGGAGAGATATATCATAATCTACACTTGGAAAATCTTGGAAGGAATGGTCCCAAATCTGCACACAGAAATCACTCCCTACGAAAGTAAAAGACTGGGCAGGCGATGCAAAATGCCGCCAATAAAAAGTAGGGGCGCCATTGGTACACTAAGAGAAAACACCATAAGTGTCCGGGGCCCAAAACTGTTCAACAGCCTCCCATCAAGCATTAGGGGAATTGCCAATAAACCCCTGGCTGCCTTCAAGAGAGAGCTGGACAGATACCTAAAGTCGGTGCCGGATCAGCCGGACTGTGGCTCGTACGTCGGACTGCGTGCGGCCAGCAGTAACAGCCTAGTTGATCAGGCCCTGATCCATCGGGAGGCCTGGTCATGGACCGGGCCGCGGGGGCGTTGATCCCCGGAATAACCTCCAGGTAACCTCCAGGTAACCCCTATTTCTCTTCCTCACACAAAGACCCCTATTTCCCATTAACCCCCAGTTACCCCCTCCTCTCTCAAACATTCCCCTTTTTTCCTTAACCCCCACTCAGTCTCCACGCTCAAACACTCCGGTTTCTACTTAACCACAAGTCTCCCCTCCTGATTCAAACGCCTCCAGTTCCCCTTAACCACACTCCCCCAGAAAAACCCACCGGACTGAGAGTCACAAGGAGATACAGAGCATCGTGTAAGAATGACCGTCTGAGAGCAGGACATGTGACGCGGTCTGCATTATTTCATATTTTCCCCACAGTGTCTCCCTTGTGTCACTGAGTTCCCCGGGGAGGGGGTAAGGAGAGGCAGAGAGGGCCACCTTCGACCCTCCCAGGATATGTTGAGGATTGTAATTGTGGGGAGTGGTTGCATGGATGACAGTGAGAGGCTTAGGTGGGTTATGGTAAGGAGGGGGAGAGAGGGAGAGAAAGAGAGAGAGAGAGAGAGAGAGAGAGAGAGAGAGAGAGAGAGAGAGAGAGAGAGAGAGAGAGAGAGAGAGAGAGAGAGAGAGAGAGAGAGAGAGAGAGAGAGAGACTGACAGACAGACAGAAACGGGGAGTATGGGTAGGAATGGAGGGTTGCGACACAACCCAGTCTTGTCACGTCACTTATCAGGTTACACTTTTTTCCCTTCATCAGGTGACGCCCAGTAAAGATTGCCCTGGCGTGTCCACGACAGTCACACACACACACACACACACACACACACACACACACATACACACACACACACACACACACACACACACACACACACACACACACACACATACACATGTAGTCCCAATCTTTAAAAAAGGAGACAGACATGAAGCATTAAACTACAGACCAGTATCACTGACATGTATAGTATGCAAAATCATGGAGAAGATTATCAGGAGAAGAGTGGTGGAACACCTAGAAAGGAACGATCTCATCAACAGCAGCCAACATGGTTTCAGGGACGGGAAATCCTGTGTCACAAACCTACTGGAGTTCTATGACATGGTGACAGCAGTAAGACAAGAGAGAGAGGGGTGGGTGGATTGCATTTTCTTGGACTGCAAGAAGGCGTTTGACACAGTTCCACACAAGAGATTGGTGCAAAAACTGGAGGACCAAACAGGGATAACAGGGAAGGCACTACAATGGATCAGGGAATACTTGTCAGGAAGACAGCAGCGAGTCATGGTACGTGGCGAGGTGTCAGAGTGGGCACCTGTGACCAGCGGGGTCCCGCAGGGGTCAGTCCTAGGACCAGTGCTGTTTCTGGTATTTGTGAACGACATGACGGAAGGAATAGACTCTGAGGTGTCCCTGTTTGCAGATGACGTGAAGTTGATGAGAAGAATTCACTCGATCGAAGACCAGGCAGAACTACAAAGGGATCTGGACAGGCTGCAGACCTGGTCCAGCAATTGGCTCCTGGAGTTCAATCCCACCAAGTGCAAAGTCATGAAGATTGGGGAAGGGCAAAGAAGGCCGCAGACGGAGTACAGTCTAGGGGGTCAGAGACTACAAACCTCACTCAAGGAAAAAGATCTTGGGGTGAGTATAACACCAGGCACATCTCCTGAAGCGCACATCAACCAAATAACTGCTGCAGCATATGGGCGCCTAGCAAACCTCAGAACAGCATTCCGACATCTTAATAAGGAATCATTCAGGACCCTGTACACCGTGTACGTTAGGCCCATATTGGAGTATGCGGCACCAGTTTGGAACCCACACCTAGCCAAGCACGTGAAGAAACTAGAGAAAGTGCAAAGGTTTGCAACAAGACTAGTCCCAGAGCTAAGAGGTATGTCCTACGAGGAGAGGTTAAGGGAAATCAACCTGACGACACTGGAGGACAGGAGAGATAGGGGGGACATGATAACGACATACAAAATACTGAGAGGAATTGACAAGGTGGACAAAGACAGGATGTTCCAGAGATTGGACACAGTAACAAGGGGGCACAGTTGGAAGCTGAAGACACAGATGAATCACAGGGATGTTAGGAAGTATTTCTTCAGCCACAGAGTAGTCAGTAAGTGGAATAGTTTGGGAAGCGATGTAGTGGAGGCAGGATCCATACATAGCTTTAAGCAGAGGTATGATAAAGCTCACGGCTCAGGGAGAGTGACCTAGTAGCGATCAGTGAAGAGGCGGGGCCAGGAGCTCGGACTCGACCCCCGCAACCTCAACTAGGTGAGTACACACACACACACACACACACACACACACACACACACACACACACACACACACACACACACACACACACACACACACATGATTACATGAATTGCATGAAATGACAAAGAAGTATGTGAAGAGTTGAAAATGAGATTTAAGGAAGTACTTTCGGTGGAGACAGAAAGGACTCCATTAGACCGGGATGGAAGGGTACACCAACAAGTGCTGGACACACTACACATAACTGAGGAGAAGTGGCTGCTAAGTGAGGTAGATACCTTAAAGGTGGTGGGACCGGTCATCTCTCCGTGGGTCCTGAGAGAGGGAGCAAAAGCACTGGATGTACCATTAACAACAATCTTCAACACATCTACCGAAACAGGGCAACTGCCTGAGGTGTGAAAGACAGCACATGTAGTCCCAATCTTTAAGAAAGGAGATAGGCAGGTAGCGTTAAATTACAGACTAATGTCACTGGCATGTATAATATGCAAAGCCATGGAGAAGCTAATCAGGAAAAGACTGGTGGAGCATCTAGAATAAAATGAGATTATACACGATAACCAGCACGGTTTCAGGGTTAGAAAATCCTGCGTCACAAGCCTACTTGAGTGTTAGGACAATGTGACAGAAGTAAGGCAGGAGAGAGAGGGGTGGGAAGACTGCATTTTCTTGGACTGTAAGAAGGCTTTCGACACAGTTCTGCGGTTCTAGAAAAAGCTAGAGGTTAATGCAGGAATAACAGGAAAGGCAATGCAGTGGATCAGAGAATACCTGACAGGAAAGAAACAACGAGTGATGATACGTGACGAGTTGTCAAATGGCAAATGTGATACCTATTTTCAAAGCAGGTGACAGGTCCTTAGCTTCGAACTATAGACCAATAAGCCTAACCTCCATAGTGGGAAAAATTATGGAAGTGGGAAAAATTATGGAATCAGTAATTGCCGAGGCAGTTCGTAGCCACCTTGAAAAGCATAAATTAATCAACGAATCTCAGCATGGTTTTACAAAGGGGCGTTCCTGCCTTACGAATTTATTAACTTTTTTCACTAAGGTATTTGAGGAGGTAGATCATGGTAATGAATATGATATTGTGTATATGGACTTCAGTAAGGCTTTTGACAGGGTCCCACATCAGAGACTATTGAGGAAAATTAAGGCACAAGGAATAGGAGGAGAAATTTTTTCCTGGATAGAGGCATGGTTGACAAATAGGCAGCAGAGTTTGCATAAATGGGGAGAAATCAGAGTGGGGAAGCGTCACGAGCGGTGTTCCACAGGGGTCAGTGTTGGGCCCCCTGCTGTTCACAATATACATAAACGACATAGATGAGGGCATAAAGAGCGACATCAGCGAGTTTGCCGATGACACCAAAATAGGCCGTCGAATTCATTCTGACTAGGACATAGAGCACTCCAGGAAGATTTGAATAGACTGATGCAGTGGTCGGAGAGGTGGCAGATGCAGTTTAATATAGACAAATGCAAAGTTCTAAATGTTGGACAGGACAATAACCGTGCCACATATTAACTAAATAATGTAGATCTTAATATTACGGATTGCGAAAAAGATTTAGGAGTTCTGGTTAGCAGTAATCTGAAACCAAGACAACAGTGCATAAGTGTTCGCAATAAAGCTAATAGAATCCTTGGCTTCATATCAAGAAGCATAAATAATAGGAGTCCTCAGGTTGTTCTTCAACTCTATACATCCTTGGTTAGGCCTCATTTAGATTATGCTGCACAGTTTTGGTCACCGTATTACAGAATGGATATAAATGCTCTGGAAAATGTACAAAGGAGGATGACAAAGTTGATCCCATGTATCAGAAACCTTCCCTATGAGGATAGACTAAGGGCCCTGAATCTGCACTCTCTAGAAAGACGTAGAATTAGGGGGGATATGATTGAGGTGTATAAATGGAAGACAGGAATAAATAAAGGGGATGTAAATAGTGTGCTGAAAATATCTAGCCTAGACAGGACTCGCTGCAATGGTTTTAAGTTAGAAAAATTCAGATTCAGGAAGGATATAGGAAAGTACTGGTTTGGTAATAGAGTTGTGGATGAGTGGAACAAACTCCCAAGTACAGTCCTAGAGGCCAGAACGTTGTGTAGCTTTAAAAATAGGTTGGATAAATACATGAGTGGGTGTGGGTGGGTGTGAGTTGGACCTGATTAGCTTGTGCTACCAGGACGGTTGCCGTGTTCCTCCCTTAAGTCAAGGTGACCTGACCTGACTAGGTTGGGTGCATTGGCTTAAGCCGGTAGGAGACTTGGACCTGCCTCGCATGGGCCAGTAGGCCTGCTGCAGTGTTCCTTCGTTCTTATGTTCTTATGTTCTTATGGTATATGCGAATGACATGACGGAAGGGATAGATTCAGAGATGTCCCTGTTTGCAGACAATGTGAAGATAATGAGGAGAATTCAAGTGGATAAGAATCAGGAAGGACTACAAAGGGATCGGGATATGGTCCAAGCCTGGCTCCTGGAACTTAATCCCACCAAGTGCAAAGTCGTGAAGATTGGGGAAAGTCTTGCCCTCAGGAAAGAAAAAAAAGCCACACCTGGTCAAGCACGTCAAGAAATTAGAGAAGGTGCAAAGGTTTGAAACAAGACTAGTCCCGGAGCTAAGGGGTATGTCCTACGAGGAGAGGTGAAGGGAAATCAACTTGACACTGGAGGACAGGAGGAATAGGGAGGACATGATTACGACATATATGATACTCAGAGGAATTGGAGAAAGGATGTTTCGGAGATGGGACCCAGCAACAAGGGGTCACAACTGGAAGTTGAAAACTCACCTGAGCCACAGGGATGTTAGGAAGTATTTCTTCAGTTATAGAGTTGTCAGGAAGTGCAACAATCTGGAGAGTAATGTAGTGGAGGTAGGATCCATACATAGGTTTAAGAAGAGAATCGATAAAGCTCATGGAGAAGGGAGAGAGTCGACCTAGTAGTGACTAACGAAAAGGCAGGGGCCAGGAGTTGTGAATCGACCCCTGAAACCAGAAATAGGTGAGTACAAATAGGTGATTATTCACACACACACACACACACACACACACACACACAGAGCTCGGGACCAGGAGCTATGAATCGACCCTTGCAACCATATATAGGTGAGTACACACACACAAACACACACACACACACACACACACACACACACACACACACACGCACACACACACACACACACATGATGGAGTTAATGGCATAGATGTTGTTGATGGTTTGGACGTTGTAGATGATGTTGAGTTTATTGTTGATGTTAATTGAGTTGCTTTTGGTATTAATGGGGTTGATAGCTGTGATGTTGATGGTACTGATAGGTGTGAAGTTGATGGAGTTGATAGCTGTGATGCTGTTGATAGCTGTGATGCTGTTGATAGCTGTAATGTTGTTGGTGGGGGAAGATAGCTGTTATGTAATTGAAGATGTTAGTGGTGTGTAGTGGAGATTGTGGCAGCACCATTACCCCGCTGTTCCCATCAATCCCCTCCATTACTACCCCTCACCTGGCTTATACACATGACTAACCACAGAAGACACCCACACAGTGTTGGGAGGGTTGCCCTCACTCGCTCACACTGCGCTACAAAGGTTTCACTAATTCCCCTCGCACAGTGCTGCAAATGTTCCACTCACTCGCTCACACAGTGCGCAAAGGTTTCATTCACTCGCTCACACAGTGTTGCAAAGATTTCACTCGCGCACTTTGTTGCCAAGGTCTCACTCACTCACTCACTCACAAAGTGTTACGAAGGTCTCACTAACTCCCTAAACAGTATTACAAATCCTGTACTAATTCCCCCACACTGCGTTACAAAGATCTCACTCGTTAATACAGTGTTGCAAAGTCTGGCTCACCTACCCACACAATGTAGCGAAGTTATCTCTAAGACACCCACACAGTGTAGTAAATGGTATCCCTGTACCCACAAACACCAACGTCAAAGACCTGGGAGTGATCATGTCGGAGGATCTCACCTTCAAGGACCATAACATTGTATCAATCGCATCTGCTAGAAAAATGACAGGATGGATAATGAGAACCTTCAAAACTAGGGAGGCCAAGCCCATGATGACACTCTTCAGGTCACTTGTTCTATCTAGGCTGGAATATTGCTGCACACTAACAGCACCTTTCAAGGCAGGTGAAATTGCCGACCTAGAAAATGTACAGAGAACTTTCACGGCGCGCATAACGGAGATAAAACACCTCAATTATTGGGAGCGCTTGAGGTTCCTAAACCTGTATTCCCTGGAACGCAGGAGGGAGAGATACATGATTATATACACCTGGAAAATCCTAGAGGGACTAGTACCGAACTTGCACACGAAAATCACTCACTACGAAAGCAAAAGACTTGGCAGACGATGCACCATCCCCCCAATGAAAAGCAGGGGTGTCACTAGCACGTTAAGAGACCATACAATAAGTGTCAGGGGCCCGAGACTGTTCAACTGCCTCCCAGCACACATAAGGGGGATTACCAACAGACCCCTGGCAGTCTTCAAGCTGGCACTGGACAAGCACCTAAAGTCAGTTCCGGATCAGCCGGGCTGTGGCTCGTACGTTGGTTTGCGTGCAGCCAGCAGCAACAGCCTGGTTGATCAGGCTCTGATCCACCAGGAGGCCTGGTCACAGACCGGGCCGCGGGGGCGTTGACCCCCGGAACTCTCTCCAGGTAAACTCCAGGACAAGGAGGGTATGCAGGCAAGTCATCTAGTCAGATATTCAGGTTATTTAGTATGGAAAGCAGGTAGGTTATCTTATTAGGTATGCAGGCTATCTGGAAAGGCAGGTATGAGGTTATCTAATAAGTTAGGTACGGAGGTTATCATGTAAGGTAGGCAGACATGTCACTTAGTAAGATAGGTATTTTAGGCAGACAGGTTTCCTAATAAGACTGATAATTTCGGCAGACAGGTTACCAAGAAAAACAGATAATTGAGGAAGGCAGGTTACCTAGTAAGGGAAATAAGCAATGGCTGCAATCTGTAGTGGCTGATTTCCAACTGCTGTAGTTTCCAGGTCTGATCCAACACCAGCTTCCGAAACAGCACCATCTGAAGCACTAATTCGCATCACTCTAGGTTAGATAACTAGCAATATAGGCAAACAGATTATCTAGTTAGGTCTGCAGGTAATCTAGCTATATAGAGAAAAATAAAGTTGGTAAATACATCGTCTAGTAAGGAAGGCAGGTAAGTTATCTTTGAAGTTAGGCATGAAGGTTATTTAGTAGATATGCAAGCAGGTCTTCTGGTAGATAGGTAACCAGGTTATCTAGTAAGGCTGGTAGGCAGATTAACTAGAGGGGTTTGATATACAGCTTGTCTAGTGATATAGGTAAGCAGGTAAGTTAGTAGTGTAGACAGAAAAGTTATCTATTAAGGTAGGCTAGGTTATCTAGTAGGACAGAAAAGCAGCTTAGGCACTGATGTTACCTAATATCGAAGGAAGGCAGATTTTCTAGCAAGGTATGTTTACAGGTTATCTAGTACAGTATGGAGGCAAATGAACTATCAAGGCAATTAGGCAGGTTAATTAGCAAGGGAAGCTGGCAAGTAGTCTACCAAGGCAAGCTGGCAGGTAGTCTTGCAAGGCAAGCTGGCAGGTAGTCTAGCAAGGCAAGCTGGCAGATAGTCTTGCAAGGCAAGCTGGCAGGTAGTCTAGCAAGGCAAGCTGGCAGGTAGTCTAGCAAGGCAAGCTGGCAGGTAGTCTTTCAAGGCAAGCTGGCAGGTAGTCTAGCAAGGGAAGCTGGCAGGTAGTCTAGCAAGGCAAGCTGGCAGGTAGTCTAGCAAGGCAAGCTGGCAGATAGTCTAGCAAGGCAAGCTGGCAGGTAGTCTAGCAAGGCAAGCTGGCAGATAGTCTAGCAAGGGAAGCTGGCAGATAGTCTAGCAAGGCAAGCTGGCAGGTAGTCTAGCAAGGCAAGCTGGCAGGTAGTCTAGCAAGGCAAGCTGGCAGGTAGTCTAGCAAGGCAAGCTGGCAGGTAGTCTAGCAAGGCAAGCTGGCAGGTAGTCTAGCAAGGCAAGCTGGCAGGTAGTCTAGCAAGGCAAACTGGCAGGTAGTCTAGCAAGGCAAGCTGGCAGGTAGTCTTAAAAGACAAGCTGACAAGTTATATTGAAAGCCTGGCAGACAGTTATGTAGAAAGTTAGGCAGACTGATAATCTAGTAAGGCAAGCAGGCATTCAGGTTATCTAGTAAGGAAGACCAGCACGTTATCTAAGAATGCATGTTGGTAGGTTATCTAGGAAGGCAGAAAAACAAGTTATCTGGTAAAAAACGGTAGCAGGTTATCTAGTAATATAGGCAAGCAGGTTATCTAGTAATATAGGCAAGCAGGTTATCTAGTAATATAGGCAAGCAGGTTATCTAGTAATATAGGCAAGCAGGTTATCTTGTAAAGAATGCAGGAAGGTTATCTATGTAAGGCACTAGGTTATCTAGAAAGGTAGGCGTGCTGTTTAGCTAACAAAATATGAAGGTTATCTAGTAAAGCGGTTAAACAGGTTACCTTGTAATAAATATAAGCACATTATCTAGTAATAAACAAAGGCACACCATCTAGTAAGAATGGCAGCACAGTATCTAGTAAGAATGGCAGCACAGTATCTAGTAAGAATGGCAGCACAGTATCTAGTAAGAATGGCAGCACAGTATCTAGTAAGAATGGCAGCACAGTATCTAGTAAGAATGGCAGCACAGTATCTAGTAAGAATGGCAGCACAGTATCTAGTAAGAATGGCAGGTTACCTAGGAAGAAAGGCAGGCAAACAGTCTACGGAGGTAGACAGGCAAACAGTCTACGGAGGTAGACAGGCAAACAGTCTACGGAGGTAGACAGGCAAACAGTCTACGGAGGTAGACAGGCAAATATTCTAGAGCAAAGAAGCATACAGATTCATTATCCAGTAAGCAAGAGCATTGTAAATCTTACTGTCTTCCGGACATCTCTATTTTTCTCAACAACTCCATTTTTTTGTTGGTAAACCTCAGTTTCTTTTGGTTTATCTCTGGCAAAGTCACATTCACCCTTGACTACAGATCTGTTCTCACATCTGGGTAAGCTCTCTTCTACCAGGATACTTCATGCAAATCAGTGGAAAGCCACTTGCCTCATCAGTAACCTGACCTTACATATAATTTTGAAGAATTAGTCTCCTGCTGAAACTTTGCATACAAGTCCATGTGTCTCTGTCTGTCTCTCTCTCTTTTGCAATATTCTTTCAAGAGCTTACACGCTCTGTAAATAATAGAGCGCAAAGCTCTCTGATTTTCCATTTAATTTCCATATTGCGTAAAAGATTACCATTACGTTAACGCGTGAACACACACACACACACACACACACACACACACACACACACACACACACACACACACGTTAGGAAGTATTTCTTCAATCACAGAGTTGTCAGGAAGTGGAATAGTCTGGCAAGTGAGGCAGTGGAGGCAGGAACCATACATAGCTTTAAGACGAGGTATGATAAAGCTGATGGAGCAGGGAGAGAGAGGACCTAGTAGCGTTCAGTGAAGCGGCGGGGATAGGAGCTAAGTTTCGACCCCTGTAACAGCAAATAGGCGAATACAATAAATGAATACACACACACACACACACACACACACACACACACACACACACACACACACACACACACACACAGTCCAGGAGCTGCGAATCGACCCCTCCAACCACATATAGGTGAGTGAGCACAAACGCTCACGCTCACGCTAATTTTGATATTTTAACCAAACGTGTAACATAAATATTTTAAAAGCATCGGCTGGTATCAACTTCTTTTTTTTATCGATACCGTAAAGATGGCAGATATCCCCCGATACCGATACTTCGGCACATCACTACTTTCAACACTTAATTTGAGGTGGAACACGACAGGGAAGCATTAGTAGGTATCATGTATAATAAGGGTACAACACGTTAATATTTTTAAATTTGCTAACTAATAATACTAATATTAATAATGAAAAAGGTAATTAAAATCTCCCCTACCTCATGCCCCCACAAGGCCTCACAACCTGCGACCCCCACCACGCCTCCAGCTCATCACCCCCATCCGCCACGCCTCCACCTCATCGCCCCCACCCACCACGGAGACGTGACAGAGAAACACATCGCCTTGGGGCTGACACAGTCCTGCCTTGTGGCAAGATCCTGGGCAAGACAGAAGCTGTTGTGTCCCTCCTCGGACCTCTGTTGTCTTTGTAGTGAAGGATGGCACGTACGCCCAGGCCCTCCCTCCTCTGTCTCTTTCTCTCTAACACTCCCTTCCTGTGTCTGTTTCCTCTCTTTGTCTCGTTCTCCCACTCACGTTCCTCTCTGTTTCTTCACCTCTGTCTTTTTCTCTCTTCCACTCCCTGTCTTTGATTCTCTCTTTTTTTCTTTTCCACCCCATTTCTTCTCTCTCTCTCTCTCTCTCTCTCTCTCTCTCTCTCTCTCTCTCTCTCTCTCTCTCTCTCTCTCTCTCTCTCTCTCATCCTCAGTCTTTGTTGATCACTATTGCACTTTCTCCATTTTACTCCTTCCCACCTCTCATTTATATTTCATTATTTTCTTCAGTCTCTACAGTCTTCTCACACTCCCACTCTTGTATAATAACAGGTGTGGGACACAAGATTCTCGTTCATCAGGGTGAAGCTAAGTCAGGTCCCTCAGTTGGCAGGAAGACCCGATATTAAGGGGGATTTCAAAGGGCAAGAGGGTCCGTGTGAGTGATCCTCTGTCCTTAACCCAGGACAGTTGCATAGCTGGGCAGCTCTCAGTGACAGAAGGGTCCCCAGAGACAGGAGGATCCCCTGAAGTAGGAGGGTTTCCAGAGACCGAAGGTTTCCCTGAAGTAGGAGGGTTTCCAGAGAAAGAAGGGTTACCTGAAATAGGAAGGTTTCCAGAGACAGCATGGTTTCCAGAGACAAGAGGGTTCCCAAGGACATTAGGGCCATCAAAGCTAGGACAGGTCACATATGCTGTAAAGGTCCGGAATCAGGAGGACCTCTTCCGGATGAATATTGGCCCCTGCTAGAGTCAGGAAGGTAATTATTTTTCGGAGGATCTCTGACAGAGGCGAAAGGGCACCCAGGAGGTAAGAGGCCCCCAAAAACAGAAGGCCCCCCTTTCAAAAGACATGAGGTTCGTTCCCAGAAATTTCCCTTCCAGGATTATCCCTCCCAGAGGAAGAAGGGACCCCCGTGGGTAAGAGCACCCCACGGAGGAAAAGAGAGTTTCCATCGGACAAAGGAGAGTCTCAGAGGTAAGAAGCCCTAAGATTAAGGTGGGTCCTTTCCAGAAGAATGGGGTCTCCAAATGCTAGGTGGCCCTCCTGGAAGCAGGATGGTTCTGCAGAGACAGGAAACCCTTAGAAACACGGAGGGACCCCTCAGAGGCAGGGAAGCCCCAGAGATAGAAAAGTCTCTCACTGAAGCATGAGGCCTACAGAGGCATGAGTTGCAACATAATTTGCATCTCCAGAGGCAAGAAGACCCCCAGTGGTTGGAAGACCCTCATCACCAGGCAGGAGGTACCCGGAGAAGTGTCTTCCCAGGACAAGAGGCTCCCCAGAGGAAGACGGACCTACAGAGACAGGAGAAGTCACAGACATAAAAGCCCCCAGAGGCAGGCGGGAACTAATTGGCAAGAGGGCCTCCAGAGGCAGAAGGGCACCTAGGGACAGGATGCCCGCTAAAAATAGGAGGGCCTCCGGAGATAGAAAGACCCCCAGAGAAAGGAGACTCCAGAAATAGGAAGACCCTTTGAAGTAGATGGGCCTCCAGAGAATGAATTCCCACCAAAGGCTGAAAGACCTCTAATTCAGGACAGTCCAATAATAAAATAGGAAGGTCCCCGAAGAAGGAGGGTCCCCCGGAGCCAAGTGGATCCATTGGAGTCAAGGGAAAGGGCGCCCAACAAGACAAGGGGCCCTCAACTATTGTGGCTGTGGTTCCTCGTTCTGTCCTGTGTGAGTGAAAGTGTCTTTGACGTTCTGTTGTGATACTTTCTCTGTTGACATGCTCTGTTGTACGTTGTTACTTTCTCTGTTGACATGCTCTGCTATATGGTATTACTTCCTACGTTAAAGGGATTTTTTGTGGTGTTGCTTCATCTGTTGACGTGTTCTGATGTATGGTGGTGTTTCCTCCATTGATGTGCCCTGTTGTGTGGGGTTACTTCCTCTATTGACGTCCTCTTTGTTTGGAATTACTTCTTCTGTTGACATCCTGTCTTGTGTGGGGTTGCATCCTCTGTTGACGTCCTCTGTTGTGTGGTGTTACTTCTTTTGTTGACGTCCTATTTTGTGTGGGGTTACTTCCTCTTTTGACGTGCTCTGTTGTGAGGTATTACTTCCTCTGTTGACGTACTCTGTTAGGTGGGGTTACTGCTTCTGTTGAGTGTTATTATTTCCTCTGCTTTTTGTGTTACTTTCTATATTGTGTTACTTCCTCTGTTGTGTATTATTGTTTCTGTTGTTATATTACTTCGTCTATTGTGCTTTTGTTATTGTTTTTATTATTATTATTATTATTATTATTATTATTATTATTATTATTATTATTATTATTATTATTATTATTATTATTATTATTATTATTTTTATTATTATTATAATTAGTCGATTTTTCTTTATTTTTTCACCTTTCTGGCTCTGGGCCCAAATTTACACCATTAACACTGGTAGCACTAGTGAATAAAACACAAATAAAACTTAAAAGACACAAAGATCTATTATCAGTTTCCTGCTGGTTAATGTTAATCAGCGTTTCCTTCTCCTTTCACCATTTTTTTCCCTCTTCTAGTTCTACCTTAACATCAAATTCCACTATTTTTCATTCTTTCTGTTTCCTGGCGCTTTACATTTTCCTCTTCACTCTGTCTGTCTCTCTGTCTGTCTGTCTGTCTGTCTGTCTGTCTGTCTCTCTCTCTCTCTCTCTCTCTCTCTCTCTCTCTCTCTCTCTCTCTCTCTCTCTCTCTCTCTCTCTCTCCTTCTCTCCTCTCCTCTCCTGTCCTGTCCTCTCCTCTCCTCTCCTCTCCTTTCCTTCAGTTTCTGGTTCCCTCCTTACTTTCAAACTTTCTGCTCTTCCTTGTTTCCTTTCTCTCATTTTCATTCCCTCCCTCGCTCCCTCCTTCGCTCCTTTCCCTTCCCTCCTTCCACACTCTCTCTTCCTCACAGCTGGGCAGGATATCACAAAAACTGATGTTTCTACACGACTTATCATTTTTTTCTTCCAAGGTTTAGCGAACGGAGACGTGAAGGATAAGCAGGAGTGAGTCACCGTCTCGCCAGACTCTTCTTATCGCTGCATAAACTGTCAGCTCTCCGCCGGACGCAACTGCGCCAAGTATCGAGCCAATTTTATTATCGTTTTTTGCGACAGGAAGTTGTGATATACGGCGCCCTACGTGACTCTGGGAACAAGGAACGTCTTGTGTACTTGTATGACAGGCAGATGTCGCGTCATACCAGGATGATATGTCAGGGGGAGGGTAGGAAGGAGCTACATCTCCGATACTGTGATTGGCCGAGAAAGGACTGTCTTCATGCTTGCTCAGCGGGTGTTACTGGTGCTGATTGGTACATTAGGGGAGAAGCAAGGATGGTTGTGTGGGTGGCGGGAGGGGGAAGTAATGGATGGAGGGGAGGGGGGAAGTGAGTGGGTTTGTTTACTCTCGTGACGTCACACAGTGACGGCTTGAATCCACGAACGCGTCGGACGGTAGTGAATGGAGGTGGTCAGGTCCTCAGGCGTCGCCACAGTCGGGTGTTCACAGGGTAAGATATTCCGTGTCGAGATGTGTGTACTTTAGCAGTTAACCAGACCAGGAAATTGGTTTATTAAATTGCCCATCTCTTCAGACTTCCAAGAAATCTGTCTTTTTACCTCCCAAACCTCTCAACGCCGTTAATAAATTTCTACTTAAATGAAGACGAAGACAATTTTCAATAATGACTTGATGAAGCTATTCACCAAGCGAAGAGTTGTTAATATAAAAGCTTGTGTCATTGGCTTCATAAGAGTTGGCAATACGCTATTTGATCTAAATTTCCATTTCATTCATTTTTCTTCAGGGGGTCTTTAACCCACGAGGCATGAATCACCACTTAGTAAATTCGTCCTTGGAACAAGCACCTGAAATACTCCTCTCATTCATTCATTATAAGTGTCAATGAATGGCTCGACTTCAGAATGCCATACAGTCGTCATCACTACTTTGTGGGGAAGACAGTGACAGTCCACCATCATCCCCCGAGAGTCCAAGCAAAATTAACACGTACGTAAGGACGAGTTACAGGCCATTTTTCCCTCTTCAACCAGAAGAGTAAACAGAGGCTTTGTAATGATGCCCCATTATCCTCTCAGTGTGATTGCTTTCTCTACTGTGTCCCTTCATAGTGGGTGATTGTGGGCGTGAGGGTGGTGTTTGTGGGCGTGAGGGTGGTGTTTTCGGACGTGCTAAGTGATGTGTTCTGTCTGTTGGTATGGTTGGTGGAAGATAATGTTGATAGGGGCGGTGGTGGGTTGCGCTTAGTAGTGGAGGGTGTTGTTATTGTACGTGCTGGTGGGTATTCTTGTTGGTGATGAGATGGAGGCTAATGTTGGTGATGGAGATAGATGGGTATGGAAGTGGGACAAGAAAGGAAATGCTATTTGTTGGGAGAAAAGTGAGAAAAAGGAAGCAAGAGGAGAGATAGAGGGAGTGAAAGGGAAAATGGAAGAGGAGGAATAGAATCGGCAAAGGGAGGAAAATCTGAGAGGGAAGAAAGAGGGGAGAGGGTGGGAGGGAAGTCTATAGTTTGTTTTACTTATGAGTAACTTCTGACAGTAGTCCATGGGGAGAGGATTAGAAGTACAGAATGCGAGAGTCAGGGAAAGCGTGTGTGTGTGTGTGTGTGTGTGTGTGTGTGTGTGTGTGTGTGTGTGTGTGTGTGTGTGTGTGTGTGTGTGTGGGTGTGTGTGTGAGTGTGAGTGTGAGTGTGTGTGTGTGTGTGTGTGTGTGTGTGTGTGTGTGTGTGTGTGTGTGTGTGTGTGTGTGTGTGTGTGTGTGTGTGTGTGTGTGTGTGTGTGTGTGTGTGAGTGTGAGTGTGTGTGTGTGTGTGTGTGTGTGTGTGTGTGTGTGTGTGTGTGTGTGTGTGTGTGTGTGTGTGTGTGGGTGTGTGTGTGAGTGTGAGTGTGTGTGTGTGTGTGTGTGTGTGTGTGTGTGTGTGTGTGTGTGTGTGTGTGTGTGTGTGTGTGTGTGTGTGTGTGTGTGTGTGTGTGTGTCTGTGTCTATCTGCGTCTCTTCGTTTGTCTGTTTTTGTCTGTCTGTGTCTGTCTGTCAGTCAATCATTCAGTCTCTCTGTGAGGTTTTGAAAGTCAGAAAACAGAACACCTCGTAGTCTATATTGAGGGTATTCATTAAGAAGTCTGTTTAATTAACTGTAGCTGCTTCTGATATCTGAACAGCTGAGGTTAGGATAGTAAACCTCAACATAAAGCGAAATGTCCCCCCCCCATAAAAAAAAAAAATGTTTGCTCTGCAACTTTCCATAAGTGTCAGCGATGCGCCTTTATTCCAACATTGACAATATATTCCAGTGTTCTGTGATTGTACAGAGTTACCTGGCGTCTACCTGGAGGGTATTCCGGGGATCAACGCCCCCGCGGCCCGGTCCACGACCAGGCCTCCCGGTGGATCAAGGCCTGATCAACGAGGCTGTAGGGAAGGTTTTCCTCATATCAATGTCATACCTATTTTCCCAACTTTCAACACGTTTTAAGCATTTTGCTGAATCACCTCGTACGTGAAGACATTTTTTTCTTATTCTTTTCATATAATTTCTTCAATTTCTTAGAGGTTTGATGAATTATTGTGTTTCTGTGACCTCTATTCTCTCTCTCTCTCTCTCTCTCTCTCTCTCTCTCTCTCTCTCTCTCTCTCTCTCTCTCTCTCTCTCTCTCTCTCTATCTATCTATCTATCTGTCTAATGTATCTATCTCTCGTTGCCTTCCTTCCCCTTTACTTCCTCCCTCCAGCCGTTCTTCCCTTCTTCCTTTCCTGCTTCCCCTCTACTTCACTCCCTCTTTAAGTCTTTCTCTTTCATAAGAACATAAGAAAGTAGGTGCACTGATGCAGGCCTACTGGTCAGTGCTAGGCAAGTCCAACTCATACCCACTCATGTACCTGTCTAACCAATTTTTAAAGCTCCTCAAGGTTTTAGCTTTAATAACGCTGCTCGAGAGTTTGTTCCACTCATCCACAAATCTATTGCAAAACCAATGTTTTCCATTAACCTTTTGTAAATCTAAATTTTTCCAACTTGAACCCATTGCTACAAGTCCTGTCTTGGTTAGATATTTTCAACACGTCATTTAAATCTCCTTTATTTAGTCTCGTTTTCCATTAATACACATCAATCATATTTCCCTTCTCTCTCTCTCTCTCCCTCTCTCTCTCTTTCTCTTTCTCTCTCTCTCTCCTACCCTCTTCTCCCTCTGACCCTTAAAGCATCGCCCAGTTCAAGTCCTGACGTGTTTGTTGTTACGTGAGATTATTATCGTGTGTAGAAACAAACATTCCTTGTCAACACTAAATGTACACGACAACATCTACAGTTTCACAGCTGCTCACGGACTGGACGAACGACTGATATTTTTTTTTTTTTTTTTGAGTAGGCCAGAGAATCGACAATTTTGTTAGTAATAGCAACAGCAAAATATTAAACACTAAGATGGCTAACATGAGTTTATTAATGTATATTATTCGAGGTATTAATTTTTGTAGACATATGTATCATCTTTCACAAACAATTTTTTTTTGTAGCAAAGTCCCATACATTTGTGGGAGAAATGGCCTTACGTGGGGACGTTTGTGTGGAGGACATTTAGACCATTAAAACTGTGGGATTTTTTGAGGGCTATTTTTTGGTTGTTGTGTGGTGATTCATGAGAAATGTATGTTCTCACTCTAGTCAATTTCTGTGAAGATATTCGCATAGCGACACATATTTGATGTTAAGAAAATAATGAAATAATGGGTGATTCATGAGAAATGTATGTTCTCACTCTAGTCAATTTCTGTGAAGATATTCGCATAGCGACACATATTTGATGTTAAGAAAATAATGAAATAATGGTACAGGTAAATTACATATCAAAACTGAGGTTTACTAGGTTCGTGACCACGTCCGTGAGGATCCGTTCAGTACGTGTCTACGTCCTGTACAGTTGCTTCTGGAACCCACTCACTCATCCCACCTCATTCATTCAATTGTTCATTTCTACTCTTAGAATCTATTTAGCTCTCTTAAGAGCGGAACTCAAGAGTGATAAAAAGTAAAGCCAGAGATATAGTTGGTCATGGGAAGATAATCATAGATCCAAAGGTGAGCTATGACTTAATTTTAACTTATACTTTGTAACTCAATTTCGTATTCTTCTTCTTTATACTGTGCAATATCAAGGTTGAAGATTTGCTAAAATATACTTTTCACTAATAGTAATAGTGGCAGTGTTGCACAAGTGTATACAGGTTAACTTAACAAGTTAACACTTTTTGCTATAGTAATAAGTTTTAATGTGAACAACAGCAGGCAACCCACAACAGTCTTGGCTCCCATTTTCTTCACATTTACTATTTTGTTTGAAAGCATACTATATATTTTTTTTATTTACGCCACTTTCGACTGTAGCATAATGGACACTAATACCTATATTTTGCTCGTGGAATATAATAGTGTGAATTTTATGCCTTCAAACAAGTTACCTTTGCTTTATATTCTGTGATAATAAATTTTGAATAAGTTCTGTATTTGCTGTTTGGTATAATTTCAACTTTTTTTTTGTGGGGGAAATTTTATAGGATTTACACATTATTTTTTAGGATTTTTTGGGGTGAAAATTCTCACTTATTTGTAGCAAGTGGCTGAGATCGAGGTGTCAACACTGCTGACTACTGCATCACAGTCTGTCTGTTTACATTGCAAGCTGCGTCATTCATGTTATCATAGTGAGTTATAGATGCACATTGTGAATGTGTTTATCTACGTTCATGTTATCATGGGGAGTTATAGATCCACTCTGTAAATGTGGTTGTCTACGTTCATATTATAGTGGGTTTTGGATCTATTCCCCAAATGAGATTATATCCGTTCGTCTCCCTAAAGTTGACACCCTTACAATATGGGTTATAGAATCTGGGTAACGTGAGGCAATCAGGCGTGTAATAATAATAATAATAATAATGATAATAATAATAATAATAATAATAATAATAATAATAATAATAATAATAATAATAATAATAATAATAATCTTTATTTCTACAAGTATATAATACAACTTATACAGACCATAGCTGACATCAAATGACGTACTGTATAGAAGGCCTCTTGTTATGCAGAACATTTCGGACAAATTAGGTTAAGTAGAAATCCTTGAATCAAGATCCCTTCATTAGAATCAAGACACCCCCTTTGATGTGAGGGTCGTTAAAGAGCTTGCAACCTCGACAAGGCAGCACTAAGAGTCCATTGGCTAATGCAAACAACGCATGTATCACTCTCAGTTGGACACTACTTGCTTCATGAGATATCCTATATCAGGCGTACCCGAGGCGAACACCTGTTCCCACATTGGACAAGTGGGCTCCAGTGAACACGTGCACAAGCGCACGTGTTTAGGAGCGACCATTAACTTCATGGGTCTTCCGGTGTGGTGATGATCATTCGAGGGAGTGGAGTAGTTGGTGGGGCCAGTGGAGGGATTGATGGAGAGGAGGGATGTGAGGAGGAGGTTAGTAGTAGCCTGGTAAATTAGTGGCAGTTTCCACACTACTGCCACTAGCAATATGTGTACAACGCTATTAAAACATGGTATCATATCATATCGAACATGTGTATTCATCATCACGACCAGCGCCGCCGCCGCCGCCGCCGCCGCCGCCGCCGCCGCCGCCGCCGCCGCCGCCGCCGCCGCCACCACCGCCGCCGCCGCCGCCGCCGCCGCCGCCGCCGCCGCCGCCGCCGCCGCCGCCGCCGCCGCCGCCACCACCACCACCACCACCGCCACCGCCACCGCCACCGCCGCCGCCGCCGCCGCCGCCGCCGCCGCCGCCGCCGCCGCCACCGCCGCCGCCACAACAGCTCCCACCATTCATTCTCGTCTTCTGTTTGTAAATTTAAAACTTATACGAGTATAATATTAGTTTCTTCAGAATCTATACAAGTCCTTTATAGGTAGTGTAGTAGGCTGACAGAAAACAGTAGCCCAGGGAGGTACTATCGTCCAGCTAAACGAGTGTGAAATGGAAATCTGTAATCTGCTGGTGTCTTTTCTGTCTCATAAACACGCAAGGTGACAAGTATATCTTACTGCTCCTACTTACACTTAGTTTATATTACACATGGATGTACACACCCATCTGAGTTTGCTACTGTTTTTTAGTAATTCTAGTTATCCTGTTATATATTTTTTTTTATCTTTATGGGTAAGTGGAGAATCCTTCTTCCGTAATCCATCCATGCTGTAATAGGCGACTAAAGTGCTGGGAGCGAGGGTCGGTAACTCCCCTCTCCTGTATTAATAACTAAATTTAAAAAGAACGTTTTAAAATTGAGATGGTTGAATGTGCGTGGAGGTAGTACACATGATACAGATGTGAAAGTTTGAATGAAAAGAAGCTGGATATCATAGCTCTCAGCGAAACAAAGTTGACGGGGGAAGATTTTCAGTGGGGAGAAATAAGCAGAATTAGGTCAGGAGTATCTGAGAGAATCAGAGCTCACGAAGCAGTAGCAGTAATGCTGAATGATCAGTTATGAAAGGAAAAAAACGGAATATAAGTGTATAAATTTAAGGATTATGTGGATTAAAATAAGGGAGGGATAAGAAAAGTGGGTTATGCTAAGTGTTTATACACCTGAGAAAGAGAAGAATATAGAGAAGAGACATTTTTGGAGATGTTAAGCAAGTATTTAGAGAGAACAAGTGTATAAATTTAAGGATTATGTGGATTAAAATAAGGGAGGGATAAGAAAAGTGGGTTATGCTAAGTGTTTATACACCTGAGAAAGAGAAGAATATAGAGAAGAGACATTTTTGGAGATGTTAAGCAAGTATTTAGGGAGTTTTGAACTAAGTGAGAAAATAGTTGTTGTCCGGGCCTCAATGCTAAAATGGGCATACTAGGTAAGTTTGGGGTACCAGGGGTAAATAATAACGGAGGAACTTTAACTGACCTTTGTACAGAAAGAGGTTTGGCAATAGCTAATGCATATTTTAAGAGAAAGAAGGTAAAAAAGTACACTAGATATGAAACAGGGCATAATGACACCAGTTTGTTAGACTGCATGTTAACAGAAAATGGAGTTGATGGGTAGACTCTGGATGTGCATGTTTTTAGAGGTGCAATAGATACTTTAGATATTATTTAGTTGTACCTACACTGAAAGCAAGAAGTAGATGGAGTACAAGGAGAATGTCAGCAATGAGTAAGAGGGAAGTGAAAGTTAGTAAATAAAATGAGGAGGCAGAGTAAAATATAAGGAACTCTTGGGAAAAAGATAGGCTAGAAAGAGTATATAATAAGGAGGAGGAGGAGGCTGAAGAGGTGTGGGGTAGATTTAAGAATGCAATGTTAGTGTGTGCAACAGAAAGTTTGTTTATATAGGAGGGTGGGAGCAGGAGGGAAGAAAAACGATTAGTGGCATGACTAGGTAAACAGAGTGGTCAGGAAGTGTAAAAGGACAGCAAATGAGAGAATGGGTGAGGTTTTGTCAACAAATTTTGATGAGAATAAGAAAAAGATTTCGAGGTAGATTTTAATACGCTGAGAAAGCCTAGAGAGTTATTAGATGTGAAGGTGGAGGTGCTGTTAAAATAGAGGGAATATGCTGAGGAGCTGTTAAATGATGATGAAGAGAGGGAGGCAGCAATTTCATGCATTGGTCAGGGTGGTACAGCATTTTTTAGGAATGAGGATGAGCCAGATATGAGTGAGAGCGAGAGAGGTACTTGAAGCAGTGGGTAGAATGATATGACAAATCAACTGGGATTGATGGGATCAAGACAGAAATATTAAAAGAAGGTTTGGAAATAGTTCTAGAGTGTTTGGTACACTTGTTCAATAAATGTAAGAAATGGAGAAACGTACCTAGGGATTTGTATAAAAGAGGGTATAAGAATTATAGGGGAATAAGCCCATTGAGAATTCCAGCTAAATGTACGGTAGAGATATTATTGAATGAACTGAGTGTAAGACAGAGAGCAAGATCGCAGATGAACAAGGAGGTTTTAGGAAGGGTAGGGGATGGGTATATAAATAAACAATATTTAGATAAAGGTAAGGAAGTTTTGTTGCATTTGAGTGGAACATCGAGGTGTTTGTCGGGCTCCTTGGACATTCTGTACCTGTGAGAGTCAACTATATTTATTTGAGCAACTCTGACGTTCTGGATGTGGTACCGTACATCACTGTCAGTTCGTATGATTTATCTGCATTGTTCGTATAATAAAACTAGACTCTACTTTCTAGAAACATGTCTTTATCTTAGTTTCTTTCACGTATCTCTCCAGGTTATCTTTTCCGTTCGTACTTCTATAATCACCATCTTTCCTGCAAAGTATGAGTAACTAGGGACACTTGGACAAGCCTGCTACCTCCTGATTACGCTCTAGCAATGGGATCAACTCAGTTCAACTCAGATATATGATTTAAGATCAACATTAGGTCATGTGTCTTGTCCAGCAGGGGATATGTCTTCTAAACCGAGAGGGAGAGGGAGGAGAGGGAGGGTAAGTTCTTTAAAGGTCAGTTGGTGTTTCTCTCTCTCTCTCTCTCTCTCTCTCTCTCTCTCTCTCTCTCTCTCTCTCTCTCTCTCTCTCTCTCTCTCTCTCTCTCTCTCTCTCTCTCTCTCTCTCTCTCTCTCTCTCTCGCTCTCTCTTTCTCTTCTCTCTTTCCCTTCGTCACATAGTTTATTCAGAACTGTATTTTGTAACAGAGAGATAAACTATGCCTAATATTGTACTCTAAATGAGGCCTTGCCAGCGATAGGTAAAGCTGTCAAATTATCCTGGGGCTTTTTTTTATATATTTTTTATTTCATTGGACAACAATTAAGGAATTAATATATTAGGTAAAACGACATGCCTTTAGGCCTGGTCATGGACCGGGCCCCGGGGGCGTTGACCCCCGGAATGCCCTCCAGGGGCAACATTTGCCTCTCTAAGACCTTTGCGCACTGCTTGCTGTCTTAGGTTGAAATATATTCCAAATAACCAAAAAGAAAATACACAGGTTTCCGAACAATCTTTCATTGGGGCAAGTTTCGCTAAGTGTGAAAATTTATTAACTCATCAGAGCGAAACATTATACAAATAAAAACTTGCTCTGCTTGTTCTTTTCTTTACTCTTGTTACTTCTACACTTTTTTGATCTAACTAACCAGACCTCTGTATATCGTGCCGAAGAGGTAAAACTTGCAATTTTGGCTTAAATAGCAACGCTTTTCTTGCCGGATAAGACAAACGAAAATTTGTGTATGCAATAATTTCGCAAAAAATCATTCTGATATTTGTGTGTGTGTTTTTATATATAAACTTATCTGTGTGTGAGTGCGAATGCTAAGTTAAGTGTTCAGCAGTTTCAATACTTTTAGATGCCACTTTACCCTTTACGTCTCAGATGTAATATAGCCATCCCTCACCTCAGAACAACTCGTAGAGGCTTCCACAGATCCTGCCAAGGCTCTAACTTTGTTTAAACAATACAGTCATAAAGAATGCAGGATCACTAGGCTTATGAGGTCTCCTGGTGTTCCAACAATGACGCCGTAAACAAACGCTTTCGCCAGCCAATCACATTAACACAAAGCCCCTCCAGTTTAATTAGTGGTTCCTACAGAGGGGGGTAAACAGACCTTCCGACTCCCAGAATGTCATTCCCTGGGACAACATTCCATCCAGGAAAAAATACAAAAAACACTGCTCCCGGGAATAAAAAATGGGCCCGGAGAATACAACTGGGAAGCAATGAATTGGAATAAGTGTGGCCATTGTAGCCTGCCGGTGATGTTTGTTCTTGCGACAAAGTCAAATTTAGCAAGAGAGGGTAAACTTCACCAGAACGTTTTTTTTTTCCTTCTCTCTCTCGCCTGCCTTAGGGTAGGAGCAGAGAGGTGGGGTTGGGGGAGAGTTGACCGATTTTTATAGCTCGTCTAATGTAATTTTGAGTATATCAAGGAGGATAAATACATATACCAGAAGTGCATATTTACACTGTCGTATTTGAACACACAGTTAAGCTATTTACATGCCAAGACCTGAGCTAAAAATTCACTTAATGGCAACTATCCCCCTGAAGCAATGACAAGGGGAGTTCCATAATGTTTCCCCTTAATGCACAAAACTTAGCTTTTCCTAGCACCCGAAGACACCACTCGAACGACGAGGAAAGAAATAAACCGCAGATTTCTGAGATCCAAATAGAAAGACGAATGACAACGCCTAGAATTAAAATCAAGAATAAAGTGCCTGCGAATATTTTACCGACTTGTTCAGATTACGCTTCTTGCTATACTGACTCCTGACTGCGATAACTCAAACACCGTGTGAGACCAGTTTTCCTAAATGATGAGCTAGTGTGAACCACGGAATTGTGACTGAAGAGAGCGCAACATTTGCCAATACTGAGATGCAGATACCATATTTTTAAAGGTGCTGTTCCAGGTTTAGGGGTTTGAAGGAAGCAGAAATTGAAGCCTCCCCACACAGTGTTAGCCCAATATTTTATCCAGTTGACACTCGCAGATTGCACTGGGATTAACAAATATCACCAACAAAGAAAAGCGAATGAGGTTATACTTTTCTTTTTTTAAAGAGAATAAATATTATATCGGAGACTTCATGCAGTGAAAATCGTGTTTATGAAAAAAACAAAAGAATTTACAACCTCATCCTCCCTGGCTGCCTTCAAGAGAGAGCTGGACAGATACCTAAAGTCAGTGCCGGATCAGCCGGGCTGTGGCTCGTACGTTGGACTGCGTGCGGCGAGCAGTAACAGCCTAGTTGATCAGGCCCTGATCCATCGGGAGGCCTGGTCATGGACCGGGCCGCGGGGGCGTTGATCCCCGGAATAACCTCCAGGTAACGGTAGTTCATGTTGAAATATTTTGATACAGCCATCTTAGTATATTTTATTTACAGATTCGAAAGTTTCTCGCTTTCCGAAGCTTGATTTTTTTGTTAGATATCGAAAGACCGAACCATTAAGCATTTTCCTGCAAGGTTTGAAATGTGTGTGTGTATGTGTGTGTGTGTGTGTGTGTGTGTGTGTGTGTGTGTGTGTGTGTGTGTGTGTGTGTGTGTGTGTGTGTGTGTGTGTGTGTGTGTATGTGTGTGTGTGTGTGTACATGTACTTGCCTATATGTACTCATCTGCATATGGCTGCAGGGGTCGAGTCACTGTTCCCGGCCCGGCCTCTTCCTAGTTGCTACAAGGTCACTCTCCTCCCACTCTTCTTCTTAAAGTTAAGTATAGATCTTGCCTCCACTACTTCACTCTTCTGATTTTTTCACTTCCTAACAACTCTGTGACTAAAGAAATACTTCCTAACATCCCTGTGGCTCATCTACGTTTTTAACTTCCAATTATGACCCCTTGTTCCTGTGTCCCATATGTGGAACATTCTGTTCCTGTCTATGATCATTACTCATGAAATCGTAACAACACAATTGTAAACAAACCACTTGCTGCAAGCTCAACCCTCACCCTTAGTGGTTTTTCCCTACCCGCCTTCTCAATTCCTCTCAGCATTTTATATGTCGTTATCATGTCTTCCAGTGCTTTCAGGTTGATTTTCTTTAATCTCTCGTCGCAGGACATACAACTAGTCCCAGAGCTAAAGTGTGTGTGTTTGTGTGTGTGTGTGTGTGTGTGTGTGTGTGTGTGTGTGTGTGTGTGTGTGTGTGTGTGTGTGTGTGTGTGTGTGTGTGTGTGTGTGTGTGTGTGTGTGTGTGTGTGTATTTGCCACCACGTTACTGGAGATGTTTCAGTTAGAGCAGCGGACCTTTTCTGATAGCTTTAATCTTTCCTCTCAGATTTACTGCCTTGCTGGGGCGGCACTTGGACAAGTAGAGGACCATAATTCACTCTTATGATTATCATTATTGCCATCTTATTGACACGATTGCTTCGATGACCGATAATTGATGAGCAAATAGTGATAACTCACGATTATCATAGTAATTATATTTTTATTGACACGCACAGCCTTGGGAAACGCCCATCACAAGGAGGTAAGATAACAGCTTTTAGCGAGTCAAACTGAACACTAATATATACTGTTTCATCCCTTCACATAAATAATATATATATATATATATATATATATATATATATATATATATATATATATATATATATATATATATATATATATATATATATATATATATATATATATTATGTGATGGAGTTACTCCATAATGACTCTCTGCACAAAATCAAATCAAAGAAAATGAGCTATAAGAATCAGATCCAAATATATACTAAACATCAATTTTTTTTCTCTCTTCTGCAGCCAGCGTTGGAAAGATTTTTTTTTACAGCCAGCGTTGGAGTTTTTTGTTGTTGTTGTTGTTGTTGTTGTGTGTGTGTGTACTCATATGTACTTACCTATATGTTGCTGGAGGAGCCGATTCTCAGCTTCTGGCCCCTCTTCCCTTGTCGCTACTAGGTTGACTCCTGGTTTCAAGAGCCTTATCGTACCTCTTAATGCAATGGATGGATCCTGACACTTCTCTCTTGAGTTCGCTCCACGTGTGTGTAATACTATGTGCGTGTGCATGTGTGTAAGAAAGTGAGTGTCCCTGTGAGTATAGTATATTCGTAGATAACGACCACACAACCAAGTACTACCGACCTGTCATATTTATTTGTTTCATGAACATATAGAATTGTCCAGCTGAAGTTTAACTGGAGGGAATTCCGGGGATCAACGCCCTGTGGCCCGATCCACGACCAGGCCTCCAGCCCTTGCAAATTACCACTTTGATTCAATTCCAATTAAAGTAGAAAAATGGCAGAGACTCCTTTTTCCGTAAGTCAGACGAGTCGTAGATTTTAATAAGTGATAGGAAAAAGAGAGCCCTTAAATCTTTTCCTGTATCAAATAGCTTAACCCCTTTCGCAAACCTTCAAACGGTTTAACACTACCTAAGTCTGTGCAACTCGTTTAACCTCTTTAACACTCCTATTCGCCCTTTCCCACCCTTAAACCATTCCCCACCCCCTTAACCCCTTTCCCGATTCCTTCGCCCCTTTCCCACCACCTTTAGAACAAGGCAAGGCTCGAGGTAACTGTCTACTGTAGTTTATCCTTTTAAGAAAATCAGAACCAGACATTTAGATAACATGAACCAGTCCCCGGTGTCCTGGTGAAGGTGACATTACCCATGAGGGCACGGGAGGGTGAGAGAGAGAGAGAGAGAGAGAGAGAGAGAGAGAAAAAACTACAGTGACGAATGGGGTTAAAATTTTAAAGTCGAATGGCCTTTGCACAAGAATTAATTGCCACTGATGCTATTTACAATCATGTGTGCAACACAAACTTTGAAAGGGGACAACTGATTCCTTGAATTAGCTAATCAGTCCACAAACCATGCGAAAATCAGGAACAATGGGATGGTGAGATAATTACATATTTTCTTTTCAAGAAAAGCTGCTGCATTCGCAGCAGCTGGGAACAATTTATATGCAAAATTTGCACAAATCTACCTCCGACAGATAACCTAACTCGAGACTCAGTATTCAGGGGAACACCATGTTATGCGAGGAAATGAGATATTGGTCTGGGTTAGCATCAGATTTGGTTATCATATTAATGAGAAAGATGACATGTGGACGGGGAATAACAGAGTACCCGAGGACACAGAAGCTCCTGTCCATGATAGCATATGTTGATTTTAATGGTGGCATGCAGAAGGTAACGGAAATTTGCCGTAATCCTTTTAAGCTTGCCGTAACTCTCCGCTTTCTGTAGTTCTAAACTTTCCATGAAACTAAAGAAACCTTGACATTGGTCCCAAGCTTGCCTTAGCCTTCTGTTCTCGTAATCCTAAGCTTGCCGAGAACCTAAAGCTGCCGTGGTCTTAAAATTACCGATGACCTAAAACTGTCGTCACCTTAACCTTGCCATGGCCCTTAAGTTCCTCATCCCTAAAACTTCCGTGACCCTTAGGGTATTGCGATTCTAAACTTTACGTGGTTTTAAATTTGCCCTAGTTCAGGGATTACCGTGCCCCTAAAGACTTTTTCGACCGAGTTTGCAGTTGTGTTAATATTGCCTACTCCAAGCTGCATGGTCTACTGTTTGCTATTACAGAGCAGTTAACGGTAACTGAGTTAAATTGCAGTGGTGGATTACTTCTTACTGCGGCTGTATTATTATATCACTGACGTATTAAGGTGAGGTTGTGGGGAGGGAAGAGGGAAGAATGGAAGTGAATAAGGTGGTAGGTATCTCGGTGGAGGGGAAGGAGGGAAGTGTCCCTAGGGAGGTGCCATGTCTTGGGTTACTCCCTCTGACGTTCTCTCACCATGCTCTCACACTTCACACCTTACACACACACACACACACACACACACACACACACACACACACACACACACACACACACACACACACACACACACACACACACACACACAGGGGCCAGGAGCTCGGACTCGACCCCCGCAACCTCAACTAGGTGAGTACACACACTACTGGGGAAAGTAGATGGAATCCAGGACGGGGTGGCCCTGGCTTGGATACTGAGGATTATAGTGCAGTCCCAGAACCTGCAGAAATTGACAACACACCTCCCAACAATTCTCAACCAAAGGTGAATTTGTGCAAATATTATGCTTGGGGCATCTGTAAGCATGGAATAACAGGGGAAAAAATGGGACATGCAACTTTGACCATCCCAAAAAATGTAGCGACCTCCTGTCTAAAAGAGTGTGTCGTTCTTCTTCCTGTACTTTCTTTCACCCAAAAATGTGCCACTCCTCGGTCCTCCAGAAGCAGTGTTACAACATCGAGTGCCCTGCATACCATCTAAAAGGGACCAGGAGGCACAGACCCCACAAGACAAACAATAGTAGCTACGACAACCCAACTCCAGGTGATTTTTTAGTGGCAGGAAACGAAAAAAGAAAATGGAAGGAAATAACAAAAATAGTCCACCACCTTGGAGCCTTGTTGGACTGGAGGCGCAGCCAGTGGCCACCCATGGCCCTCCAGAATTACAACTACTGATGTCAATAACAAAATCCCCCCAACAAACACAGAATACAACCTCGTTCATATTTGCTAATATACAGGGCCTTAAGCCATCCACCAACAACAAAATACCTTTTATCAGTGGACTTCTAGTGGAGTCTAATGCAATGTTTGCAGCCTTCACAGAGACTTACACAAAAGATCACTTTGACAGTGAAATATGGATAAGTGGTTACAACCTTTTTAGATCCGACAGAAAAAACAGGCAACAAGGGGGGGTTGGCCTGTATGTCAAAGAGTCCCTTATCTGCACGGAGTTGCTGAACACCACAAATGAGGTAGTTGAAGTTCTATCAATAAAGATCGAGAACCAAAACCTAGTCATTGTGGCTGTATACAAGCCACCAGATGCAACCTCACAACAGTTCAAGGAACAGCTACTGAAAATCGATTACTGTTTGGAAAACCTTCCAGCTCCATCCCCAAACATCTTACTGCTTGGTGATTTCAGCCTAAGGCATACAAAATGGAAGAATGTAGCAAATAATGTTATAGCTGAAACAATCCCCGGAGGTAGCGCAGATGAAAGGTCACACACACATGAGCTACTAAGTCTCTGCGAAAAACACACCTTAAGCCAGCAGATAGTGGAGCCAACAAGACTAGAAAACACACTTGACCTTATCTTCACAAATAATGAGGACCTGATAAGAGACATAAGAATATCAAAAACAACTAATTCCGATCACAATCTAATCGAAGTCCAGACGTACATGCATAGGGGTCCTGAA
>NC_091317.1:25853278-25913278 GCF_038502225.1 Cherax quadricarinatus | reverse complement strand
CTCTGCGAAAAGTAGGTTTTCAGGATGTCAGTGTAATGAAAGTGGCAAGAGGCTTTTAACTAGAGTGTAATGAAACTTGATAATAATGAACAACTGATAACTAAATAACCTAGCAATGCAGCACATACCTTGCCCTTACTATGAAGATGGCAGGAAACGTATTTAATTACAAACTATTAAATTTGCACTGTATATTCTTAAAGGCCTATCTAATACACAAAGATGGACTCAGAAGGAATAATACTGGGCCTTAAAGTAAGGTTAACTACTTTTTAAATAAATATATATATATATATATATATATATATATATATATATATATATGTATATATATATATATATATATATATATATATATATATATATAGATGGATAGATAGATAGATAGATAGATAGATAGATAGATAGATATATAGGGAGGTAAAAGGACTTAAGCCTTTTACCTCCCTAGTCAGCAGTCAGTAAGGGAATCAGTGTGGTTCACTTGAAGAATGTCCAACACAGATGAACCTGTGGTCACTGCTGTTGTGGTCCATCATAGGGCAATTTGCTGCCCACCTTAACATGTCTTTAAACAATAGGCCATCTATTACTGCCGCATATGCCTGACGTGTTAGATATATTGTTATACTCAAGCACAAATAATAAATACTAATCCCATAATCCTTGCTAATGTATGTGCATGTGGTACAATCAACAATTGTTCCTTATAAATGTGTAGACAGTTAATATATGTGTACATTATAGGGTGTATGTGTGTGTGTGTGTGTGTGTGTGTGTGTGTGTTTGTGTGTGTGATGTCCATCTGATTATGTAGTATGTATTGTGTATATTTATAATGAGTTTGTGTGTGTATGCTGATTGTCATACTTTGTATGCAATTATATAACTTCATTCGGTGCGCAGGTTTTTTCTTTACCAACCTAGCCTAGCGACCTTGCCTCTCTCTCTGATAAAGGTTATAAATGACCATAATTTTTAAAGGGGTGGACCGGTAAGCCAGCTGAAGGCCTCGGTCAGATGACCAAAAGCTCCAAAGGCGGGTCATCATCTGACTAAGACCCGCGTCAGGAAACATTTGTCCTGTTTCCTGACGAACCTTACCTAACCTAACCTCTCTGATAAATTAATGTAATGTAATGTAGCTTTTCCTTCCATGCCTTCCCCCCGGGTGAGCCTACATTTAGTGGGTGTTGCTATTATAAAAGAAGTGTGTTTTATGATGCTCAGGCTGGTTGTCCCGAGGCTAATGCATATAATTAGCCATATAATGTCGTTTAAAAATGTCAAGAGGCTATTGCAAACCTAAGAATACATACGTACGTATGTATTCTTAGGTTTGTGATGTAGTCGATATTCTTTACCCAAAATCTTTTTCTTTTCTCTCTCATATAAAATTTCTGTTGCTCTGCCCTGTGATGTCGGATATATGAATTCTATTCTTCCAGTGTATGTGAATAAATAACCATCCTAGAAGATGGTAAGTCCCCAGACTCGACGCTTATTCGAGAATAAGCGCAGAGTTTGTATACGTTAATACAGCTCATAATTATTAGAAACTCCATTATTATTATTATTATAACCAAGGGGAAGCGCTAAACCTGTAGGATTATACAGCGCCTGTGGGGGGGGGGTGGAGGATGTGGAAGGTATTCAGGCTTAATTCGGGGAACTGGAGCACAGATCCAATTCCCTAGATCAAGAACCCCTCACCAGCATCAAGGAACTTTTCTTGAGGGGTTAGAAACTCCAGCCTTGCTGGAAAGAAACATTTGAAGTTTCAGTAACTGCTGAACCCTTCACGGAATATCTGACGATTTTCAGATTGGCCGTTTGAAGTCTACCATTTCGGTGTTACAGATTCAACATTGTACATAATCTATTCTGTGTGATGGAATATATCAGGGAAAACATACTTAGCTTATGTTTCCAGTGTTACTCATCATTTTGAATAGGATAGCAGCACAGTGCTGATGTGTCCGTTTGTGCTAAAACTGAAGCGGGCTGGCACCACTAAACGAATCATAATTATGGTTAAGAGCATAATATTAACAGACTAGTCACTAACGAGTCTGTTAATAACATTATTCACTTGCACAGGATGTAACTCCCATTGCTTCAGTCCCAAGTATTGGTTACATATTCTAGAATACAGTGAGGTTACTTCCTGACTAGCTCGCGGGCAACGCCATCTGTTTACAACACACATCAGTATCTCACTCGCCAGTGCCGTTACATACGGTTTATTATATGTAAAACCCTATAAAAGTTCACAAATTCACAACAATCTCACAGCGCCAAGAAACATACTACACTCAAACACAGCAACCACAACACTCTTAACCCAGGTGCCTCTGTAATACATAGCAACCCCATGAGTGTCCGTAATACATGCAAATGTCACAGAACCTTTAAACTGCCAACAGTTTCTAAGCATTCTAAAATAACCTAATAATATTCACACCTAATAATATCCAGTGGCAGTAATAAAAGCCCTACAACATAAGAGCAGAACCAGCAACAACTCACAGCATTAATAAAACTCCTCAGAACCCCAGGAAGATAGTCATGGTACTCTTTATCACCCTTGCAACATCCTTTAATACTCCACAGATGCACGAAAATGCCGCAGAATATTCAATTTCCCATAAAATTCTATCAACTCACTTAAAAAATTCAACCCCAGCAATAACCTTGCGACCGCCTCTAAAATTCAAATAAAAGCCTCTCGGCGCAGTATGAAAACCTGTAACCCCCCTTCTACATAATTCCCACAACACTTCCCCCACCCCCAAATCCCAGAATGTTTTCCCAACGTCCAGTGACCACTACGAGTCCGAGGGAGGAAAAACAATACAGACGAAGAAGCCGCAGAAACTCCCGCCGTCGCACCGAATAATGCACGTAGAGATCACATTAACCACAAATAAATGTCAATTTCGGCACTAATCAAGGGCTGTGGCCGGCAAATGCCATTACCCGGGCCATCTATCAATAATTAGCTGGTGCTACTACCCCAACTCTCGCTGCCATCTAGTCCTTACTTCCCCCTCCAGCAGTCCTCAGTGCCACTGCCTAGGAGATCCACATTGCTTGTCGCAATCACAGGGTCCCGGGTTCGATTCTCTGGAACAGATAACCATATGAGTCAGATTCCTTACTCTTTAGTTTCCCCTGCCCAGCTAGCAGTAAATAGGTATCAGTTTGTATATATATATATATATATATATATATATATATATATATATATATATATATATATATATATATATATATATATATATATATATATATACATATATATATATATATATATATATATATATATATATATATATATATATATATATATATATATATATATATATATATATATATATATATATATATATATATATATATATATATATATATATATGCAATGAGATCACTGTAAATAAGTGATGTCAGAATATGCAAAAGAACCACTGTGAAACGATAGTGGAATTCCAAGCGCTTCCGTGACTTCTCACATTATCAGGGAACTATAGTGATAATGTGAGAAGTCACGAAAGCTGCTGACGACGCACTCGTGCTTCGTCAGCAGCTATGCAGTATTGCAAGGCAGCAAAAGGTAGGAGGGAAAATTCTCTTAGGCAAGGCAGAAGGTATCAGTGCCAGCTCCTATCAGTCTGTGTAGTGGTCATAGTTACATAGTATTACGTAACTGGATTGGCAATAGTTAACGCAGCCTCACGCATCTGGCGTTGCTGTCATACAAGGGGAGCAGCTACCACTATGTTGTCAGACAGGAATTTAAGCATCGCCCTAAATCCACTGTAATTTAATAATTATTATTATAGACCAAAATAATTACCTTCACTCGGACCAAGTGGTTAATCACTGGACTGGTTCGCCACTATCCACAATTCACTAACTTATCCACTCTTCCATTTTCCACATCAATGATAATAATCTTATTGAATATTGGAAGAAAATGCAGCAACAAGAATGGAACTGGGAATCCAGGCGATGTGAGTTATAAAAACAAAACCATAAAATTTAACATTTACAGAAGTAAATGATACAACAGCAACTTTTTGAGGAGTATTAAAATTGTAGAAAACTAAAAATCACAACGTCAATTCTGGATTACACTTAAAGATGATCAATGAATAAGCTGAAGAAACACACACACACACACACACACACACACACACACACACACACACACACACACACACACACACACACACACACACACACACACATACATACACATACAAACACACACACACACACATAGTCACTTATAATTTACATTACATTATGACTTTCGTTGAGCCTGTGATGGCCGAGGGAAGGAGATGGAGGTGAAGGCAGCCAAGATGCTCGGGGTCCGCATATACGTATAATTATCGCTCGTCAAGAAGAAAAAGTTCTGTGCATACCAGAGTGGCCGAAACAGATAGATCAGCGAACATCATGAACATGTACTCGATGATTTTGTTTTTATGAAACTACTCAACTGCTTTCCATAATTTACTTGGCTTTGTGACGAGCAACTGTGATGCAGAGAGCGGTCAGTAACAGCCTGCAGGATCTTTTTGTTTTTTTGGCTGGAGTTTTGGCTATAGAATAAACTGCATTTCTGGATCAGTGAGAGAATGAGAGAGAGAGAGAAAGAGAGAGAGAGAGAGAGAGAGAGAGAGAGAGAGAGAGAGAGAGAGACAGACAGACAGACAGACAGACAGACAGATAGATAGACAGACAGAGACAGATATACAGGATACAGACCAAAGGAAATTACTAAACTTAAGCAAATAAAAAAAAAACCGGACAGTAAAGAGCTCATAATTGCTGATACATATCTAAACGACAGATAATTGCTCCAACTTCCGCACAACCTTGTCGATTGTACGAAAAATTCCCATAAAGATGAAAATAAATTGAAAAAAAAAAAAAATAGTTTCCCCTTGTCGGGTTTTGATCGTGGAGTGCATCTGCCGCATCTCAGGAAGATATCTCGTCACTTCCGAACGTGGGAACTACAACGAACTTCACTGGTGTTGTCCATCATCAGATTATATGTAGATAAGATTCAAAAATCAAATTCAGGGAATTCATACCACGAGGTGAAGATTTATGTGACATCACTGTATATATGTGGGACATTCTGTGAGACAGGACAACGTGCCCGCCTTCTAATTTGCACTGTAAGCCCAAAGTACCTTGCGCATAAAGATCTTGCTTAGATTAGTATTAGCTTGCGCCCATTAGGAAGGTTTTGCTAGGGACTCTTTCGAATCAAGGAATTATTTATTTAAAGAACAAAAAAACACATTACCGTCGCTGGAACAATACACAAATAACCCGCACATAGGAGAGAGAGGAGCTTACGACGACGTTTCGGTCAGATTTTGACCATTTACAAAGCCACATTCACAGAAAAGAGGCAAAGAGCCAGTATATATAGGCAGACTACTACTACTTCTACTGCTTCCACTACCTCTACCACTACTACTACTACTACTACTACTACTACTACTACTACTACTACTACTACTACTACTACTACTACTACTACTACTACTACTACTACTACTACTAATACTACTCCCACCTCTCTTCTCCCGTCCCTGCCAGCTGGTGTATATATACTGGCTCCTTTTCTCCTTTCTGTTAGTGTGACTTTGTTAATGGTCCAAATCGGACCGAAACGTTGTCGTTAGCTCCTCTCTCCTATGTGCAGGTTATTTGTAAATCATTTATATGCAATCATAGGTGTTACGGAATCACAGAATGTCAGCAGTTAGGGTGTAATTTATAACTAGTATTCTTTAGTTTAACAAATTCCTATAGCAATTATTATCAGAATCAAGTGGAAACAGGTTAGCAATAGTCTAAAGTTTTCTTTAATTGTTTGCCCGAACCAAGCCAAATAAAAGAGCAAGGCTCAATATTTATAATTTCCTGGGAAAAAATTATATCGTCTGTAGAAGAGCTTGAGCAGAGTGATGGAAAGAAAATCAACAGTGGGACACTAACAGTGGCAGTGAAAGTATGTCTGCTCATGTACTGATAGAAGTGTGGAATGGACTCTTGACAACTGGACTAATAATTCCACCTAGATTAACTGATGTCCATCTTAATTATACGTGTGGGCATCCCTGAGGTTAAGTGTTATATCATTAATAATGTTGCTGGCCATTTAGGTGCTGCGTTAGCACCCATCTTCGGGGTTACATTGCAAAAGTTTCCCCCAAAACGCTGCAAATGTTATTATACCGTCTGGTGATAATGAGGTAATTGTTATGGTATTTAATAATTAAATACTTATTGAAGTGATGAAAAATGGCTTGTCTATTATTAAATATTGAGTGGCTTGACTGTGTCTGGTGAAGGTGTGGCGTAAGTTGCAGAGACAAAGTGCAAGTCACCACAGTAAAATTTCCCTCTACTCTGAGAGGGGGAATAACTTCAGCATTACTTGGATTATTATTATAATCAAAAGGAATCGCTAAGCCACAAGGGCTATACAGCAGCATTACTTGGAACAGTCCTTCAGCGGATAAATCATACTATTACAAGGAAGCTGAGACTAAAATAGGTAATTACTGAAGTACCTGGGTATAGAGAGAATAGTAGGAATATACTTAAGATTTATTAAGCATCCTGACTTGTCAGTGAGACTTGACTAGTACTTTAACGCTAGTTATGGCTCACTACTAGTCAAAGTTCAGTGCTAGTTAACTTATCTAGTTGTCAGTTTAACTTCAACTAGTTGAATTAATGGTTGGCGCCTTAATAAATCAGCAATAACATTATTCCATTATGCCATTGGCATGCAATCAATGACTTCTTCAGTAAGTAGTAGTTTCGCCGGCACTGTCCCGCCCCGGGTCTTTTCCAGATGGTGACCAGGCGACTTTTTCAATGTCAAGTAGAGTTAGGATTATATCACAGATTATGAAGATGGTTGTAGAGTTTCGTTTCTACACTATTGGGCAGACAATGTAATATGAAAGTGTATATATATATATATATATATATATATATATATATATATATATATATATATATATATATATATATATATATATATAATATATATATATATATATATATATATATATATATATATATATATATATATATATATATATATATATATATATATATATATATATATATATATGAAATAAGATCACAGTAAACAGGTGATTTCAGAATATGCAAAACAACCACTGTGAAAGAATAGTGAAGTTCCAAGCTCTTTCGTGACTACTCACATTATCAAGGAACAATAAAAGTAATGCATCAAAGGAAGGCATATAATGGGTCTAGACCACACCTCACCATCACACCCCACAACAAAGCAAAACCTGACGCGCGACGACACACGGCTCATAAAAAAGAGAGCACTGCAGCAGGCCCACTGGCCCAACTAGACAGGTCCTTCACGGCAACCCACAAATAAACTACGTATTCTACCCAAGAATTAAGATTTATTTTTTGTCCAATGTATTATTAAATTTTTCCCAAATTCTATTAATTACAAATGGATCTAATTTATATAAACCATAGGATATATCGTATTATTTTCAAAACTGCTTTTTATGAAACAAGATTCAATTATATTCCTGTCTAACATGGACTTGATACAACTTTCTCAACTTTTTGAAAATCAATTGGATGGTTAAAATCTCTCACATGAATAAATAGAGCATTGGAATCTTGTCCAGTTCTAATGCTATGTTTATGTTGTTTTAATCTTAGTTCGAGACTTTTACCAGTTTGACCTTAATAAACTTTATCGCAAATTTTACAAGGAATCTTATAGACATATCCGTCAGTATTTTGGGGGGAATTCTTTATTAAAAGTTTTTTTTACTGTATCAAGATTTTTAAATACAACTTTGGTATTAAAAGTCTTAAGAAGAGAAGGCATATCAACCAAGTTTTCATGGTAAGGGAGAACCAACATATTTTTAGTTGAATAAGGCAGGTTGTCCCTTTTTGGGTTGTAAAAAGTATTTCCAACAATTTTAAAAGATTTGTCAATTACGTTTCTTGGGTATTTCTGATCATTGGCTATTTCATAATTTTTGGATATTTCTTCATCTATGAACTCTGGACTACAAATACGCAAAGCTCTCAAAAATTTAAATTTGAATTCATTATTACCCTCAATAATTAAAACATCTAGAAAAGGCAATGAGTTATTTTCCTCAAACTGTTGAGTTTGAGGAAGGAAAGATAGGAAAAAAAGATGGAAATAATATTATATATATATATATATATATATATATATATATATATATATATATATATATATATATATATATATATATATATATATATATATATATATATATATATATTATACCTTTACTCAGAAGCAAACTTACGCAGAAAGACTTAAAGTACTAGACTTCTTTCTCTTAGGAAAGAATTTGATCTCATTCACACCCCTTAAGATATTGAATGGCTTTGACATAACCCTTAAACTGTCCAAACGTAGATCTACGTTTTTTCAACTTTTGAAAGTATGTAAAAAAAGTAGATCTTCTTTTCTTTTTTTTACATTTGAAAGCGTGTAAAAAAACTTTGATCTACTTTTTTTTTGTTATATTTGAAAATATGTGAAAAAACGTAGATCTACTCTTGGTGCACTACACATGTGAACGTAAATTTGTTTGGACAGTTTAAGGGTTAAATACAAATTATCTGAAGTACCGAGACAATCCATAACTCGAAACAATGAAAAGAAACTGTGAGGCAAGAACTGGAATATGAAAATATGCTAAGTTTTTTTTTTTTTTGCTAAGAAAATTACTGAAAGGGATAAATTACCAACTAATGTTGTAAGCACACACACAAAAAAAAGACACACTGAAGAACTAGCTGGGCAATCTAGTGCCTTAGTGGGAGGAGTACCAGAGCTTTCAAGATCACATGTTTAGTATGAATCTGTCAGACATGATTGCTGGATCAGACCAAATTACTGTATATATCAGAAAAGATGATGATAGGTTATACTGACCGGCAAGGTATAGGGTATGGTGAGGGAGGACATGAGCGAGATGTTGCCAAGGACACTCGCTACCTCACTCAACACTCACTAAACCCAAAGCTTTGTTGACAGTCATATACATTCAGTAAATGGGGCAATAATAAGGTAACAGATTCCTAATGTCTGTTCAGTAACTGCATCAGGATAATCAGTTGAGAATAAGGCATGGAGTCAGTAAGGTTGTGATAGTCATAACAGTACTGACTGTAACCAGAAGTAGAACCACTGGTACACACTAGTGTTATTATTATTATTATAAAAAAGCGCTAAGCCACAAGGGCTGTAATATGGTAAATAGAGGTCAGCTGATCTGGGCACACCAAGCGTAGACTCTGTGACCTTTGGTGGTTCGTTCATGCAGAGCCTGGCGAATGACCTTGCAAGCAGGTTGGGACGAGTGCCCATGGCTGTGGTCATGAGTGTGGCAGCGTGGGATGACGTAGTATGAGAGGTGTGGCGTTGGTACGGGTAACTCAGTGGCACTCAGCTCTGGGTGTCTTGACCTGTGACCTGAGTCACTCAGTAACACTCGGCTCTAGGTGTCTTGACCTGTGACCTGATGCAACACTGACTGACGCTGACAAATTATTTAATGTCTATCAAATATCCTTGCGAAAAGCTAGCCATCCCATACTCAGCATATAAAAGTGGAAATTCCTTCTGAGAGGGCTGTGTAAAAGTGTACGTAAGCAGGCGCTTTGTCACTGGGTAACACTTACCATAATGTGTAGACTGACTTATACTGACTGATGTACCCTGATGTGGCCGGATTGTGCACATCAGACTCACAGCTTCCTCCTCCAGCAAATTAATGAATGCCTGAATATGTTTACAATAATTTCGCGTTTTTCTGACACTGATACAGGTAATGTTGACTTACCTGAAGAGCTTCAGTGTAAAGGAGCTCACTGAAAATGGTGGATGTTATAAGACGGGACCCCCACAATGTGGGGGTCCTGTCTTATAACATCTACAAGCAATAATCATACCACTCCAGACCGGTGAGTACCTGACTCTATGACAATTAGACACTGAAATCCCGTAATTATGTATCAGGAATGCCGCGCGCACTTTACGTTACATGGCGACACGAGTCCTGCTACCCCAGGGTTCCTTGAGTTACAGACTGCCCCAAGATTCAAGTCCATCCTTGACACGCCCTGGCACCTATATTGCCAACTTGTGGTCTACAGTGGTGAGGTAATGGCTGGTACCTTTTGCTACTTACACCTTGAAGCTACAATCCTAGGCTACATGCTAAACTTACTAGTAACCTATAATTAACTAACTTAAAAGTAAGGCTAATGGTGGAAGCATGACAACGCAACAGTCCCTCAAACAAGCATCTTGTGACTGGGGAAACGGCTGGGGGGCTTTTCCCAAGCCAACTTTATCTAAATCCCCCCTACCCATCCCACTTGCACTGGATCTAAACCTGGCTTCTAGCTGTCGAGAACGGACAGCGCTGTATGACCCTTGCGTATTTAGCGCTTAGTTTTGATTATAATAATCTTGAGAACGGGAAAACATTAGTTTTTCCACACTGCCACACCTCCTACGATAGTGCTGCTAGCAGTTACACTACTAGCGTTACCATGCAAGAAATACTAATATTGCCAATCCAGCTACGTAATACTAAGTATCTATGGCAAGGGTAAGTGCGCAAGGCCGCAAAACTATGGCCACACCAGTTGCGTGTGGCTCTGCATTCCTATAGCCAAGCTAGCAAAGTCTGCGTAGCTACGGTTAGACCAGTTGCGTAATCCCACACTTGCGTAAGAAATGAAGAGACAACACCACACTTGGGTGAAATTTAGGGGACAGACTTTTGATTTCTAATTCTGGCGATACCTGCTTCTCAATGTCCCATACTCACCGCTGAGACACAGTACTGATTCTCAGGTTATTGAGTAAATATTACAAATATTTATGTGTTTTGGACCCAAATAACGAACTGCTGACATAATAAAACAAATGACACAAGTTGCAGAGCAACCTTATGTCGGAACAACATTTCGCTCTGTACATCCTTCATTAAGTTATACGACTTTTTTAATACTCGAACAAAGCGAAACGTTGTCGAAATATATTATTCTGCAACTGGATTTTTTCTGATTATTTTTTTTTTCGGGGGGGGGGGGGGGGGTGGTCAATATTTTTGTTCCGTGTTATCGTCTCTGCGACTCCTCTGTTGCTGTCTAATCTCTATTCTTCTTGTCTTTCTTCTTTATTTTAATTCCCCTTCAACTATTGCACTAAACCATTTGTTTCATATCCCACTTAATTTCTCAGGCCTTCCATTAAATTCTCTCTCTCTCTCTCTCTCTCTCTCTCTCTCTCTCTCTCTCTCTCTCTCTCTCTCTCTCTCTCTCTCTCTCTCTCTGAATCTGATTCTGTTCAAGAGATGAAGTTTATGCTATAGCCAACACACTTGCAAAAAAACAAAAAGATCCTGCAGGCTGTTACTGACCGCTCTCTGCATCACAGTTGCTCGTCACAAAGCCAAGTAAATTATGGAAAGCAGTTGAGTAGTTTCATAAAAACAAAATCATCGAGTACATGTTCATGATGTTCGCTGATCTATCTGTTTCGGCCACTCTGGTATGCACAGAACTTTTTCTTCTTGACGAGCGATAATTATACGTATATGCGGACCCCGAGCATCTTGGCTGCCTTCAACTCCATCTCCTTCCCTCGGCCATCACAGGCTCAACGAAAGTCATAATGTAATGTAAATTATAAGTGACTATGTGTGTGTGTGTGTGTTTGTATGTGTATGTATGTGTGTGTGTGTGTGTGTGTGTGTGTGTGTGTGTGTGTGTGTGTGTGTGTGTGTGTGTGTGTGTGTGTGTGTGTGTGTGTGTGTGTGTGTGTGGTGCGTGTTTTTGGTTTGTGTGTTAGTGTTTATGTGGTAGTATAAACGCTTTGACAATCTATTTGTTGTGGTTAAGTCCCATGTAGTAAAGCCGTTGAAGAGTGGTATATACTCGTACATTCACTACTTTCGTACCATGTTCCGCCCGTCAAGAAGAGTGCTCATGTTTGTCTCTACCTTCGTGTGCTCTCCGTCTGTGACCTTCAGTTTCTTGACTCTCAAAGTTCCACTCTTCGCAGTTCGTACTCTCGCCTTGGTTCTCCTTCTAATTTCATAAACTTTTCTTTCTCTTATGTGAGATAACTCTCGTCTCTCTTAACCTGTGAAATTTCGTGTTCCTCGCCTTCCCTACCTTTTCATTCTTCAAAATCTTAACATCTTTCCTCTTCTAAATATCAAAGTAACTTTTCGTCAGACAGATATTCAAACGAATAAAAATTAAATTACAATGAAACATTTGACACGGGAATAACTTTCGGAACTATAATATTAATAAAGCATTTTTAAGTAATTTTTTTTAATAATTCACGTTAAGTGCTAAACCCATTTGGGTCATTCAGCTTTTTAAGTAATAGAGAGAGGCAGAAAAAAAAGTTAACTGTCCTAAATGGGTTTAACGCTTAACGTGAATTAAAAAGAAAGAAGAATAATAAATATTACTTGTAAAGTAAAAGGACACAAGTGCAACTAATGTGACATTTTATTGTGGCAACGTTTCGCTCTCCAGGAGCTTTATCAGAGCTTGATAGGTAAGACACATATGCAACAGTTAGGTATCTTTATTTCGAAACGTGTCTTATGTGTCTTACCTAACAACCTGTCGGTATTTCATACCATTTTAATGTTCAATCAGAGCTTGATAAAGCTCCTGGAGAGCGAAACGTTACCACAATAAATATTACTTGAAAAGTCTTTATAGAGAAACGAAATCAAATTTCGTCCTCAGTCTCACTGCTGACGCACATTCAGAATCTCTCAATAAACGTTCAGCTTCAGAAATTATTTCATGAAATGTGAAAATACAGATATTTTAAAGATCTTGGGTTAAAAAGTTTCCATTAAAATGTTTACATTGGTGGCAATAAAATATTTAGCAATGTTGAATTTTTACTTTTTAAAATAAAAGTATTAAACCAATGAAAATAAAAGTATTAAACCAATGAAAATAAAGGTATTAAAATAAAAATATTAAACCAAGAGCCATAAAGTTTTTGGACTGGTTTATATTTTCAGTTTGGTTACTATGGTAACTAAATTTCTGCATGTTTGACTTGCGTATGATTGATTATAGTCTTTCCAAGGAGTTTTTGTAGTCACCATCACATTGCAATTACCATCACATCGTAGTCACTATCACATCGTAGTCACCATCACATTGTAGTCACCATCACATTGTAGTCACCATCACATTGCAATTACCATCACATTGTAGTCACTATCACATCGTAGTCACCATCACATATTAGTCACCATTACATTCTTGTCACCATTACGTCATTATTATCGTCACATAGTCACTATCAAGTCATTGATAACGTCACATAGTCACTATCAAGTCACTGATAACGTCACATAGACACTATCACGTCATTGTTACCATTACATAGTCACCATCACATTGTTGTCACGATCACTTTGTTGTCACCACCACATCTTTGTCACCACATCGCAGTCACTATCATATCATGGTCACCATCACATTGTAGTCACCATCCCATCGTTGTCACCATCTCATTGTCACCTTAACATTATATTCAACCGTCTCACTGTTGTCACCATTACTAAGATTTTCACTCTATTCATTATTACTTCTACTATTTTCTCTCATTATTACTACTGTTGTTACCTCCATCATCACTATCATCACTATAACAGCTTTCATTACGACTATCGTCATCAACACCACCACTGTCGTCACTAACATCATCTTCACCTCTATCCGCATCATTATCACCATCGCCACCATCATGTTTATCATTACAATCTTCATCTTCATCACTACCACCACTAGCTTCACTATCATCACCACCATCATCATTACCACTCCTAGAATCACCACCACCATCACTACCACCACTAGCCTCACTACCACCATAACTACCACCACTATCTTCACTACCATCATCACCGTCACTAGAATCACCACCAGTAGCATCACTACCACCACCATCATTACCTTCATCACTACCATCATCATCACCATCACCGCCGTTAACACCGTTACTCCCAACACACCATCACTACCACCACTAGTTCGATCAGTACCACCATCACCACCGCCACCATCACTATCACCACCATCACTATCACCACACCTAGTCAACAACAAACCATCATCGTTATGTTCCACATATACACAATCTGGCCATACAAAGTCAGTACCTGATCAACTGAGCTGTGGTTCTTACGTCGGCTCACGTGCGGCCAGCAGAAACAGCCTGGTTGATCAGACCCTGATCCACCACGAGGCCTGATCTCAGACCGGGCCGCGGGGGCGTTGACCCCCGAAACCCTCTCCAGACATACTCCAGGCAAACATCCTTGCTGCGATGCGTTATACGTACGAACTCCCAAAGACTGAGTTTCTTAACCACTCAGCTGAAATCATTGCAAACTCTCATCCCGTAACATCACCTACTGATGCTGTAAAAAAAAAAAATAATGAAACTGAATGAAAAATTAACGAAGTTCAAAGAAGATGGAACACCGCATAAATAATATAAAAGACCACACATATAACTAAGATTACACATATTAGACCGAAGACCGCACGTGTAAGATCGCACATATAAAACCTAAGACCTCACTTAGTAGACGGAAGACAGTGCATATGAGACGGAAGATCGTATATAAAACGCCTATAAATGCACGTGTGAGATGGAAGACCGAACAAACAAGACCAAAGATCGCACAAATTAGACGAAAGTCTGCACGTATAAGACCTAAGACCGAAGGTTTTAGACGTACGACCTCTTATAAAAGACGGAAATCCGCACTAACACTTACTGACTCACTGTACGAAGGATTCGAACCAGTGCAAGTCAGTCTTAAATTTGTGTTAATGTTGGTAGGATTACCAACAATATGTTAGGTAAAAGGACACAGTTGTAACTAATGTGACATTTTATTGTGGCAACGTTTCGCTCTCCAGGGGCTTTGTAACGGCTTGACAAAGCTTCTGGAGAGTGAAACGTTGCCACAATAAAATGTCACATTAGTTACACCTGTCTTTTTACTTTAACAGGCCAGTGGCTTCTCCACTGCACCATGCTGGCGTAGTAAGAGTCGTTCAATTAGAACTGACTTGCCATGGGTTCGATCCCTCCTTTCGGCGAGGCGTTAAAAATTTTGTTTCTACGATTTCGCAAGTCATTCAGTAACATTTACAAAGATTAAAAGTTACATAATAAAAGTTTCTTTTATAGGAGGAAATATGACGAGGTTAATAAAGATGTAAATAAGAAGTAAAGGTTTGTTTACCAGTGACAAAATGAGGAAAGAGTCAAAACAAAGATATTAGGACGGTTGTATTCCGAATCCTGGTGCCTCAGGGCCAACAAGTGCTTCACCCTCCTCACGGTAGGATTTTTTTCCCCTTCCTTAACTGAGAATTCAAGAAAACAGCACCTTACGCTAAAAGTCTCGGGGATAATTTGACGCTTTTTTTTTTTTTAGGTGCTCATTTGTCTGTCAGAACTTAAATTTCAAAGAAAACCCGAGGGGAGGAATTTTGTGAATCTGTGATGAGGGCGGTTGTACTCCAACGCATCGGGGCGACGTCCTCACCTGATTCCACCTTCACCCATGCTCCGAGCATTTTTTGTTTTGGCAATAATTGTGATGAATGAGTCGAAGGGATATAGAGAGTCTATAATGAATATCGTCTGCAATATAATATCTATGATATAAGTAGGGTGTACAAGACTTTAAGAGTAATAACAAATACGTGTTTGGTTTCCATACCTCAAACAATTATTCAGTACTTTATTTTTTTTTACCCCGAGGGAGAAAAAAGATATGGAATGTATTACTTGATTGTGCTACTAAACGTAGCTCTTAAGTTCTCACTAATGCTATGGCGTCTCTGTGAGCAATAAATCTAACCCAGAATTTATTGTAGTATAATGATGCTCTATCGCCCTATTGTACACCTGATCATAGTAATGTTTGAAACTGTTGATAAAAATATATAAATTTATATGAGGAAATTTTTTATAGTACTTTAACTTTATATGTATATAAGTAGCTACCTTTGTTCCGTTTGTCTGTACATGTGTTTATAGTACGTCAGAAATGAGCTGGCTAATCTTGACAACTCCAAGGGTCGCAGAAGCTGTCCTTGCACCACGTGTGAAAACTTGCAGATTTGATAGTTGTGTTCGGTTTCTTGAGATACCAGTCTCTCTTTTCATTAATTTACTTGTGGATAAAGACAAATACAGTATGTTGCAGGTAAACTTTTATTATTGTTGCAACGTTTCGCCCATAACATGATGTAAATGAAGTAGAAACCAGAGAGATTGGGTAACATACAAGCGGCCTTAACAAAGATTCTTAAATGTTGTACAAATGGCACTCATAAAAGGCAAACGACAACACTAAGGTCAAGATCGAGAGAGGTCACAAGAGAGGTCAAAAATGACCTCTGTCTTTAAAGAAAACGTGTGGCCACGAGTGGTTTCTTCAGAAGACACAAGTGACGACATGTTTCCTTCATTAAATGTTTCGAAATAAGTGTCTTTATACACATCTTGCCGTTTTCCTCGTACCGTTTACTTACAATAGTGACCTCTTCAGAGTTTGACCTCAGGGTGCTCGTTTCCCTTATGAGGAAGTGTACCTATGTGTGTGTGCGCGCGTGTGTGTGTGTATGTACTCACATATATGTAGTTGCCGGGGTCGAGTCTTAGCTCCTGTGTGCGTGTGTTTGTTTTTGAATACTTGATAAGGGCTACCCTTAGACAAAACTTGGTGTAAAAACAAAAGTTTATCTACTCCATAAGTGTCTTTTTTTTATCCAGGTGTTTCCTTGCGGCTTCATTTACCACTTTAAATAACCTACCCTAACCTAAAGCAAACTAGAAACAGTGTTATGGAAGGTTCAGAAACTGATGCTTGATAATGCGTATGAAATTGAACGGTATAAAATGAGGACGATTTGCTGGGAAATAAGTTAGGCAAAGTGTGTTTTCTTTCTTAAAGTTCAGAGCTGCCAAAATAAGCTGTGGGAGTTGCAAATAAAATCCACCTGATTTCTCTTTTAATACAGTGAAAAAATTCTGCACTGGTACGCCAGTTATTGTTTAATGTTACTCAACACCGGTACGCCAGTTATTGTTTAATGTTACTCAACACCGGTACGCCAGTTATTGTTTAATGTTACTCAACACCGGTACGCCAGTTATTGTTTAATGTTACTCAACACCGGTACGTCAGTTATTGTTTAATGTTACTCAACACCGGTACGCCAGTTATTGTTTAATGTTACTCAACACCGGTACGCCAGTTATTGTTTAATGTTACTCAACACCGGTACGCCAGTTATTGTTTAATGTTACTCAACACCGGTACGCCAGTTATTGTTTAATGTTACTCAACACCGGTACGTCAGTTATTGTTTAATGTTACTCAACACCGGTACGCCAGTTATTGTTTAATGTTACTCAACACCGGTACGCCAGTTATTGTTTAATGTTACTCAACACCGGTACGCCAGTTATTGTTTAATGTTACTCAACACCGGTACGCCAGTTATTGTTTAATGTTACTCAACACCGGTACGCCAGTTATTGTTTAATGTTACTCAACACCGGTACGTCAGTTATTGTTTAATGTTACTCAACACCGGTACGCCAGTTATTGTTTAATGTTACTCAACACCGGTACGTCAGTTATTGTTTAATGTTACTCAACACCGGTACGCCAGTTATTGTTTAATGTTACTCAACACCGGTACGCCAGTTATTGTTTAATGTTACTCAACACCGGTACGCCAGTTATTGTTTAATGTTACTCAACACCGGTACGCCAGTTATTGTTTAATGTTACTCAACACCGGTACGCCAGTTATTGTTTAATGTTACTCAACACCGGTACGTCAGTTATTGTTTAATGTTACTCAACACCGGTACGCCAGTTATTGTTTAATGTTACTCAACACCGGTACGCCAGTTATTGTTTAATGTTACTCAACACCGGTACGCCAGTTATTGTTTAATGTTACTCAACACCGGTACGCCAGTTATTGTTTAATGTTACTCAACACCGGTACGTCAGTTATTGTTTAATGTTACTCAACACCGGTACGCCAGTTATTGTTTAATGTTACTCAACACCGGTACGCCAGTTATTGTTTAATGTTACTCAACACCGGTACGCCAGTTATTGTTTAATGTTACTCAACACCGGTACGTCAGTTATTGTTTAATGTTACTCAACACCGGTACGCCAGTTATTGTTTAATGTTACTCAACACCGGTACGTCAGTTATTGTTTAATCACTGATACACAACACTGTTACGCCAGTGATTGTTTAATCACTGATACACAACACTGTTACGCCAGTGATTGTTTAATCACTGATACTCAACACTGGTACGCCAGTGTTTGCTAAATCAGTGAGGAGGTTATCATGAGTCTAAGACTATAATGACGATATCGTCACAACACTACGACTATCATCTGCAATTAGTGAAACATTCTGACGCATCTCCATTATAATTCAGCTCATTTTCAATGTTTAAGAAGGTGAAGAGTAAAATAAAATATTTGTGTTTATAGAGATTAGCATACATTATTTATAAGAGATTAATGAACACATTACAAGAGTCGGTACTCCAAAATAATTGACAGAGTACATGTAAACCTTCGTTGGTTTGTACCTAAATATTCTGCTTGGGTAACTGACTCACAAAATCGCAATGACACAATTGCAAACAAACCACGGTACGGGTAGGGATTGAACTCGCGGCAAGTGAGTCGTAAGGTTAAACCCCATCCTTCGTTCGAAACTTTCGAGTGTATTTACTCAGTATATACTCAGAACATGTTAATATATTTGTTCAGTCTGTGCTCGAAACTTTATCGTATTTTATCCCGTTAAACTTTATAGAGGAAATTAACATTAATGAAGCTACTGAACTTCTCTTGTAACGGAATTTCATTATCAGTGTTTCCTGTTTCTCTTCTAAATGTAATCTTTTTCTAGTCTGAATCAGGTTCTTCAGATGACTCCATTGCTTTTTCTTTATACGCGCAATCTGCAAGACTGTTGAATATCTGTTGCATGTTATTGCTAGTCTGTTGCACAAGTGCATTCTAGTGCACATCTGTTACACTTCTGTTGCATGTGTAACTTGAGCGTCTGTTGAATGTTTGTTGTACATCTGCTGCGTGTCTGTTGCACCTCTGTTGCATGTCGGTTGAAGAGATGACGGGTGACGTTCGCAAGATGGATGCATTCTTTACACGAATGTTGCATAACTATTTTAAGACGGTTGCACGCGCCTCATTGCAATGGTGGCCCCGTCAACCAGTGGATCATTTATAGATGATGTATGTCGGCTAATGCCCAGGGCAGCTTCACTTGTCGTGTTCACCACCACTACTACCACCACCACCACCACTATCACTACCACCACCACCACTATTACCACCGCTATCACTACCACAATTACCACCGCCACCACAATACTACCACCAAAATAACACCCACCCCACTATTACAATCTCCATCATCACTACCACCCCCACCACTACTAAACCCACCACAACCACAACACTCACCCACTACTACTACAGTCATCATCACTACCATCACAACTACTACCGCCACTACCACCACCACCACTACTAAACCCACCACAACCACAACACTCACCCACTACTACTACAGTCACCATCACTACCATCACAACTACTACCACCACTACCACCCACACCACTACTAAACCCACCACAACCACAACACTCACCCACTACTACTACAGTCACCATCACTACCATCACAACTACTACCACCACTACCACCACCACCACCACCACTACCACAACCACTACCATCAATACCACCACCACCACTACCACCACCACCACTACCACCACCACCACCACCACTACCACCATCACCACTAACACAACCACCACCATCTTTACCACCACCTGCATTTCATAACCCCAAACAGTGCCCAGATGCATTAGCCACCACTGTTTTAATTTATTGGTAAGACCAGAGGAAAATGTAGATGCTGATTCTGGTCATTCAGAAGATAACTGATAAAACACACACACACACACACACACACACACACACACACACACACACACACACACACACACACACACACACACACACACACACACACACAACCAGGGGATATATATATATATATATATATATATATATATATATATGTATATAGACATATATATATTATTTCCATCTTTTTTCCTATCTTTCCTTCCTCACAGCCTTTCCTAAAAAGTATGAACCTACTAGTTGGTACACACATATTGCAAGCACTTCGTTATAGGTTTTTGCAACGTACACCAGCTTTGCGTGGCCAGGATCCTTGCTCAAGCGTCCACTGCACCTGTCAGTTTCCTAGCGGAATGGAATACCAAATACCATAAACTTTCGCCAGCCGTTACTACATTACCAGGTTCAATAGCACCATGACCCCCGTGATCGCTAGGCCGACACGGAGCGGCCGCTTACCTGGCAAGATGCTAGCACGCAAGGCACTTCTTCAAGGCGGTTTAGTTATCTCTTGGGAGCCGCGGCCATTCCTTGCAGACTGCGCTGGGTCGTCGTAAGTCTCAAACTCTCTTCCTCCTCCTTTCCCCTTTCCTTTTTCCCTCCTTCCTCTTCCTGCTCTCCTTTTTGCATTCTCCATTCCTTCCCGCCATCTTTTCCTCCTTCATTTGTTTAACCTGTAATCCCTTTTACCAACTAATCCTTCTCTTCCCTCCTGTTTCTCTTCCTCCTCCTCATCCTACTTTCCCTTTTCTTGTTTACCATCTTTCTCCTCCTCCTCTCCCTCCTCCTGTTTCACGCCTTCTTCCCTCTTCTCTTCGTCCTCGTACTCCTCCTCCTCCTCTTCTTCATCCTCCATATAATTACCTACAGCTTACACCAAGGCCAGTGTTCCCACAGTGTTCATCTACTTGGCATCAGGCCTCTCCCTCTGACCCTGTACACACACACGTATCCCCTGTAACACCACCAATAACACAACCAGCTCCTCCTCCAACTACCAGCAGCACTACTACCAACCCCACTAATATTACCATCACTATTACCACCACCACCACCATTTATACCCACCATCACTACTACTACTACTACTACTACTACTACTACTACCACCACTACCACCACCACTTCTACCACCATCACTACTACTACTACTACCACCACTTCTACCACCATCACTACTACTATCATCACTATTACTACCATCACCACTTCTGCCACTATCTCTACTACCACCACCATTTCTACCACTACCACTACCATAAATACTACTACTACTACCACCACCACCACCACCACCACCACCACCACTTCTACCACCATCACTGCTACTACTACCACCACCACCACCATCACTACTATTACCACCACCACCACCACTTCTACCATTACTACTACTACCGCATCCACCATCACTTCTACCACTACTATTCCTAACACCACCACTTCTACCAGACCAGAGTGAACCCATGGTTCACCCTAAGGTTTAAAGAGGCCACAGCCAAATGCATTAGAGCATGGAAAAAGTACAGAAGGCAAAGGACTCAGGAAAATAAAGAGCTGAGCTGAAAAGCCAGAAACGAATATGCATGGATAAAGATGGAGGCCCAGCGGCAACATGAGAATGACATAGCATCGAAAGCCAAATCTGATCCAAAATGTTACAGAGTCACATCGGGAGGAAAACATTAGTCAAGGACCAGTTAGTCAGGCAGGAGGAGGAGAGGTAACAAGCAATGATCAGGAAATATGTGAAGAACTCGGCATGAGATATAGGGATATATTCCCAGTGGAGACAGAAAGGCTTCCAGCAAACCAAGGCAGTATTGTACACCAACAAGAGTTGGACACACGACGCACAACCAAGGAGAAGGTCAAGAAACTGCTATGTGAACTAGATACCTGGAAGGCGGTGGGCCCAGATAACATCTCTTCATGGGTCCTGAGAGAGGGAGCAGAGACAGTTTGTGTGCCACTATCACAAACCTATCGAAAAAGGGTCACTACCTGAGGTGTGGAAGACAGAAAATGTAGTCCCAAATTTTTAAGAAAGGAGAGACAGGAAACATTAAACTACAGACCAGTGTCACTTACATGTATAGTATGTAAAGTCGTGGAGAAAATCATATGGAGAAGAGTGTTGGAACACCTAGAAAGAAATGGGCTTATTCGTGACACCCAGCGCGGTTTCAAGGATGGGAAATTCTGTTCTACGACAAGGTAACAGTCGTAAAACAGGAGAGAGACGGCATTTCCTTGGGCTGTAAGAAGGCTTTCGACACAGTACCCAACAAGAGATTAGTACAAAAATTAAAGCAGTATGCAGGAATAGCAGAAAAGCACTGCAATGGATCAGGGAATACCTGACAGGAAGGAAACAACGGGTGATGGTACGTGATAAGTGATGAGGTGTCAGACTGGGGGCATATATCGAGCGGGATTCCACAAGTGTCAGTCCTAGAGCTAGTGTTATTTGTCGAATATGGGAATGACATGACGGAAGGAACAGATTCAGAGGTGTCCCCGTTTGCAGACGACGTGAAGGTAATACGGAGAATTCAAGCGGGCCTGGAAAGGCTTCAGAAAATTGTCCGGCAAATGGCTCCGGAGTTTAACGCCACCAAGTGCAAAGTCATGAAGCTCGGGGAATTACAAAGAAGACTTCAGATAAGAGTACATGATCGGGGGTCAAAGGCTGCAAATCTCACTCAAGAAAAAGGATCTTGGAGTATATGCTTCATTGAACATTAAAATGGTATAAAATACCGACAGGTTGTTAGGTAAGACACATATGCAACAGTTAGGTATCTTTATTTCGAAACGTTTCGCCTACACATACTATGGAACAATGCTCTTCTCCAGACTGAGGGACTGACCACCTCAACACTTTAAAGGTGATGGACTGATTACATCGTCTTCAAGTATCTTCTGCTTCTATCAACTTTTCTGTACTCGACTGAAGAAGCCTACTGTGTAGGCAAAACGTTTCGAAATAAAGATACCTAACTGTTGCAAATGTGTCTTACCTATATGCATCATAATGAACACATTCCTTGAGAAGCACATCAGCCAAATAACTGTTGCAGCACAAGGGCGCCTGGCAAACCTGTGAGCAGCGTTTCGACATTTAAGTAAGGTGCCATTCAAAACACTGTGCACCGTGTACGCCAGGCTCATACTGAAGCATGCAGCACCAGTATGAAACGTACACCTGGTCAACGACGTCAAGATATTAAAGACAGATCAAAAGTTTGCAGCAACATTATTACAGAGCTAAGGGGTATTTCCTATGTGGAGAAGTTACAGAAACTCATCCTGATGACACTGGAGAACAAGAGAGATGGGGAGACCTGATAACGACGTATAAAATACTGAGAGGAATTGACAAAGTGAAAAGAGACAGAATGTTTCAGAGATTGGACATAAGAACAAGGGGACACAACTGGAAGTTGAAAACCCAGATGAGTCATAGGGATAGAAAGTGTTTCTTCAGCCTTAGAGTTGTCAGAAAGTGGAACAGTCTAGAGAGTGAAGTAGTGGAGGCAGAATCCAAACATAACTTTAAGAAAAGGTACAATAAAGCTCTTGGAGCAAGGAGAGAGAGTGAACCTAGCAGCGACCAGCGAAGAGGCGGGGCCACGAGCTGTGAATCGACCCCTGCAACCATATACAGGCGAGTATATATAGGTGAGTACATTCAGACACATTTCTACGTGCCTTTCCATCACTACATATACCGCATCTACACCCTTCTACCTTCCTTCCCTTTCCTAAATCCCTAACCCACATCTATCCCTTTCCATTCCCCCCACCTTTCCTACCTCCATCTCCCACTACACCCCGTCTATTTGGCCTCAGGACTCAAACCGTTTAAACTTGGGTCCAGTCGTGGTATAACATTAGTGTAAACACCAGGGTTACGACGCTGGCTTTTTCCATTTGACTTTTCAGAATCTATCGTCCCGTCACCATCGTCCTTTCGTCTCTAGTCCCTTTTGCACGATTTGGCTAGGAAAACTCGAGTTTTTTCTTATGATGGGGTACAGAGAATGAGAAAGATGATTTGGTGGGAGTGAGTTGATGAGGGTATCATGGTGGATAGGGCAGGAGTAAGAATCAGGGGGGTTGGTAGTAATGGTGATGGGGGTGGTAGTGGTTGAAGTGGTGATTGGTGACGGTAATACTGGTGGTGACTGGGTGGAAGTGATTGTAGTGGTAATTAGTAACGGTGATAGTAGTGGTGAAATTGGAAGTGGCTATAACGGTGGAAGGGACGGTTGTGGTTTGAACATGTTGGGATTAGTGGTGTCACTGTTAAAAGTGGTTGATTTGGAATATGGGATGTGGTAATGTGTAATATGGGTAGTGATCCCCCAGATTAACAGATTTTCTTGCAAATTTTTAAGCATTCATAGCCTGTCGAGGACTGACTAAATTCTTGCCGTGACCTCAGGGGTCTACAGACCACAGTTTGATACCGCTGATGTATTGCTTTATTAAATCATACTTTGATTAAACTACTGTACACAGAACAAAACGTTGTCCCACTTAAAGCGTGTCCTACAACTTGTCTTTTTGTCATCAAACTTGTCGACAATGCGTTATATTATACGGCAACTAGACAGTTGCTCTAAAGAATCCAAAGATAACTGGCTAATTACTCCAAAGAAACAATGACAAGCAGTACATAAAATACACTGACGAGTGAATATTAACGAAAATAATACTTTAATAGATTAGTGTGTTCTAACATGGCAGTAGATTAGTGCAGACTAAGTAATCCACTTAAAGTGCTAAAGAAAAATTTATTTCACCTAATCCATGAACATTAACCATTCGTAAGCGATAATGATTAGCAAATGTAGAAATGGCATGAGTGCATGATAATCCATGAAAACTCTATACACATTGAGAAAAACTAATTAACTAGGGGGATAAAGCAAAAACGATTGTCATAAAAAGTCAGTAATCTTACCCCTTAAAAAAAAAAGAGGTTAAACCAGACATGAGTGCAGAAAAAAAAGCTAGCCCTCGAATTACCCGACCTGCAAAGACTCGAATCGAGAGAACTGGAGAATTAACATCTCGATAAAGTGATCTCACATTACCATATACGTGCGCTAGATAGCAGTGAGTCGCCAGCAGCGACTCCACATTGCTGTGTTTGTGTAGTTTAATACTGGAATTTTGTGCTCCCTCCATATGGTGTTGGAGAGGGGGTAATAAGCACCTCTTTTATCGGTCTGTCTGTAGGTGTGTTGTGTGTGTTTATGGGGATGAATAAGGCAGATTGACGACCAAGAGACAACACTTGTAATGATAAATGGCACGGTGACACGCACTTTGCTCCTCCACCAGGAGCTCTTAGATATGCTGTTGCTTAAGGTATTTGGTTTGCCTACATTAATTTTTTTGTATATTATGTATTTCAAAATATTTTATATCTCTTAGTATTTTAGCTGATTTTATCTTCTGGAAGTTTTAATTTTGTGTCTCAGTGTTTGATCGTGGTTCTGGCTAGTACGATGCCGTGAGTCTTACTATTCGATACATATATATATATGTATACATCTATATATGTATACATATAGATATATATATATATAGATATATATATATATACATATACATATATATATATATACATATACATATATACATATACATATATACATATACATATACGTATATACATATATACATATATATATATATATATATATATATATATATATATATATATATATATATATATATATATATATATATATATATATATATATATATATATATATATATATATATATATATATACATATACGTATATCACATTGTCAAGGAACTATCTATAGTTCCTTGACAATGTGAGTAGTCACGAAAGCGCTTGGAATTTCTCTATTCTTTCACAGTGGTTGTTTGGCATATATATATATATATATATATATATATATATATATATATATATATATATATATATATATATATATATATATATATATATATATATATATATATATATATATATATATATATATATATATATATATATATATATATATATATATATATATATATATATATATATATATATATATATATATATATATATATATATATATATATTCTTCTTTCTTTCAACACACCGGCCGTATCCCACCAAGGCAGGGTGACCCAAAAAGAAAAACGAAAGTTTCTCTTTTTAAATTTAGTAATTTATACAAAAGAAAGGGTTACTAGCCCCTTGCTCCTGGCATTTTAGTTACCTCTTACAACACGCATGGCTTACAGAGGAAGAATTCTGTTCCACTTCCCCATGGAGGTAAGAGGAAATAAACAAGAACAAGAACTAGTAAGAAAAGAGAAGAAAACCCAGAGGGGTGTGTGTATATATATGCTTGTACATGTATGTGTAGTGTGACCTAAGTGTAAGTAGAAGTAGCAAGAAGTACCTGAAACCTTGCATGTTTATGAGACAGAAAAATGGACACCAGCAATCCTACCATCATGTAAAACAATAACAGGCTTTCGTTTTACACTCACTTGGCAGGGCGGTAGTACCTCCCTGGGCGGTTGCTGTCTACCAACCTACTACCTATATATATATATATATATATATATATATATATATATATATATATATATATATATATATATATATATATATATATATGTCGTGCCGAATATGTAAAACTGGTCAATTAGCAAGAACTCATTTAAAATTAAGTCCTTTCTAAAATTTTCTCTTATACGTTTAAAGATATATTTTTTTCATTAATGTTGATGTAAAAGTTTATAATTTTGCACCAAAAGGAACTTAGAAAACTTACCTAACCTTATTATAACAAGAACAATTTATTTTAGCCTAACCCAACTAAATATATTTTAGATTTGTTTACAATAATTTAATACTAAACAAACACAGTGAAATATATTTTTTTCGCTAGGTTCAGAATGATTTTGGCGAAATTATTGCATACACAAATTTTCACTTGTCCTATATGGCAAGATGAGCGTTGCTATTTAAGCCAAGATCGCAAGTTCTGCCTATTCGGCACGACATATATATATATATATATATATATATAATATATATATATATATATATATATATATATATATATATATATATATATATATATATACATATATATATATATATATATATATATATATATATATCTCGGTTCTACATATATCTTGATATTGTAGTGGCATATATTTTGGAATTCCAGCGTTGTTTTAAGCCATACAAGCTTACTGACTTAACCACTTGACCTATATAAATATATATATATAAATATATATATATATATATATATGTATATATATATATATATATATATATATATATATATATATATATATATATATATACAAACACACACACCCCTGCAACCACTATTAGGTGAGTACACACACACACACAGGTATGATAAAGCTCATGGAGCAGGAAGAGTGACCTAGTAGCGACCAGCGAAGAGGCGGGGCCAGGAACTGTGACTCGACCCCTGCAACCACAATTAGGTGAGTACATAGAGTCTTAAGGTGGTTAATAAGCGTAATGAACTATGTAATGAAGTAGTAGAGTCAAATAGAATACAGTTTCAAACTAATTATATTTTAGGCCACAGGAAGCAAGAAACCAATAATATTTGTGATCGAATTTTACGAGGGAAGACCAGGAGCTGAGACTCGTTCCAAGGAACCAGTACTTAATGAATACAACTCGGAGAGTACACACAAACTCATTCTGTAGGAGGAGAGACAAAGGAAATTCAGCCTTTGTAATGTTAAAAGTGAGATGACCCAGAAGACATGATTACGATGCACAGGACGGACGAAGCAGGCAAAACTGCAAGGGTGGAGGCTGGGAGGAGAAAAAAAGACGAGCAGCATCTTATCAGCTGTGATGGAGACAATTACTGCCTCTGAAAGGACTGAAGGACTTCGGGGAAGACATAATACCGAACTGATCCCCGAAGGCCTACATAAAATAGGATAACATCAGCGATGAATACAACACTGGTGAATATAAGAACAGCAGTACTTAAAAAAATCAAGATAATGAGTACCCTCTTCTAGAGGCCAATATTATAGTATAAAGTACAAGTACGGAATCATCACATCATCCAGAGATCTGATGACTTGTTAGTTTTTAAGGTTAAAGAAATTAATTTATTTGGAAGGCTTGAGTAGATGGCCATCACAGAACGGGAGGCACAATGGCCAGGTTCATTAGTATCCTTTTCTTGTCCTCGTTGTTTTTATATTCCTTATTAGTTTTATATCGTCAGAAACAGATTTACGTCTGCATTGATCCCATCTGGTATGTCATTCACATATATCAGCAACAGTACTGGCCCTAACACCGATCCTTGCAGAACCCCGCTTGTCTCTCTTGTTCATTATGACATCTCTTCCCGAGCTAAGATACTCTTTGATCCACCGGAGCATATTCCCTGTAATTCCAGTCCGCACCTCAAGATTTTGTCCTAGTCTCTGTCTCTCTCCTGTGTTTGGTCATATTGTCATATATCTTAGGCAGGGGTTAGAAAGACAAAATTTGCCATTTCTAAACCAGTGCTGATTACTGCTTATCAAATCACTTCCTTCCAATACCTACCATTCTCTTGATTATCTTCTTTATTACCGTACATGACATGCATGTCAGTGATACTGGGCTCAAGTTCAACGCTTCCTCTCTGTTTCCTTTATAAAATACTGGGACAGTATTCGCTGTTTTCCACATCTCTGGTAATTTTTCATTGACTAGTTGTTGGTCCTCGCTAGTGGCTCATACAGTGCTTCTCCCTCTCATAAAATCCATGGCGACACCCTGATGCATCTAACTCAAAAGTGTCTATGAATTACCCTGTGCATATATGTTGTCTATTATCCGTCGGTGTATCCATTGCTCGCCCTAGTTATCCTCCTTCCTTCTTGAGCCTTTTACTCTTGTCTTTCTTCTGATGTGGCAGTGAGTTAGTTTTGTCTCAGCCTCGGACTTTGCTCCTATGTCATTCTCAAATTGTTACTCAGCCTCTCTCCCCTCACTCTTGCATATTCGTTTCTGGAGCATCTCACTTCTCTGTTTCAGACTGTCCTTCGTGTTTCTGTAGTTTTTCAAGCTCTTTTGCTCTTCGTTTTTTCTTCTCTGCATCTTAGGTGAACCAAGAGCTCTGCTTTTTTTTTCTTTCCTTACTATTGTCAAGTTGTTGAGGTTTAGTCTTTCTGTTCATTGAGTATCTGCCACCAGTGGGTATTAAGAGCTGGCGCCTAATACCCACTCGGTGATCTGGGTCCAGTCAGTCGGCCTCTTCACCAGCCGTAATAATGTTCCCTCCTCCCCCCACACAAAAAAATATAAAGAATTCACTTAAGATAGAGTTAAATTTTATTTAAAGACAATCATTATTTATGACCTCCAGAAGACTAGGCAAACACTCGATTATAAAAAATATATATATTTTTAACTAACAGTAAAGTTAACTATATTTATTTTAAGCTGTCCGGAAGATCAAATATTTTCGAGCTTCAGCATTCAAGGCGTGTTAGTACTTTAATCAAAATAAATTATCTATTTATCTTTATGTGCGTAAGTAAATGACTCTAAACAGCGTACATAAAGAAACACTACATACAGATAACATAATATAGAAAGTACATGAATCACTTCACTACCCCTCCCCCCCATACTTAAACCCTGGCCACAAACATCGCGGTAGTCTCAACAGAAATACATATATTCACCAAAGTGTATATTACTTGAGTAAACCACTGGTAGTCAACAAGTATCCACGGGATATTTATGAATATCCAGATAGGGAGTGCAGGGACACAAAACCAGGTATCAATACCTGAGCTAAGAGGGAAGTGTGAGACAGAGGGTTCCAGCAACAGTTGGTTATACGTATAGGCAATTCTTCGGGAACTAACGAAGTATGTCAGATGTGTCGGTCAAGAGTTAAGACAATTCTTCTCATCCCTCGTTTGAAGCATTCTGTAATAAGAGTAACAAACTCAGAATTTTTTTAAGAGTGGTCAACCCCAAGCGTGGGAACGATGCAAACGTTAGCATTAAAATGCATCCACTGATGCCACCAAGACACACCTATGCTGCTTGATTGTATTGTCATAAAACTGTAGCATCACATGATGACACATTTGGATCACATAAGTATTATCTCACACTGCAGTAGTGAAATACACTTTTGTCTCCGAAGGAACATCCTAGTTTACTGTGCACAGAAATAATTGGGTATTTTATAATATGTACTATTAATAATAATAATAATAATAATAATAATAATAATAATAATAATAATAATAATAATAATAATAATAATAATAATAATAATAATAAGTTAATCCTAATCATTCTAACCAATATATCACCCCTGGTGTGTACCATGGCGAAAGTGTGGTTAGTGGATATTCATTATATTTTCTCATGTGGTTATTGAAAATTGCTTCTGTTCCACCATGACTGTAGGGTCGGTAGGGGTGGATGCTGGTGTTTGCATCAGTACATAGTAAGGAGTCAGGTGAGTATCCAGTAGGCTAGCTTGATATTACGTGGTCTGTCGCGGAAGTACCTCCTGATTCTCTCAAAAATTCTCAGCTCCTCATTGTATTCTCCTCTTATGAACCATATGAGTGCTTTTCACGTGCTCCACAATATTCCACATCACCTCAGTTTCCACCTGAAGGAAACTGAGGTGATAATTTTTTATTCATGTAACTTGCTCAGCTATCAAAACTTTGAGGCCCAGTCCCTGGACCCATTATGTACCTCTGTTGGATGGGTATGGGGTGCATAATAAACATATTAAACTAAAAAACTGTCTCGGTAGTGCAACTCACCTGCTGCACCACTCTGTCCCTGTTTGTATGCGGGAGATAAATATGTTTGTAATTAAGTATTTGTAGCAACAGGAGCAAAGCTCTGCTCGCAGTATCTCGTCTTCAGTACTCTGTTTATTACGTAATTTGTGTGTGTGTGTGTGTGTGTGTGTGTGTGTGTGTGTGTGTGTGTGTGTGTGTGTGTGTGTGTGTGTGTGTGTGTGTGTGTGTGTGTGTGTGTGTGTATACTTAGCTATATGTGGTGATAGGGGCCTAGTTTCGGCTCCTGATCCCGCCTCTTCGCTAGCCACTACTGGGTTCAGTCTTTACTGGCTTCGGGAGCCTAATGGTGCCTCTTCTTAAAGCTGTGTATGGAGCCTGCTCAGATCGTTCCATTTCCTGACTACTCTCAAACTAAAGAAATACTACCCAACGTCTTTATGACTCGCCTATGTAGTCAGTTTCCAGCTGTGCCCTCGTGTTCCTGATACCCTTTCCTCAAGCAATCAGTCCCTGTCCACTCTGTCAATTCCTCTCACTACTTTGCATATTATCATATCACCCGTAGTTCTTTCGTGTGTGTGTGTGTGTGTGTGTGTGTGTGTGTGTGTGTGTGTGTGTGTGTGTGTGTGTGTGTGTGTGTGTGTGTGTGTGTGTGTATGAGAGAGAGAGAGAGAGAGAGAGAAAGTAACCCTCACAATTATTAGGTACAAGGTTAATTTGATACTTTTAAGCATAGGTGTAGTACTATATTAAGATTTTAAAAGAATCGGTTTGTATGGGCAGTTTTTTCACGTATACCGATTCTTTGACACACCTCTAATATTCAGTGTGTGTGTGTGTGTGTGTGTGTGTGTGTGTGTGTGTGTGTGTGTGTGTGTGTGTGTGTGTGTGTGTGTGTGTGTCTATAGATATATATATAGATATATATATATATATATATATATATATATATATATATATATATATATATATATATGTATAAAAAAAAAGGCACAATACCGTGACTGGAACGATACACAAATAACCCGGTCCAAGTCGGACCGAAACGTCGTCGTAAGCTTCTCTCTTTTATGTGCGGGTTATTTGTATGTGTATATATAAATATATATATATATATATATAAATATATATATATATATATATATATATATATATATATATATATATATATATATATATATATATATATATAATATAGCTAGATAGATAGACGTATATGTAAAAAGTAATTTTTTCTTCATTTTAAAACGTATATGAATAGCACATTCGTTTATTCATCTACCCATTCATTCCGGCGTCAAGTTTGACGGCCTGAATACACAAATTATGCTACAAAATATGGCCAGCGGGTGGCTGGCTGTAACACGGAACACAAATCGCCGCGGCTCGCATAAAAATTGCCATTTCATGTTCGGTAGCAATAAAGCAGAGCGATGTATGACCAATACCAGCGCCGTCCGTGAAATGTGCACGTGAACACGCTTTAGCGCTAAACAATGATCGCCTCTCGCATAAATCCTAGCGCCAGAGATATTTGTCAAGCCGGCTCGCGTAATCATACATTTTCTGCAGGTTGGATACGAGGGAGGTTCTGGTAGAGGGAGTAGGAGAGGAGTGGGGGATGAGAGGGAGTGGGATGGGCGGGATGAGGATGAGTGTGGTGGAGATGAGAAGGATAGGGGTGAGAGGGACGGGGGCTAGAGGGCTGGGGATGTGTGGGTTAGAACTCGCGATCAGAGTCTCAAAACTCATAGACGTTAAGACGTTGTGTAGTTTTAAAAGTAGGTTGGATAAATACATGAGTGGGTGTGGGTGGGTGTGAGCTGAACCTGACTAGCTTGGGCTACCAGGTCTGATGCCGTGCTCCTTCCTAAAGTGGAAGTGACCTGACTAGGTGGTCATTGTTCTAGGCCGGGGGTGGGGGGCGTGGCATGGATCTGCTTCGCATGGGTCAGTGTTCCTTCTTTCTTATGTTCTTAAAACTCCAGACCGTCGCATAAGCCACTGTGGCTGGCTGGCCCAGTGGCTAACGCGACGGTACAGAGTTTTGAGACTCTCTGATCGCGGGTTCTAACCCCACCGGTGGTATGGTTTATGGCTATTATTCTTAAATCACGGAATCTAGCGCTGCTTGTGATGACAAAAAGATAGCGTTATCTGTGATGGCTAATTTCCCAGATGGACGGAAATTAGCGTTATCTGTGACAGCTATTCTTCCCCAAATAAATGATATTAACGTTGTAATGGATAGTCTCCCATAAATGACAGAACCTATTGTTGTTTTTTTGTGCCAGCAAATGAATTCGAAACTTTAAATTTCTAATTGAAAGTTGAACGAAAATCAAATTTCTTTCTCTGCTCTGTGACTCAGTCTTACTCTCCCTCTGCCGCAAGCCAGTACACAGTTACATGCACATTTATTACTTTCCTACTAGGCACAAGAAAGAGAAGTGTTCTTGTTACTCCTTATCTCTGTGCCCTTCAGATCAGTTAAGCACAGCTTCACGACTCTAAAATTCCTATTTAACGCAGTTTATTCTCGGGTACTAACTTCAGGAACTAATCTGCTCTCGCGATGAAGGAAAATTTCTCTCTTAAACTAACTTCCAGATTAAAGACACGGACTTAATCTTCACAGTGTCTATGCTCTATGACACAGTAGAGCTCTGCTCTGTTCTTTCATACTGAAAATAACTATTTTCTAAATGTGTACTACAAATCTACCTGCGTTTAGTGATTTTTCTGTTCCTGCAGCTAAGCCTACAGTTGCACCAGAAGCTAGGCCTGCACTTGTACCTCTATAAATGTACGTATTTCCACTAAAACCTGTGCCTGCGCCTGTATCTAGTCCTATTACTTGAGTCTAGACCTGTCTCTGAACCTGCACCTGGGCCTGGACCTAATTGAGGATCTGCATTTGCTTCTGTATCTATAATTTCACTTGTTGTTCCAGCTATAACTGAACGTTCCTTTGTTTACACTTAGACCTGATATTTTACCCAGACCTGCACCTACACTTAGACCTGAAATTTCACCTACAATTGTACTAGCATCTATACCTGAAATTTCACTTAGGCCAACACAAGCACCTGTACCTGTAGCTTCCACTAGTACCTGTAGCTTCCACTAGTACCTGTATCTTCCACTAGTACCTGTATCTTCCACTAGTACCTGTATCTTCAACTAGTACCTGTGTCTACCACTAGTACCTGTATCTTCCACTAGTACCTGTATCTTCCACTAGTACCTGCATCTACCACTAGTACCTGTATCTACCACTAGTACCTGTATCTACCACTAGTACCTGTATCTACCACTAGTACCAGTATTTTTTCTATACATATTACAGAACTCAATATATTTGAATTTAACCAATTTAATAAATTACTTCCATTTCTAAATATTGATACGAAAAATACATTGTAAGGAATTTTGCATATATAATGGATTATTAATTTTGAAGAATAAAATTCTCATTCACGTGGCTGGAATAATTTACTAATAATGCATATTTAGGAGAGGAAACTTTAATTAAAATGCTTTTCAGTCCATTCTGCACCAATTGTGACCTGAAGATGGTCCACCATGGGTCGAAACGTTGTCTAAAGTTTCCTCTTCTAAGTGTGTGCTAATAATAATAATAATAATAATAATAATAATAATAATAATAATAATTATTATTATTATTATTATTTATTATTAATAATAATATTCATGGTAAAGAACTAAGCCCGTATGGGTCATATAGCTCCACTGGAATGGAGGACAGTCTGGGGAAAAAGATGGCAGTTTCAATTTCTTGAATCACTAGCCCTTTACTAGGTTCAAGGCACCTACTTTCTTTAATGGGAAAATATAAGGTAATAATTGAAAGAAATCACAATAAAATGCGTGATTGCAAATATGAAAAAAAAAAAAATACCAGGGTGAAAATAGGAAATAAAATCTGAGCGTATTCGTGTGCCTACACACGCATCTTCAGACGAATAGGAAAAAAGAGGCAAGAGAAGCACATTTTATATGTTAAACCCCGAAGTGACGCCTGAATCAGAGAAGGTGAGAACACCTCACTCAGTGAGGGAGACAACACCTCAGTGATGGTGACAACACCACACACAAACAGGTCCCGCACAAACCTAACCCACACACATTTGTCTACCATCAAGTTAAATTGTTCGCTTGACAAAGAACACATTCTGTACTTTTGAAAAAAAAAATATATATATATAAAATGTGCTTCTCTTGCCTCTTCTTCCTGTTCCTCTGAAGACGTGTGTAAGCACGTGAAAGCGCTCAGGTTTTATTCCCTACTTTCACCGTGGTATTTTTTTTAATAAGGTAATAATTATATACAAAACAGTATTGTCAGCCGGCAACAAGCCACGAGTGGGGGAGGGGGAGATGGGGAGGGGGTAGGAAAGATGGGGGTAGGATAGAATATATATTTGCATCAAAAACCAGATCAGGAGACGAATTCACAAAGACTCATTGCAAAACTGCTAACGTTACAATGCTTGTTGCAGAATATTAGTCGTGGATTATATTTTTTTCAGTTATATTTTTTGTTTCGCCCACAAAGAACCTCGCTCCTAGATAGAACCTGTAAAACAATAGAGCTGGAGGTAGAGGTAGAAGGTTGATTGTTGTGTCTAGCTTTGTGTCTGCTGGTATTAGTCTTCAACTGCCGGTGCTACTCCTGCTGCTGCTACTGCTACAGTTGCTGTTGTTGCTGCTGCTCTTGTTGGAGCTCTTGTTAAAGTCGCTGTTGCAGCAGCTGCTACTATGGTTTTCGTTCCTGTTGCTGCTGCCATTGTCGCTGCTAGTATTGTTGTGTTGTTGTTACTACTACTGATGTTGCTGTAGCTTCTGCAGCTGCAGCTACAAATATTGCTCCTGGAGATACTATTTCTGATGCTGGAGCTGTATTCCTGCTGTTGGAGCTACATTTGCTACTACTGAAGTTGATATTTCTGTTGTTGATGGTACTGCTGCTGCTCCTGGAGATGATGTTACTTTTGTTGACGTTCCTGCTGCTACTGTTTTTGCTACATCAAGTTTTCATTATAATCACAATATTTTGTAAAACAAATGGCACTCTTTTTCATCTGATTCTGTAATGTTGAGATGATCCTTGGCTAATTTGTGTATGTAATAATTTCGCAAAAATCATTCTGAACCTAACGAAAAAAATATATTTAATTGTATTTGTTTATTATTAAATTATTGTAAACTTATCTAAAATATATTTAGTTGGGTTAGGTTAAATTGCGCTTGTTATAAGGTTAGGTAAGTTTTCTAAGGCTCTTTTGGAACAAAACTGTTAATTTTTACTTTAACATAAATTAAAAAAAATTGTATCTTTAAAGGTATAAGAGAAAATTTTAGAAAGCATATAATTTTAAATGAATTCTTGCTAATTAACCAGTTTTACCTATACGGCACGACATATATATATATATATATATATATATATATATATATATATATATATATATATATATATATATATATATATATATATATTTGTTCATTCCTGGCCGTTTATTTGGTATTCAATGGATGGTCAGATTTGTAAAGTAAATGTTGGTAATAAAGAGTGTTGTAGGTGGGAGAACCTGACCCTAAACCACTGACCATTGTACTATAATTTCCTGCCCAATAAAGATGGTTATTATTACTACTAAAGCAAAGGGAATTGGGAGAACCTTCGCATTATGTCTATTTCGCCGAGTTCAGGAGAGAGAGATGTGGCCTGTTGTAGTGATGAACAACAGAAATTCCTCACCCCTCTTACCCCACTCCCTCTCTCCAGCCTCCCTTCCACACCTCTCTACCACCCTTTACTCTGTCTCTATGCTTCCTTTTTCTCCAAAGCCCATTTTTCGCTTTTTCTTTACCCTATCCTTCCTGATCTTTCCGACACATGCACACAACTGCTTCTACGGGTTTTCTTTATATAAATTTTCTCAAGAAATCTTAATAGTCCTTTAAATCCAGTCTGTTTTCTTGTAAATGTTCTGTTGACGGCAGAGAGAGAGAGAGAGAGAGAGAGAGAGAGAGAGAGAGAGAGAGAGAGAGAGAGAGAGAGAGAGAGAGAGGAAGGGAGGGAGGGAGAAGACAGACAACTCACCTCAGTGTCAAACATCTAACTTTCGAAAACCTTAAATATTTCGTAATTTAATCAGTATATTCTTTCTTTTAAAAGGCAACAATTTGTAGAAAATACTTAGCTAATCCTGTTAGCTGTTACCGCAGAGAAAGTTGTTAAATAATAACGAGTAACTGCCGCTAAACAGCATTAATGTGAGTGCTTCATACGAAATCATTCAACCTCGAAAGGAGAACTCAACTGAATCTACCTAATACACACATAATATAAACCCATAATTCCTGAGGATTCGAACCGCTCTGAACTTGTCCCGGCAAAAAATTCCTGACGATCTATAATTAAACCAGAATCGGACATTAATTTTCTGCGGTAAAAATTTGATAAATGTCGGTCATCTTACCCAGAATGCACTGTGGACTGTCTCGGGAAAGAATAAATCAGTCGGAGGAGCAGAATCGTCTCCACTAACTGGCCGATTTATGGGAGGTAATCAAAACAACGTCAGTTATCGACACGAACCTTTTGCTGTTCTCTCGAACATCATGAGTGATTCAAGTATAAAAAATGAATCCGTAGATCGAAAGCCTCGGCAGTAACAAAAAAAAAAAAAACATGTTATCAGGCGCAAAAATGCATAATTCGTGTGAAAGAATTTGATATAACGAAATGCGGTCTTGTGTATTTTGAAGAAGGAAGGTCTGCAGGTGGAAGGAACGTGATATAAGGTAGGGGAAATGGGGGTTAGTGAGGGTAGCAGCTTAAATTATGCATTAGATATCAACCCCCTTAGCATGGAGCCAAGTAGGGATCGCTAGGAACACCAGCGCCCACTACCACCACCATGGGTGGGGACAAGTCACCCCCACTACCACTACTTCCCCCACACCTGAATCAGATAGACCCCCCTAGAGCACGACATGGAGGGATGAGAGGGGGAAATGATGGGGGAGTGTAGCGTGAAGGGGTCTCGCCGGCCCACGATTGGCTGCTCACCGCTGACAACTATGATTTGACCACTCAAATGCCCACTCCAGGCCCTCCCTGGGTCGCCCCGGGCCGCCCCGGGCCGCCCTGGGCCCAGACGGCGACTCCTGCGGCTGAAGAACGACCTCCACACACGGACCTCCGCAGCCACACCCTCCCCCCATATAATCCCCGTCACAGCCCTAGCTGACACAATAAGTCCCTCCACTATCACTTCTCCACTATACCACCTCTACCACTGCCACTCCACAATCCCCTCTAAACAACCAAATCCACCATTCTCTTCACTAGCCCTCCACTAACACCCCCTTCACCACCACCCTCCCCACCAAACCACCTTCACTACAACCCCTTTCACCACTACCCCTTCACCATCCTCTTCCACCACCGTCATCACAACCCTACCATACCCCTTTATCACTATAACCCCACCACCCTCTTCACCACCACTACTCCATCACCACCACCATTCCATCACCCCCTTCACCATGACATCACCACCAACCAACTGCGGGGGCGGTGACCTCCGGAAGCAACTCCAGTTAAACTCTAGGTAAATACACAAAAATCCAGCATATAACAGAATAAAACTTACGACTACGTGGAGTCTTCCTGAAAGTCGTTCCGAGGGTCAACTCCTCTGCGGCCCAGTCCTTGACCAGGCCTCCAGATATCTGTCCAACTCCCTCTTGAAGGCAGCCAGAGGTCTATTGGTAATTCTTTAATGCATAATGGGAGGCTATTGAACAGTCTTGGGCTTCGGGCACTTGTGTTGTCTCTGGGGGTATGTTGCACTATCTGACTAGTCTTTTGCTGTCGTATGGAATGATTTATGTGTGTACAGATTTGGGAACAGTCCCTCTAGGATTTTCCAGGTGAAGATTATGATGCATCTCTCATGACTGCATTCCCTAGAGTAACAGGTCAAAAGATCCGAACTCCATGGAATGCAGGCGAGAGAGAGAGATGCTTGATTGAATTTATATAAGTGCAGTGAATGTTCTCTGTTCATTTTTTAGATCTGCTGCTTCACCAGCATTACTACTACTGCATATCATGAACTAAAATTTTCCCAACGTTAGTTTGATTTACATGCCAACCTTCGTGTAAAATTTTATCGAAATTGAAGATGGTCAGTTGGGGACGATTTTTCAAAATTGGTCCACTTCACATGGAATGACCCTATAGCCTCCTTTAATTTATAAATTTTTATTACTCTCTTACCTACAGATGAAATTCTCCTTGTACCCTATAACCTCCTACTCTCACTGTAAAGGTGACTGATTACATCATCTTTACATGTCTACTGTCTCTACTGTCTCCTCTGTTTTCCACTGAAGAAGCCTGCTGTGTAGGCGAAACGTTTCGACAATAAAGTTATCAAACTGTAGCTCATGTCTTACTCATCTACTTGTTAGTAATATATACTGTTTACATAATTACACCTGTCTGACACAGCAGCTCAACGGTATCTTGTTACAGAGGACATTTTCGATAACTTTATTGCCTAACCCCGTGTAAAGGGTGTGAAAGATTGAATTTGAGAGAGAGTTGCTTAGCAGCAGGCTTGCTACAGTACCTGTCAGTTCTCATAGCCTTTCTTCTAGTGGACTCTTCTCCTCTGCCGTGTTCATGAATTTTTGCGCCTCGCCTTTGGCAGTATATAAGTTTGCATTCTCGTGCTTCAGCTGCACGTTGTTTCAGGTTATGGGATGAATTCTTTCCCAGGCTGATGGACTGACCACCTCAAAACTGTTCTTCGAAGGTGATGGACTGATTACATCATTTGGATATCACTGCTTCTGCCGTTTGCTCTATATAAAACTTCACAATCTCTCTCTCTCTCTCTCTCTCTCTCTCTCTCTCTCTCTCTCTCTCTCTCTCTCTCTCTCTCTCTCTCTCTCTCTCTCTCTCTCTCTCTCTCTCTCTCTCTCTCTCTCTCTCTCTCTCTCTCTCTCGCTCTCTCTCTCTCTTTTACACAGGGTTTGACAAGGTTAGATTAAGGATCCCTAGCTTTATTGACAAGCTATTTATAAGTTAGGGATTCCTGACTTTATTGACAAGCTAAGACCTGTTACTTACATCAGCTCATTTGAAAGAATTTTTATTGTCATGAGACATACAAGTAGGGAACAGGATGAAGTTGGAGTCATCTGTGGGCCAGCATTTTCAGTCTCTCTCTCTCTCTCTCTCTCTCTCTCTCTCTCTCCAATTTTATATATTTATCTCACTTCTTGAAGTCTTTCTTTACTATTCCTCTCATTAATTTTTCTTCTTTTTCTATTTTTCCTCCATATCTTACCCTTCTCACTTTTTCCCCTCCTCACTCCTTCCTCTTCCTTCGTCGTCTTACTATCCCTCCCCAATCCATCTACCCCTTCCCTCCCTATATGTTAAAGCGTCACCTCCATTACCCATTAGCCATGCGCTCATCAGTATAAAAATCTTGGCCCATTGAACGCGCGTTTGTCTTAAAAGAGGAGCGACGTGTTGTTTAAGGAGTGTGTCTACCTGGCTATACCATCCTCCTTACCAAACTTCGTGACCTTTAATAGTACCTTGTATACTTAAACACTTCTTACCTCACGAGATAGCATAACGTTAGAGTGTTTTGTGTGTTCCTGGACAAACTTTCCCATTACGAGTCAAGGTGCTCCTTAAGCATGCTGTTTCTACCCAGAAACACCCTTATTTTTCTAGACCAATTGCTCTGAAGCGTATTGTATCTACTTGTATACTCTCACTTCACCTCTTCCCTTAAGAGACATTGCGATGTTTAAGTGTATTTTTTTGTAATGTGCGTAATGTTCCCCCTTCCCTCCCCTGCCTTGCGGAAGATTGTGCCTTTTAATTAATCAGCACGATGCTAAGAGTGTTGTTATTAGCCTCGTTTGATGGCGGTGGAAGAAGATCGAGAAGGTTACCATCTTACATCAAACTTCCAGTTTTGTTCCCTCATTCTTTTCCCTCTCATGTTAAACCTCCAGCATTGTTCCTTCGTTCTTTTCCCTCTCACGTTAAACTTTCACTTTTGTCAATATTTTCTCTTCTCTCTTACTACATACCTTCAGCTCTGAGTTCTCTTTCCTGTCACGTTAAACTTCCAGGTTTATTCATATGTTCTCTTCCTTCTTAGCGATCACTTATACAATTGCATTTCAGTAAGCCTGTAATAGTTGTCTACCTTATAGCTTATACCTTCAAAAAACATCAAACGTAAGCCAATGGCCAGCTAAACTCCTCCAAATGAACGGTAACGAGGAAGGTATTTCTGTTAGTTTCAATAAATATTCTTTATTCTTTTCTCAGCTCAGCTCGCAGAAACGACCCAGCATGTTTCCCTGTGGAAGTCAGCGCACGTTAGTTATGATCACAATGTTCAACTACATCATGAACTGACAGGAAAGTAACTTTGCTGCCAAAGTATCGCCATGTATTATACTGCGTTGAAATAACTGAGGTGGACTTTGCTCCGTAACCTTGGTGGTGAAGCTGGATAAAGATCGAAACATGACCAGAGCTTTATCAGCGCACAGGCCAGTTAATATCTCCCATACTCTTTTCATTATCGCGTAATATGTTAGACATAACAGGTAAGAAAATCGTCAGCAATCAATGAACATAGCTTCGTCCAATGGTTTAGTCCTATGCTAAAATAGACACATGTGCAAACTTTGGGTATCTTTATCGAGGAAACGTTTCACCATGTAGTGGCTTCATCAGTCCTATACAACGAAGAATGGTGAAGATCAGAAGGAGTTTGAGATAATCAATCCCTCAGTCTGGAGTCGATGTTGTAAGTCCATCAGTATTTTCAAGATTGCTGTCGTCCTTATGACTCGTCGTTGAAGTCATCCTCGGTCGTCTTCGATGTCCAAAGGGTTGTTGTACTAATTTGTTGTTATCTTCCTCCTGGTTCGTTGTCGTGGTTGTCGTTTTAAACATCGAAGAAGAAAGGAGATAATTTTCATTACTAAGAACCTTACCTAACCTAAGTTTGGCTTCCGTCAGGAGAGATGAAGGGGGGGAGGGGGTAGGGAAGAGAAAGACTTGGAAGAGGAGGAGTAGGAGGGCGAGGAAGACGAGAACGAGAATGAACGAAAGCATGGTTGAGAGGAGAGAAGAGAAAGAAGTGTGGGAAGGTGAGGGAGAGGAGGCGAAGGAAGAGGAGTAATTGAGGGGAATCTAGAGATGAATGGAGAGTAACGAGGGAGATGGCGAATGGTTGAAGGAGCGTATGGGGAAATAGGAATAAAACTGTTAGTGGTGGGAGGGAAGCAATTTTGGGAAGGAGTTGGCACATAGAGGATGTGGGAAGGGAGGGGAACGGAGAGGGATGAGGGTGGAGGGATGAGAGAGAGAGAGAGAGAGAGAGAGAGAGAGAGAGAGAGAGAGAGAGAGAGAGAGAGAGAGAGAGAGAGAGAGAGAGAGAGAGAGAGAGAGAGAAAGAGAGAGAATGAGCGGGGGGGGGGTAAAAGAGGATAAGACTGACGAGACGAAACAGACTAATCCGTCATCATCTGGTCGCTCCGTAACCTTAATAATTCAGGTCCCACCCATTTTCTTACGCTACTTTCACCCACATCCTCCATCCACCCTAGGACTAAGACCCCGTGAACCTGCACGTCGGTCTGCATCAGGTTCTCCCTGACGCCCAAGAAATTACACCTCCGCTCTGGCAAGACGAAATCGGGATGCTGAGTGATCGTCATGGCAACAAAAGGTCCATAGAAACCTCCTTGGTCGTCGAAGCTACAATACGTCCAAAAGATGTATACTTCACTTATTTTTGTCCTGGCCGGAAAAAATAAATAGGATGCTTTGAGTTTTTCTTAGACAGGAGATGTTCAAAGTAAGCTGCATGTTCGTCATTTTCTCAAAGAAGTTTAAAAGATGCTTCGGGGTTTTAGTGGTCAGTTCATATCTAAAGATTGCTTTAGGTTTCTTGTAAAGAGGAGAGGTCCAAAGAATGCTTCAAATTGGTCGTGACCAGAAGACTTCCAAAGGACCTCTTTAGCCGTTGTAGTGGCTAGAAAGGTCCAAAGGATTCGTCAGAACTGTCGTATCCGAAAGGGATTTTTGTATTCTTCGTGTTCTTGTTAACCAAGAAACAAACGAAGTTAAAGCGTATCACCTGCACTTACATATGTATATATGCAAAACAATCGCAGACAGGTGATCTTAACAATGCAAACCAAGCCACGGGGGGTGAAAATCTTAAGCTCAAGTACTTTCACACTTCTCAGTGCGTCATCAGAAGCCGTACAATGTCGCAAGGGCAACAACAGGCAAAATAGGGTAAGTTTTCAGAGTATGGTAGCGCGGTGGCACCAGCCAGTCTCTGTCTGCGAGAGAGGGGCCAGCGGAATGCTGGCCCCTCTCTATTGAATACTCGAGTATAATTAAGGCTGCATGTCATCTGTACACCTATGTGAATACAGTTTGAGATGTACAGTCCTTTAACTGAATATTCTGTGTTATTCTCAATGCATACACGTCAAGAGAGAGATTCTTTTCAGTTCATATGCAGAGTGTTGGTTTATGTAATGGTTGGTTAATTGATTTTAAAGTCTATCAACTACGCAAGGTTCATTAAGGCTATATGTAGCCTGTTCACTGCTTATCAAGAATAGTTTTGTCCATAAAAATAAGGACTAAAATAAACTCTCAGCATATATTGTACAATATTGTGACCTATGTGACTCTTCAAAGTGATAGTAGTGGTGGTAATGGTAGTGGTAGCGAGGCAGTGGGTGGGCAAAGTAAGTGGATAGAACGAGGAAGGAGATGTCAAGGGAAATGATAGAGAAAGGGAATGCAAAAGGGGGTTTTAAAGAGAGGGGATATTGAGGAAAGGGGAAGGGATAGGAGGTGTTTAGGGAAGAGGATGAAGGAGGGAGTGTTGATGGAAGGGAATGAAGGAGGGTGTGACGACGGAAGGAGATAAAAGAGGGAGTGATGATGGGAGGGACAGAAGAAAGGGTTATCGCTGGACCAGGACAAAGCCGCGACCAATCAACAATAGAGAGGATGCCGATTCTCTCTCGTTTCGCCATTGTCATGCGCCTCTTGGTGAGAGAAGAAGGGAAGAGAAGGAATACAAGGGGAAAGGAAAGAAGTGATAAAAGAAATAGAAGAGAGAGTGTGTGGGTAGAAAGAGGGACAAGCAGAGGAAGGTAGAAAAAGGGAGTGATATAGGGAAGAAAGGAAGGAGAGGTGAAATGCGAATAAAGAAAATGGAAAGAAAGAAGAAAAGATGATTATTTTTTTGATAATGACGAGGATAGGAAAAAAGAAGAAAAAAAATCACATGAAGAGGATAAACTGCAGAAAACAAGTAGCAAAAGACCAAACACTAGCATGTGGTCTCCCACCTCCTTCACCATCCACCTTCTGAATCCTTTTAAAACTCTGCATAAATTTGGATAATGTTTTGATAAGCCCATTCCAGGTTTCCGACTACCGCTTAATTTCCTTTCTGTTAACCCGACCGCTGCCAGTTAACGCATTTCGCTTATTGCATTTCATCTTCTCCGTTTTGTGCCCTCTGGTATAAATTTCCCGACAAATTGAAGGCCTTTGCAACGCTACTCATATTTTCCCGCTATTCTTCGTTTCCCACTGTTTTCGTGTTTTCCCGCTATTCTTCACTTCTTTCCCCCCGTATTGAGGAATACAGAGACAGACAGTATAATAACCTATGTGACATGTCAAGATATCTTATTAATGAAAATAAGATACCAGATATACTAAGCAAATTTCCTAAATTGGCTTGTAACAGATAAGTGAACTATAGATATGTAGATATGTAGATATGTACTCCTGTACCCTTTGGGGCCTAGTTCCTAGGCCTTTTGTGTATCCATATGCTCTCGCGCTACCGTCCACAGGATAGATATGGGGTGCACAATTAACTAGCCACTTCGGTGGCAAAATCTAAAAATCTAATCTCCCCACCCCCATTCTTTATTTCCCTCGAATTTCAGCTTTTAAATTATTCTCTCCATTCAAGCTCTTCGGAATTTCCAGCAAGTCTTCCAACCCCTTCCCATTCAAAATTTTCATCCAGGAATTAGAAATCTTGATGCTGTTTCATACATCCAGCCAGCCAGGAGACTCGTCCGCAGCTTCAACCTTCTCTACTGTCTCCAACTCGCTCTTTTTCAAAAATTCCCTGCCCGTCTCCCCTTCGCCGGCGTCTCAGCCACCGATGGCAGAGTTTTCCCTAATGCGCGCCAATTTCTCGGTTAGCATTTTTCCCCGAGTTTCATATTAGTGTAATAAGAGGAGGGGTCCCGCCTGGTTCTGCTCGTATTAATTGATCATTCCGCCCCGGCTAATTGCATTATTGGCAGCAATTAAAGGGACGATCCCCACAAGAAAATTTTAACCTCTCAGGAGACTCAATCCTCGGGAGTTTTTAGGAGAGTTTGATGACCGCAGGAGGAGCAAGGGAGGGGCGTCAGACCTTTTATTTTTTATTTTTTTTTATTTTAGAGCACAATGTTGTTTTCTTACACGGAGAGAATGTTCGAGAGGAAAAGATAGTTTATTCTGGTTATTCATTTTCAGCAGAAAGTCTACGTACACTCACACACATAAACACACACACAAACGCACACAAATACACACACATACACACACAAATACACACACACACACACACACACACACACACACACACACACACACACACACACACACACACACACACACACACACACACACACACACACACACACACACACATTCATGGAAAATGGAGAGAGTGGACCTAGTAGCAACCAGCAAATAGGGGGGGCACGAGCTGTGAATCGACCCCTGCAACCACAAATAGGTGAGTACACATACACACGCACATACACACACACACATTCACATACACACACACACACACACACACACACACACACACACACACACACACACACACATATATATATATATATATATATATCTATATATATATATATATATATATGTATATAAATATATATATATATATATATATATATATATATATATATATATATATATATATATATATATATATATATATGTATATAAATATATATATATATATAAATATATATATATGTATATAAATATATATATATATATATATATATATATATATATATATATATATATATAAAACATCAGATAGGGAGAATGCCCATCTCCAGGCTGTGAGTGCACCTCACTCTGGGGACTTCCTCCAAACAGTTCCCATATCGGCAATGGGAACGCGTCTCGACCCTAAGACCCTCCGTATTGCAGTGGCTCTGCGCCTTGCTGCCCCAATTCACACAGAATATACGTGTATTTGCGGTGAAGCGTAAGCAAACCAATACAGTCTACATGGTCTTAACTGTTCCAAAACCAAGGGCTGGCATGCAAGACACAATGAGGTCAACGACATCATAAAGAGAACCCTTGCTACAGCCGGATGCCCAGCCGAGAGGGAGCCCCGATCACTAGTAGCCAACAATACCCACAACCCAGCAAACCGCCCCGACGAGATCACCATCTATCCTTGGAAGAATGGCAAGCTCTTAGCATGGGACTATACCTGCGTGTCCACACTGGCTGACACCTATATCTATATCAGTGTCAGGCGACAGGGAGGAGCTGCTGACCACAGGGAGGAGTTCAAGATCAGCAAGTACAGGGACATAAGCCAACAGTATCAATTTGTCCCAGTGGAATCAGAGACCTTGGGATCATGGGGAAAAAATGCCACATGTTTCCTTAAAGAATTGGGTTCCAGATTCATCGACACCACCAGGGACCCAAGGGCAGCCACTTTCATGTTCCAGCTCCTCAACGTGGCCATCCAGAGGGGAAATGCTTGCTGCATACGGAGGAGCTGGAGGAAATTCATGATCTTTAATACATTGTACCACTGTATTCATGTTTGTGTTTTTCTGTAAATGTATTCTGTTTATCAATAAATGTTCACACAGAATATAAAATATAGGGGGTGGAAGGAGAAGAAAATATTCAAACAGCTCCGCGGAGAACCTTGAGTTTTCCCTGAGGAACGTTTATTTTCTTCTCTGAGGATGAGGGTCCCCAGTCCAGCCATAGAGGTGGTACTTACACACACACACACACACACACACACACACACACACATATATGTATTTACATATATATATATATATATATATATATCGTGCCGAATATGTAAAACTGGTCAATTAGCAAGAACTCATTTAAAATTAAGTTCTTTCTAAAATTTTCTCTTAAACGTTTAAAGATATATTTTTTTCATTAATGTTGATGTAAAAATTTATAATTTTGCACCAAAAGGAACTTAGAAAACTTACCTAACCTTATTATAACAAGCGCAATTTATTTTAGCCTAACCCAACTAAATATATTTTAGATTTGTTTACAATAATTTAATACTAAACAAACACAGTGAAATAGATTTTTTTTCGTTAGGTTCAGAATGATTTTGGCGAAATTTTTGCATACACAAATTTTCACTTGTCCTATATGGCAAGATGAGTGTTGCTATTTAAGCCAAGATCGCAAGTTCTGCCTATTCGGCACGACATATATATATATATATATATATATATATATATATATATATATATATATATATATATATATATATTTATATATATATATATATATATATATATATATATATATATATATATATATATATTTATATATATATATATATATATATATATATATATATATATATATATATATGTGTGTGTGTGTGTGTGTGTGTGTGTGTGTGTGTGTGTGTGTGTGTGTGTGTGTGTGTGTGTGTGTGTGTGTGTGTGTGTGTGTGTGTGGTACCTAATAAACCGAACTTGTCGAATGGGTCGAACTCCCTTAAAAAATTGGACTTTTTTTTTAAATAATTTACAGACTGATGGATATATATATATATTTTTTAATTGACAGTGATGTAAAACCATTGATCCAAGAGAGAGCCAGTGATCTCAAGTCAAGCAGTGTGGAATATTTAGCTTGCATCCTTTGGCTCTGACCCACAACATTTACCAAGCTCCTGCTAACCTATTTACTAGTGGGTAAACATGGGCCACGTATAAGACTTTCCAAAAGTCTCGGTTTGCCTAGGATCTAACCTCGTCCGGTAATATAATATACACTAATGCAGTTTACGAATGTCACTGTTAATGAGATGAAGTTTGCCTCATTTGTGTTGCTAATGAGCTCATGTTTCCTCACTTGTACTCATACTGAGCTGCTGAAGTTCTCTTCATCTATACTGCTAATCAGTTGAAGTTCTCCTCAACTGTTCTGCTAAGTTAAAGTTCCATTCACCTGTTCTCCTATTGAGTTAAAAATCCCCTTGCCTGTAATACTGAGTGCAACTTTCTGCTCACCAGTACAAATGTAAATTTACAATTCCACACCTGTAATACTGGTTCCCACCCCCTCACCTGTATACTAATGATTTGAAATTCCCCTCACTTATACAACTGTTGATTTGAAGTTCCCCTCACCTACACCGCTAATAGGTTAAAATTCCCCTTCACCTGTGCCGCACAGTAGTGGAAGTTCCTCTTCTCCCTGCTCTTCACCCCCAAACCTCAAAATGACATTCCTGTGGACATGAAAGTGGATGAGAATCACAAATTACCACTCCATACTTTAGTACAAAGTGTGCCGCCTGCCCCACAGTTTTCAATAATTCATATTTATCAGACGTCCATCACTCGAAGGAATTATTAGAGATTGTCATTCTAAGTGACGAAAAATGCAATTTATATCTCAATAAGTTGTAGCAATTTCAACCCCCCCCCCCACCCCACCCCCTACTTATATTTCAAAGTATAAAGAATTACTTCAGTATTTTTTATTTTGACCCGCAACTGTAGCAGCTATAAAATTTTAGTTTTATTATTATTATTATTATTATTATTATTATTATTATTATTATTATTATTATTATTATTATTATTATTATTATTATTTTCGTCGAAGCACTGAACTGTTGGAAATCAAACAGTATTTGGGGAATCCGTGTCAATTAGGATTGATTTCTGACCAGCATCAAGGCGCCGCCTCCGCCCTTGAAGCGACAACGACCAATAATATATTTTACAAGATATGTAATTAGATTAATCAAATCGTGTTTTTTCTTCCGAGGTGAAGGGCCATTAAGAAATACATTTATATAGAGCCGAAGTTTGCACTTATTATAATAATTGTTATTGTTGGTGTAAAGAAAATAATTATTTTAATTAATATTTATTATTGTTATTGTTGTATTTATAATTTTTGCTGTAATTCTTCTCAAAATTCTTATCAAAGTTATCTCCTAGAATAGCACTGCGAACATTGACCTAATTATCACATTCGTTATCATCATTATTATACTCATCACTCTCGGATCTAATTTAAAAATTTATAATAATCACATAATAACTCATCACTGACAATAATGATATTACGCATAAGTATTTTTACATTTACCTGCTTTACTGTAATGCCCGTCAATGTTTATTATTGTCACTAAATTATTATAACATTTCAATTACAATTACTATTATATTTTCAATTAAATCTGCAACTACTGTAACTGTTATTTCAAACATTTGATGCTTGATAATGGACCAAAAACTCATGTAAATATCCTCTATAAATTGACTGCTTATTATTATTATTATTATTAAATATTCGCCGGTATTCTCCCGGCCCGGGCCTTTTCCAAGTGGTGGCCCGGCCTTGGCTCCCTCTTTAGGGAGTGTCTGAGACTCAAGTCTCCCATGGGAGGAGGCACAAGTACCTCCTCATCTTCGGGACCAACTGTCCCCAGGCCTAGCCACAAGCTAGGCCTCTCTGGTCTGCCATCCCCGCCCCAAGGGGGCTAATGGGAATGACAGTCTTATGAGCTAAAGGCTCGGGCTCAGGCACCTACCCTACCCTAGAAGGGTTAGGCATGGTGTCGATGAATTGACTGCTAATCTCTAGACGTATACAGACTGGACTTTTAGTAACTCTTAAAATAGACGAGTCGTATATATAAGTGAGAATAGTTAAATATGGGTATGATCCGGCTGTAGGCTCACTGCAGTTCTTTTTTTGTATTCTTATTTATCGTCTGTAATTATTTTTGAAATAACTGTCTGAAAATTTGTTCTGTGCCACATAAAGGGTTCTTTTTACATTATTTTATTTTGGGGGATATACTATTAAAAAATGATTTTGGTTAATTTACCGTAACCTAACCTAACCACGAATAACAAATACTTCGTTTACGCTGTTATTTAGATGGGTCAGAAATCAACGAGCTGTAATGCATGTGAAAACTCCCGTCCAGTTTGGAGAACAGGTAGTTTACCTGTCCTCTAAACTGGAGGACAGGTAAACTACCTGGTGCTCGTGAATCTCATTCGTACGTAACAGTCACACACAAGATGAGGTAATCAGTCCCTCCTTATTACCTCATCTTTTGTATATAGTTCTACTGTCTTTCGATTATGCCCTTGTTACGTTTACAGTTAAGAAACCCAGATGTTGCACATGTAGACATCCAATTCTTCATCCTGTCGGTAATATGCAGCATGCATGTACCACTGTGTGGTATACATTACCACTGGTTCCATCTAGCAGTAGTGGAACTGTCAGTAAGTGAGATTTAGTTTGTGAATCAGTACTTTGCTTCATGCAGGGAACCGAACTATTGGAAATAGAGAGGAGGAGACTATAACATGAATTAGATTAGATTAACTTAGGTTACATTATGTGAACATAAGGTTAGATTAAGTTAGGCAAACTTGAGTTATTAGGCTCTTCAATAAGAGTTTATTATTCTGTATCACAATTGAATTATTATATTTACATTTTTCCACTTGTTCTTTTCATCACATATTTTTATTTTTTAATAGTTATTCAGTACATTTACTGATAATTCTGTCTGTAAATGAAAATATTGATTATCACCCAATACTTAGGTTAAACACATTTAAGAAAAATCAGTAACACATTATTAACACTATAAGTTCATCCTGACGATCCGACCAATAATCTGCCCTCCAGCTCTTTTCCACAAGAATAATGGATCACAGTACTGAAGTATCAATTATCCAATAATTCAGAATAGTCCTCATAATTTCATCAGCTACAAATGACGATAATTTGCTTTCAGAATTATTGATACAGATAAACAAGAATATAACATTACGTGATTGTATTATTTATGGTTAATTAGTGTTTAGTTAAAATAAAGACGAAATTTTTAATTACATTGAAGACTCATGAAATCACGATTTTTTAAATTATTATTTAGTTTTTCTGTAAATTAAGTTTTTTATATTTCTTACTTGCCTTCCATTCATATGTTAATTTTTAAACATGTGTTTCTATATAGATAATATATCTATCCATTGTCTCTCTGTCTACTGCATATTCATTATCTACCTACTTTTACATCTATTAACTATGAAGTGACAGTATGATATTTATCTATACACTAACTGTATATTCATTATCTATCCACTACATATCCATTATGTATATACTCACTGTTCTTCGTGATCTGTTCGCTTACCAAGTCAATTCATTATCAATTACCCGTTGTCTGTAAATCACCTGTTAGTTTATCACCTTCTGATCGTTAATGTGAGGATCAACTGTTACTGAGGGAACTAGATAAGTTGAATCCTCCATGCAACTCCATACTGTATAATGACGGCCAAATAGCAGGTTGGCAGGCAACCTCCTAAGAAGGTACGGCACAGGTTGGCAGGCAACAACCTCCCAGGAAGGTACTGCACAGGTTGGGAGACAACAACCTCCCAGGAAGGTACTGCACAGGTTGGCAGACAACAACCACCCAGGAAGGTAGTGCACAGGTTGGCAGGCAACAACCACCCAGGAAGGTAGTGCACAGGTTGGCAGGCAACAACCACCCAGGAAAGTAGTGCACAGGTTGGCAGGCAACAACCAACCAGGAAGGTACTGCACAGGTCGGCAGGCAACAATCACCCAGGAAGGTACTGCACAGGTTGGCAGACAACAACCACCCAGGAAGGTAGTGCACAGGTTGGCAGGCAACAACCACCCAGGAAGGTAGTGCACAGGTTGGCAGGCAACAACCACCCAGGAAAGTAGTGCACAGGTTGGCAGGCAACAACCAACCAGGAAGGTACTGCACAGGTTGGCAGGCAACAATCACCCAGGAAGGTACTGCACAGGTTGGCAGGCAACAACCACCGAGGAAGGTAGTGCACAGGTTGGCAGGCAACAACCACCCAGGAAGGTAGTGCACAGGTTGGCAGGCAACAACAACCCAGGAAGGTAGTGCACAGGTTGGCAAGCAACAACCACCCAGGAAGGTAGTGCACAGGTTGGCAAGCAACAACCTCCCAGGAAGGTACTGCACAGGTTGGCAGGCAACAACCTCCCAGAAAGGTACTTCACAGGTTGGCAGGCAACAACCACCCAGGAAGGTAGTGCACAGGTTGGCAGGCAACAACCACCCAGGAAGGTAGTGCACAGGTTGGCAGGCAACAACCACTCAGGAAGGTACTGCACAGGTTGGCAGGCAACAACCACCCAGGATGGTAGTGCACAGGTTGGCAGGCAACAACCGCCCAGGAAGGTGGTGCACAGGTTGGCAGGCAACAACCACCTAGGAAGGTAGTGCACAGGTGGGCAGGCAACAACCACCCAGGAAGGTAGTGCACAGGTTGGCAGGCAACAACCACCTAGGAAGGTAGTGCACAGGTTGGCAGGCAACAACCACCCAGGAAGGTACTGCACAGGTTGGCAGGCAACAACCACCCAGGAAGGTAGTGCACAGGTTGGCAGGCAACAACCACCCAGGAAGGTAGTGCACAGGTTGGCAGGCAACAACCACCCAGGAAGGTAGTGCACAGGTTGGCAGGCAACAACCACCCAGGAAGGTACTGCACAGGTTGGCAGGCAACAACCACCCAGGAAGGTAGTGCACAGGTTGGCAGGCGACAACCTCTCAGGAAGGTAGTGCACAGGTTGGCAGGCAACAACCACCCAGGAAGGTAGTGCACAGGTTGGCAGGCGACAACCTCTCAGGAAGGGAGTGCACAGGTTGGCAGGCAACAACCACCCAGGAAGGTAGTGCACAGGTTGGCAGGCAACAACCACCCAGGAAGGTACTGCACAGGTTGGCAGGCAACAACCACCCAGGAAGGTAGTGCACAGGTTGGCAGGCAACAACCACCCAGGAAGGTAGTGCACAGGTTGGCAGGCAACAACCACCCAGGAAGGTAGTGCACAGGTTGGCAAGCAACAACCACCCAGGAAGGTAGTGCACAGGTTGGCAGGCAACAACCTCCCAGGAAGGTACGGCACAGGTTGGCAGACAACAACCTCCCAGAAAGGTACTGCACAGGTTGGCAGGCAACAACCACCCAGGAAGGTAGTGCACAGGTTGGCAGGCAACAATCACCCAGGAAGGTAGTGCACAGGTTGGCAGGCAACAACCACCCAGGAAGGTAGTGCACAGGTTGGCAGGCAACAACCACCCAGGAAGGTAGTGCACAGGTTGGCAGGCAACAACCACCCAGGAAGGTAGCGCACAGGTGGGCAGGCAACAACCACCCAGGAAGGTAGTGCACAGATTGGCAGGCAACAACCACCCAGGAAGGTAGTGCACAGGTTGGCAGACAACAACCACCCAGGAAGGTAGTGCACAGGTTGGCAGGCAACAACCACCCAGGAAGGTAGTGCACAGGTTGGCATGCAACAACCACCCAGGAAGGTACTGCACAGGAAGGTGGCACAGGTTGGCAACAACCACCCAGGAAGGTAGTGCACAGGTTGGCAGGCAACAACCTCCCAGGAAGGTACTGCACAGGTTGGCAGGCAACAACCTCCCAGGAAGGTACTGCACAGGTTGGCAGGCAACAACCACCCAGGAAGGTAGTGCACAGGTTGGCAGGCAACAACCACCCAGGAAGGTAGTGCACAGGTTGGCAGGCAACAACCACCCAGGAAGGTAGTGCACAGGTTGGCAGGCAACAACCACCCAGGAAGGTAGTGCACAGGTTGGCAGGCAACAACCACCCAGGAAGGTACTGCACAGGTTGGCAGACAACAACCTCCCAGTACTGCACAGGCAGGCAACAACCACCCAGGAAGGTAGTGCACAGGTTGGCAGGCAACAACCACCCAGGAAGGTAGTGCACAGGTTGGCAGGCAACAACCACCCAGGAAGGTAGTGCACAGGTTGGCAGGCAACAACCACCCAGGAAGGTAGTGCACAGGTTGGCAGGCAACAACCACCCAGGAAGGTACTGCACAGGTTGGCAGGCAACAACCACCCAGGAAGGTAGTGCACAGGTTGGCAGGCAACAACCTCCCAGGAAGATACTGCACAGGTTGGCAGGCAACAACCACCCAGGTAGGTACTGCACAGGTTGGCAGGCAACAACCACCCAGGAAGGTAGTGCACAGGTTGGCAGGCAACAACCACCCAGGAAGGTAGTGCACAGGTTGGCAGGCAACAACCACCCAGGAAGGTAGTGCACAGGTTGGCAGGCAACAACCACCCAGGAAGGTAGTGCACAGGTTGGCAGGCAACAACCACCCAGGAAGGTAGCGCACAGGTTGGCAGGCAACAACCACCCAGGAAGGTAGTGCACAGGTTGGCAGGCAACAACCACCCAGGAAGGTAGTGCACAGGTTGGCAGGCAACAACCACCCAGGAAGGTAGTGCACAGGTTGGCAGGCAACAACCACCCAGGAAGGTAGTGCACAGGTTGGCAGGCAACAACCACCCAGGAAGGTAGTGCACAGGTTGGCAGGCAACAACCACCCAGGAAGGTAGTGCACAGGTTGGCAGGCAACAACCTCCCAGGAAGGTAGTGCACAGGTTGGCAGGCAACAACCACCCAGGAAGGTACTGCACAGGTTGGCAGGCAACAACCACCCAGGAAGGTAGTGCACAGGTTGGCAGGCAACAACCACCCAGGAAGGTAGTGCACAGGTTGGCAGGCAACAACCACCCAGGAAGGTAGTGCACAGGTTGGCAGGCAACAACCACCCAGGAAGGTAGTGCACAGGTTGGCAGGCAACAACCACCCAGGAAGGTACTGCACAGGTTGGCAGGCAACAACCACCCAGGAAGGTAGTGCACAGGTTGGCAGGCAACAACCACCCAGGAAGGTAGTGCACAGGTTGGCAGGCAACAACCACCCAGGAAGGTAGTGCACAGGTTGGCAGGCAACAACCACCCAGGAAGGTACTGCACAGGTTGGCAGGCAACAACCACCCAGGAAGGTAGTGCACAGGTTGGCAGGCAACAACCACCCAGGAAGGTAGTGCACAGGTTGGCAGGCAACAACCACCCAGGAAGGTAGTGCACAGGTTGGCAGGCAACAACCACCCAGGAAGGTAGTGCACAGGTTGGCAGGCAACAACCTCCCAGGAAGGTAGTGCACAGGTTGGCAGGCAACAACCTCCCAGGAAGGTAGTGCACAGGTTGGCAGACAACAACCACCCAGGAAAGTAGTGCACAGGTTGGCAGGCAACCACCCAGGAAGGTACTGCACAGGTTGGCAGGCAACAACCACCCAGGAAGGTAGTGCACAGGTTGGCAGGCAACAACCACCCAGGAAGGTACTGCACAGATTGGCAGGCAACAACCACCCAGGAAGGTAGTGCACAGGTTGGCAGGCAACAACCACCCAGGAAGGTACTGCACAGGTTGGCAGGCAACAACCACCCAAGAAGGTAGTGCACAGGTTGGCAGGCAACACCCACCCAGGAAGGTAGTGCACAGGTTGGCAGGCATCAACCACCCAGGAAGGTACTGCATAGGTTGGCAGGCAACAACCACCCAGGAAATTACTGCACAGGTTGGCAGGCAACAACCTCCCAGGAAGGTAGTGCACAGGTTGGCAGACAACAACCACCCAGGAAGGTAGTGCACAGGTTGGCAGGCAACAACCACCCAGGAAGGTAGTGCACAGATTGGCAGGCAACAACCTCCCAGGAAGGTACTGCACAGGTTGGCAGGCAACAACCTCCCAGGAAGGTACTGCACAGGTTGGCAGGCAACAACCACCCAGGAAGGTACTGCACAGGCTGGCAGGCAACAACCTCACAGGAAGGTACTGCACAGGTTGGCAGGCAACAACCTCCGAGGAAGGTACTGCACAGGTTGGCAGGCAACAACCACCCAGGAAGGTACTGCACAGGTTGGCAGGCAACAACCACCCAGGAAGGTACTGCACAGGTTGGCAGGCAACAACCTCCTAGGAAGGTACTGCACAGGTTGGCAGGCAACAACCTCTCAGGAAGGTAATGCACAGGCTGGCAGGCAACAACCTCCCAGGAAGGTACTGCACAGGTTGGCAGGCAACAATCTCCCAGGAAGGTACTGCACAGGCTGGCAGGCAACAACCTCCCAGGAAGGTAATGCACAGGCTGGCAGGCAACAACCTCCCAGGAAGGTACTGCACAGGTTGGCAGGCAACAATCTCCCAGGAAGGTACTGCACAGGTTGGCAGGCAACAACCTCCGAGGAAGGTACTGCACAGGTTGGCAGGCAACAACCTCCCAGGAAGGTAATGCACAGGCTGGCAGGCAACAACCTCCCAGGAAGGTACTGCACAGGTTGGCAGGCAACAATCTCCCAGGAAGGTACTGCACAGGCTGGCAGGCAACAACCTCCCAGGAAGGTACTGCACAGGTTGGCAGGCAACAACCACCCAGGAAGGTACTGCACAGGTTGGCAGGCAACAACCACCCAGGAAGGTACTGCACAGGTTGGCAGGCAACAACCTCCCAGGAAGATACTGCACAGGCTGGCAGGCAACAGCCTCCCAGGAAGGTACTGCAAAGGATGGCAGGCAACAACCTCCCAGGAAGGTACTGCACAGGTTGGCAGGCAATAACCACCCAGGAAGGTACTGCACAGACTGGCAGGCAACAACCTCCCAGGAAGGTACTGCACAGGTTGGCAGGCAACAACCACCCAGGAAGGTAATGCACAGGTTGGCAGGCAACAACCTCCCAGGAAGGTACTGCACAGGTTGGCAGGCAACAACCACCCAGGAAGGTAGTGCACAGGTTGGCAGGCAACAACCACCCAGGAAGGTACTGCACAGGTTGGCAGGCAACAACCACCCAGGAAGGTACTGCACAGGCTGGCAAGCAACAACCACCCAGGAAGGTAGTGCTCAGGTTGGCAGGCAACAACCACCCAGGAAGGTACTGCACAGGCTGGCAGGCAACAACCACCCAGGAAGGTAGTGCACAGGTTGGCAGGCAACAACCACTCAGGAAGGTAGTGCACAGGTTGGCAGGCAACAACCACTCAGGAAGGTACTGCACAGGTTGGCAGGCAACAATCTCCCAGGAAGGTACTGCACAGGTTGGCAGGCAACAACCACCCAGGAAGGTAGTGCACAGGCTGGCAGGCAACAACCTCCCAGGAAGGTACTGCACAGGCTGGCAGGCAACAACCTCCCAGGAAGGTACTGCACAGGTTGGCAGGCAACAACCTCCCAGCAAGGTACTGCACAGGTTGGCAGGCAACAACCTCCCAGGAAGGTACTGCACAGGTTGGCAGGCAACAACCTCCCAGGAAGGTACTGCACAGGTTGGCAGACAACAACCTCCCAGGAAGGTAGTGCACAGGTTGGCAGGCAACAACCTCCCAGGAAGGTAGTGCACAGGTTGGCAGGCAACAACCACCCAGGAAGGTAGTGCACAGGTTGGCAGGCAACAACCACCCAGGAAGGTACTGCACAGGTTGGCAGGCAACAACCACCCAGGAAGGTACTGCACAGGCTGGCAGGCAACAACCACCCAGGAAGGTAGTGCACAGGTTGGCAGGCAACAACCACCCAGGAAGGTACTGCACAGGTTGGCAGGCAACAATCTCCCAGGAAGGTACTGCACAGGTTGGCAGGCAATAACCACCCAGGAAGGTAGTGCACAGGCTGGCAGGCAACAACCTCCCAGGAAGGTACTGCACAGGCTGGCAGGCAACAACCTCCCAGGAAGGTACTGCACAGGCTGGCAGGCAACAACCTCCCAGGAAATTACTGCACAGGTTGGCAGGCAACAACCTCCCAGCAAGGTACTGCACAGGTTGGCAGGCAACAACCTCCCAGGAAGGTACTGCACAGGTTGGCAGGCAACAACCTCCCAGGAAGGTACTGCACAGGTTGGCAGACAACAACCACCCAGGAACGTAGTGCACAGGTTGGCAGGCAACAACCACCCAGGAAGGTAGTGCACATGTTGGCAGGCAACAACCACCCAGGAAGGTAGTGCACAGGTTGGCAGGCAACAACCACCCAGGAAGGTACTGCAGTCCTGCCATGCCAGTATAAAGCTAAACCTCTTAAATAAAGCTTAGCACTTCAGGAGAAAGAGGAAAACAGTAGTGAGAAAAAACAGAAAGAAAAAAAAGTGGTGGGAAAGAGAAAAACAGTAGTGAGAAAAAGAAAAACAATAGTGAGAAAGATAAAAACAGTGAGAAAAGGAAAAATAGCAATGAGAGATCAGGAACTTATTGGTAAATTTAAATACCGTGCGATCGGACAGTTACAATCAGAATATTTCCAGAAAAGGATCAAACATGAGGAGAGAAAACCATCAAAGCTCAAGTGAGAGGAGTGTAAACAACAAAGAATGATAATGACAGAACCAAAGGTAGAGATGCAAGATATATTACACACATAAGAATAACGAGTAACCAAGCAGTAGTAACAACTAATAACCACCTTCCCCACTTACCCTGTACCAAGCCTCACATTGATATAACTCTTACACTCCACGTCTAGATAACCTTCTCATTCCATCCCCACATAACACTCCTGGTCCACTTCTTCATAACTCTCCTACTCCACATCTGCACAATCCTCCAACACCACCTTTACAGTCTCAACCTGCCAACCTGTACCTTCTTTACCCTTGCGCTAATCCCCATTTTCTCCCTCTTTCCCTACTCATTTGACACTGTACTCTACCGGAGAGTGATTCACCAATACAAGGGGCAGACTTGGATATAAGGTTAAGTGTTAACGTGGATCTAGGAATACCTAACGAACAGAAGACAGAGGGTGAAGGTAAACTAGAGCGTTTCAATGATGAAAAAGAGGGATATATGTAAATAACCTGACAGAGGAGACCAAATCCTATGTGCGTCTGTCGATGATGTAAATCTATTTAAAATAATAACAGATGAGGATGGGCACAAGTTACAGGAAGACCTGGAGAGGCTGTCTGGGTGGTCAGACTAGTTATTGAAATTCAACCGAAATGAGTGTAAGGTCATGGAAATTGGGGAGGAAGAGAGAAAAACCAGAGACAAAGTATAGCTTGAGAGGTGAGAAATTAGAAATATCGTAAAATGAAAAAGATCTGGGAAAGAGCCTCAAACCGATCATATCACTAGAAATGCCCTTATACTGCATTATATCACCATTATAAGCAAGGTTAGTGAATCTCTCTGCACTGTCTTTAGGGATCATAACAAGAAGTTTTTTTTTTTTAAGCCGAAGTCACGTCAGGCTTACCACTACACAGCACCAGAAAAAAACTACACTTATCATGTATGTTCAGAAACTTAAGAGCCCAGAGGCTTGCAAGAGGAATAACTTCAAAGCTGAAAGGCTTGAGCTATGAGAAGAGACTAGGGAAATGAACCACACAATCGTAAACAAGATACTCAGAGATCTGACAGAGTGGTCAGGGGCGACAGGGTACAAAATGAAGTTTAGAACAAATGAGGCACAGGATGTTAGAAAGTAACCCTAAATTTTCAGAGTGAAACATAAGCAGAGCTAAATGAGAAAGTGAAGGAAAGTTCCATATAAAGTTTCATGATTAAACTTGATAGAACCCAAGAAAACAAGAACAAGTAATGGAGGCTGCTGTAG
>NC_091317.1:25828278-25848278 GCF_038502225.1 Cherax quadricarinatus | reverse complement strand
ATAAGATTAGGAAGTGTTTCCATAAGACACCTGCTGTCCATGTTCGCCCATCAGTAAAATGGGTAGCTGGGCGTTAGTCGACTGGTGTGGGTCGCATCCTGGAGCAAAACTGACCTTATTTGCCCGAAATGCTCTGCATAACAAGCGGCTTTCTATATAGTAGTATGTCATTGATGTCAGCTAGACTTGTATACCTTGTACATATACTTGTAGAAATAGATATTATTATTATTATTATTATTATTATTATTATTATTATTATTATTATTATTATTATTATTATTATTATTATTATTATTATTATTAAACGTGACGTGTGATTCTAGTTATTTATAACTACAGTACAGGTTGGGTTAGGTAAGGTTTCTCAGGAAACAAGACAAGTGTTTCCTGACGTTGGTCTTATTCATATACCATTTTTAAGGTATATTCTATATTTAACTACAGTATAAATTATGTAAAATGCAATATTAAAATTTCTTAAAGTTTATGTTAAGTATAGGGATGAGTTATATTAAAATGAGTTACATTAAAATTCTGGTATAAGACGAAATATATCAAAATAAAATTGGCTTAGAATAAAATATATAGAAAAAGTTAGGGAACAGAAGAGGATGATAGGCAGGAAGAGTTTTTTAAAATTATACAGATGAAATTGAATAGGATAAGAGACAAATAATATATAATAATTTATACAAAGATGTAAAATCACATGAGTTAAGATATTTTATAAGGAAGGAGAATATGTTGGGTCGAGCAGAAACAACACGACAGTGAATTGCATTTTATACAATCATGTGTCGTAAATATTACATAGAATGTAATATGACACATTTGTATAAATTGAAGGATTAGAAGAACTAGTCAATATATATAACCCCCAGCCAGTAAATTTAGGAAAAATAAATTTATTTTGAGATTTTGACAGAAGATCTGCAACCATTAGATATGAAACTATGTCTAAAATATAGAAATTTTAACCAATAAATTAAATGAAGACTAGCAAATGGAATTAAGATTTCATTAAAACCAATGGAAACCAGAAATTTTTCGAATTCCGAATATCTTTTTTTTACAATGATTGGATTTATTTTGAAGGTAACATGGACGGCAGCCAACAAAATTTGTGAACACGGTAGAGGGTGTTTTATATATATAATCCCATAAAAAAAATAACCAATGAGAGAGCAAGTAACCGTCATAGCACTTTGATGAATTAATGACATGAATATGATGATATACAATACTGACAGGTTAATAATTAAGACACATGTACAACAGTTAGATATCTTTATTCCGAAATAAGGATAATCCGGAATATACTTCCAGAATAAAGATACATATCCGTCACGTGTCATGTGTCTTAATTGTTAGTAATTACTGACATTGGTCATTAACGAGGTACAAGTTAGTGATATAAATGAAATATCTATTACAATAACATGAATCAATTTAACCTTAAAAGAATAAGAAGATAGAATGAAAATAAATGATTTAATATGTCAAAAAATAAGTCTTGGATTCAAGTAGTAAATGTTCCGAAAAAAAAAAATCTTCCCCGAAAAGTAAACATGAATATAGAAAATGTCCCCCCCCCCCAAGAAAAAAAAAACTTTCCGAAAATGAAAATAGGAGTGAATATAGAAAATTTAGGGAGATTTACCAAGCAGTTTTGAGGAAGTCGATATTTAAAACGAGTAAACCAAAGCCAAACCTACTAATCAAGTTTTCAACAAGTTTATTAAACGCGGAAAATAGATGAAGAAAATGTCCGACCAAGAAGAAGAAATTTACGAAATATTGTATGAAATTATGAAGTACACATACGAAATAGCATTTTATGGAATCAACCTAAACCCAAAGCAGAAAAAAATATAATGGAGCTCAGTGAAATAAGCAGAGATAAAATTAAAAAAAAAAGACATTGTAAAAATATAAGAGTAATCATAGACGGGTATTACCTTGGGTTTTGAAAATATCATAGGAATTAAATTATTTGCTCTGTATTATCAATGAGACATAATTTCAAAGAATGTAAAATGTCATATAAAAGGTGAGATTCGATGAATTTAATTATGTGCTTAAAATACTGTAAATATTTAGACTGTTGTGGGTAAAAATTTGCTAAAATATAACCCGTCTGGGGTTTAAATCTGTGTCGAAACAATGGAGCAATTATTTTTACCTTTTACAAGGGGTGTCTTAATGCAGGTGATAGCCTCTTGATCCAGGGAATTGGAGATAACTGCCCCTTCCTCGTACAGGACGTGAATGCTTCTCGTTCCGCAGGCGCTGGGTTTATTGTGATAATAATAATAATAATACAAATAAAAATAATAATAATTATTATATAGCTGCACAATTGGATATACGATTGCACTTCAATATTAAAAGATGACTAGTGTCTTATTAATGATTAACTGGGAAATTTTAAAACTTTTTTTTAAATGGTAAATTATTACAATGGATCTATTTTAATGCTTTGAAAAATGTAGCGAACATTAAAAAAAAAAAAAAACTGCTTTCAAAGAGTAATGTCTCGAATGGGGTCCCACAAGTATCAGTATCATTTATTTTTCATGGTTTGCCAGAAGAAATAAATACTATGCTTGCTGATATAAAAATCTTAGGTAAATTAGAAAACAAAGAACATGATAAAATATTACTTGAGAATCTGGGACATCTGAGCACGAGGAGTATAAAATAGATGATATATTTATTGAGGATTCATACCACATAATTGTAAGCGGTGAGAGTGCAAATAGGCTCCTTCAACACTATATTTTGAGTAAATATTATTTTAAAACATCTGATTAAAAATTAATTAAATAATTTGGAGTGATAAACGCTATGTGGAAATTTCTATGATATTCCTAATAATTACAACGCAGCTTAGAAATATATAATTAAATAGTAATTTTTTTTATGATGCATCAGACCAAAATTGAACGCATGGGTATAATTTGCCTTCTAAAAATCATGAACAATAATGAAAAAATCAGAGACATACGAGAATACGGATTCCAGAAATAAAAATCTGGGCTCCGAAGAGACTAAACCAATTGAAATATTCTTGTTGAATGACACTGAGCAAATGCATTAAATAAATATAAATTAATATAAGAATGTGAAAAAGTGAGAAAAAAAAGATTACTTGGATATATCAAAAGAGAGAGAGAGAGAGAGAGAGAGAGAGAGAGAGAGAGAGAGAGAGAGAGAGAATGCTATATTATCTAAAAAGAAAAGCAGATGTAATATAATATTTCTTCACACACTGAATGGTCGCTGTTCCGAGTAAAATTGAAAAAGAAATAATGAACAAAACTCAATGATAATTTTAAAAACCATAAATGACAATTCTAAATGAAGACGAGACACCACCAACTTAACTTTGATCTCTATAACTTCTTTCACTAGAGGTGTCTCACTGCTGGTAAAGGGCTCTCAGTCCAGGGAATCGGAGCTACTCCTCCCTTCCTCGATTCAAACTTCATTACCTTCCATTCCTCAGGCACTGTATGGTCCCTACGGGTTAAGCGCTTTCCCAGGAATGCGTAACTATATTAATTTAGCTTCAAACAAGTAGGCACACATGGGAGGAATACCCACCCACGCGGGTATCCCAGCCTTATTCCAGTCCCTCCCGGACACTTTCCACTCTAGGTGGGTATCCCTGCTTTGTTCCCAGTCCACTCTACCAGTCGGGTATCCCTGCATTATTCCCATCCCTTCTCCCCCACCTCCCACCCAGGACGGACTCACCTCCTGCACGGGCAAAAGAAATGACGAAGAGCATGAATGCATATGATAGTATTCCTTTGTCTTTCAGGTGTTTAGAAAAAAGAAGCAACTCCCTTCTCTGTGCTGACACGAGGAGGAGGAGGAAGAGGAGGAGGAAGAAGAGGAGGAAGAGGAGGAGGAGGAGGAGGAGGAGGAGGAGGAGGAAGGATAAGGGAAGGAGGAGAACTGGGTGCTCGTCGTACCTCGGGCAGGCGGGTACGAGGGTGGCAATTGTCTTTGCTTGGTCGGTGATCAGACGATGTAGCCCGGCGTCGTTAATCTGACCGGGTTTTCTCTGGCCTTCGCTGACAATTTTATTTCTTTTCGCTTGTGTTTGCCACATCAGGGGTCCATACCTTCCCTCCTGCTGGTGCGCTAAGTTTGGACTTGCCGCAGTGCCGTCGCGACGTGTGGGGGACGCCTCCGGAAAGCACTACGAGTAGTACCGCAGTACTGAGGCTCACGTTTCAGGCTTGCGGCGCTGGTGTCAGGGTCGAGAGAGTGAGCGATGCTGCGCGTTGTTGAGCTCTTGTGAGACACACAGGCTGATGATCAAGTGGCGCAGTTCTGAACTCAAACGTTTTGTATCCCCAGGCCGGTGGGTCGAGATGCTGTGTCCCGTTCCCACCAAACATGACTTCGGAACATCTTGCCCTCGATAAACACACGTATTTTCCTCGTAACTTCTCCATATATCGCCGTGAAATACATATGTGATGCTGGAAATACCACCTGGGTATAAAATTTTATTTCTTGGAGCGGTCGAAGAGGACTGTTGCAAGTGAGAGAGTGTTAATTACAGGATGCGACCTAATCCTTTCGCACGCAGGCCGAGTAATACCTAAAACAGGGGGATTCTGGACATAACCATTATATTACGCTGTGTCTAGTGTCCTTATCAATTTCATGAGGGAGATGGCAGTCTTTTATATCGGACTTAATATCACCTAATTACACCCATGGGCCGGGACAGGCCTTACGACGTTGTACTTCAATCTCACTGAGGTAATCATAGTCGCATCGTCTTATTTGCATAGAATATAGAAGGACATGGAGCCAAGGTGGCGCTTTTATAATACGTGCCGTGGGAGAATGTTTCTCGGTGTATTTCATCCTTACAGGAGACATTACCGAGCTTGTATTGAAGGTTTGGTGGGGTCCAAGAGTTGTTTAGACGTGGGTCAGATTAAGCAAGGCCTCCCTCCTTCCCCCCGCCCCCATCTTCTGCGTCCTTTGCCCCATCCCACCTCACCTTCCTTCGCGTTGCCAAGGTCTTGCCTCTATCTCTATCAGAGCATCAGAGTCGCGTCTGACTGTAATTAGACGAGACTTAAAGAAAAAGGTGGCGCAAGGTGATTATTTGCAATTATATCCAGAGGGAAATTCAGACCACATGAATATGGAGAATAAGATAAATAAATATATATATATATATATATATATATATATATATATATATATATATATATATATATATATATATATATATATATATATATATATAGATAGATAGATAGATAGATAGATAGATAAACTGGGGGACATAGGAGAGACAAGGATGATTATGGATAAATGGGGGAAGACAAATGAAAATGTGAGCAGGTGAAAGAAAATAAGAAAATACAATAGATTGACGAAATCATCAAAAATGGATATTATGTAAGACAAATTACATAAATTCTATAGCATTAGTACATAAAACAAAATATTATTAGTCAGGGGAAGAGCTAAATCTAAACGTTCGGTATACGGAAGGAGAGAATAAGTCCAGCTCCTTGGATTAAGAGCCCCTGACCGGTATCGAAGCCTTGGAGGAATAAAAAACACAAACTGTCGGCTTTATCGTTAATTTAAATAGCTTAATTAAGGGCTAATCTTAAGATACATAGAGAGGAAAATAAAGGCCTTAACTGTGTCAGGCAGTAATTTATAGCCAGTCAAAATGAAATGTTTGTTGGGTTGTGTTCCAAAAGGTTAAGTTATGTCATGGTGTTAAGGGAATTGCAACCCTCTACCAACAACCTATGTATTTAGGCTCTTGGCTAAACTTAATTCTTAATAATGGTGAAGCTAGGTTCTTGTTTGATTATTCTTCACCTGTCTCATCTCCATCTTCTGTATGCTGTTCACATTCTTTGTTTCTCTGTTGAGAGTCCTTATTCATATTAATGGTAGGTAACAGGAAGTGATGCGAAGAAGGGCAGGGTTACTTCACTTCCTTAAATCAGGATTCCTTCACCCCATCATGGAACCTGTTTTGAAGGGGAGACTATTTAGAAAGCAATTTTATGATAGAGGTTCTTATGTTCATCATCTACAATATATTTTTCCACAAAAACTACTTTTATAAACATTATTTTTGTTAGGACAGTAAAGTCCTTCATACAAATTATGAAACTTTGCGTTTGAGAATGTATATTAGATTTTCGAAATTTTGTTTTCTCCTGGGGTTTATGACAGAGGTTTAACCTTCTTATCTATTATCATCAAACTCAACGTTGTTTTAGTATTATAAAAAAAAATCTTCTCTTCCCCACACTATTACTGTATAGATCTTTCAGTTTAATCAGCTGTGGAAGCAGCAGTCATTATATAATTTTTTTAGGATCAACTTAAAATCCATATTCATAACTAAGTCAAGGTTCATAATCAGGTCCAAGTTCATAATTAAGTCCAAGTTCATAAATAAGTTTAAGCTCATAATAATATGTAGATTGTTTATGCAATAAATTTTGCGATGTAACCAACACTGACAAAAGTATTATTATTAAATTCATAGGGAAGCGCTAAACCCGTAGGCAGTCATACAGTGCATAGGGAATGGGAGGCGATCACATTCAATTGCCTTCCATTCCGTATTATTATAATCAGGGGGAACCTAAAATTAACTCAGTGGTAGAGAGTTCAGTTTGTAGCCAGAAGGACCAGACTTCTCTTCATATGTGGGGCGGGACGTATGTTCATGTCCCCATATATCTGCTGCTCATGTTTATCTAGCAATAAATAAGTACGTAGAAGTTAGTCGGTTGTTCGTATCCAAACCGCGAACCACAATAGTTTATCCAGGGTTAAATAACCTCAAGTATTTATTCCTGTTTTTCGACACGGGGTTACCCAGGGCCAAGCGCTTCGTGCATTCTACAATCTTCTTCGACATCGAAAACCAAACCTGTGAATATTTTTTGAAAATCTGCTCTCATGCACATGTTACCGTTATCATGGATACAGATACAACCAATCCTGGGCAAGTTGGTTGTGGCACACAAATGAGCTGAGCACAGACATTGCGTGGAAAACTTCATGACATTAAGTTCAGTGTATAGAGCTTTCTATCCTGAGGAATCTCTCTATATTGTAACTTTTCCCTCCTTCCACACAGCTACTTTAACAGATTACAAACATGTCACTTGCCAGAATCTCTCCCATCTAGCCTCATAGGCCCTATCGTACCTACTCTAAAAACTATGTATGAGCCCTGTCTTCTTCATCAAGATCATTAGACTTCTGACCACTCCGAGACTGAAAAAATACTTTCTTACATTCCTGTGGCTCATCTGTGCCTTTAACTTCCAGCTGTGTCCCAAAGTACCCTTTTCTCGCAGGCATTTTTACCCTTGTCCACCCTATGACCCTGAGTATTTTGTACGTTATTATCATGTCTTCCCTGGTTCTTCTGTCCTTTCATGTAGTTAGATATATATAATTCATTTCGCCTCTTCTCATAGCTCCGACCCATAAGGTTTAAAATAAGCCTCGTTACATACTGCTTCACTTTCCAGTTTCTTAACATTTTTTTTCAGATGAGTTCGATACTGGAGCTGCATACTCCAAGGTGGGCTTCACATATGTTGCATAAAGGGCCCGAAATTATTCTTCGTCGGGATTTGCCAGACGAGCATTGGCCGCAGAAGTTATTCGGCTGATGTGTCCTGGCGATGCAGCAGGCACTGATGCTCACCCCCACAGTACATTGTTTTGAAAGGAGGTCTGCAGCCTCTGTCTCCAGCGTTTATTCTCCGTGTCAGGTCTTCTTTCCAATTCTCCAGTCTTCATTACCTTGGATTAATTGAAGTTTAATTTAAGTGCCAGTTTCTCTGACTAATCTTGCAGTTTGTCCAGATCTGTCTGAAGCATTTCCATGTCCACCTCTGTTTTTATTCGCCTCGTTAGTTTCACATCATCAGCAGACATGAATATATTTGATTCATTCCCATCTGACATAACATTCACATTACCCAGGAAGAAGTACTTGTCCTAATACCAATCCCACTGGCTATTCTTCTCTATTTTGACGTAGCTTACCTGACAATCACTCTTTAGTCCACCAGATTAGGATTAGGTTCAGTGTTTTGCTTCAGCCTCTAGAAAGGATACAGAATCAAATGCCTTCTTGAAGTCTAAGAAAATACAATCCACCCATACTTTTCTCTCCTGTCTCACTTCTGTTACATTGCATTGAATTCCAGTTTGTTGGTAAAACAAGAATTTCTGGTTCTGAACCCGTGCTGATTATTGTTTATGAAAGCACTTCTCTTAAAGTGTTCTAACACTTGACTTTGAATAATCTCTTCCATCATCTTGCAAGGTGCGCATGTCAATGGAATTGGTCTGAAGCTCGGTGCTTCCTCTGTGTGTGTGTGTGTGTGTGTGTGTGTGTGTGTGTGTGTGTGTGTGTGTGTGTGTGTGTGTGTGTGTGTGTGTGTGTGTGTGTGTGTGTGTGTGTTTGTGTGTGTGTGTGTGTGTACTAACCTATTGTACTCACCTTTCGTAGCTGTAGGGGTCGAGTCTCTGCTCTTGGCCCAGCCTCTCTGACCGCTACTGGGTTCACACACTACTGTCTGTGTGAGCTCTATCATACCCATTCAAAAGCTATGTATGGCTTCTGCCTCTACCATTTCGCTGACTACTGTATGTTAAAGAAGTGTTTCCTAACATCCCTTTGACGTATCTGTTTCTAGCTTCCAGCTGTGCCATCGTATATCTGACTCACTCATATCACAGACTCGCTCTGCCCACCCCATCCCTTCCTGTCAGTATTTTGAGCGTCGTAATCATGCCACCCCTGATCCATCAGTCCTCTTCTGACGTCAGGTTTACCTCCTCTATTCCATCCTGATAGTTCATACCCCTCGGCTCTGGGACAAGTCTCAAAGAAAAGTTAATGAACTTTTTCAAGATTCTTTGTTTTATTAGATGTGGGTACCATATTGATGCTGCATATTGAAGTTCTGGCATACTTCAGATTAGCAAGTCTCTAGTTTGCTGCAGACGTAATCTAGCTGACATCTGCCTCAGGCGAAAAACTTAAAAATATGAAAACTCTGAGGTCATCTTTTTGAGAGGTTTACAGCCTTTGCTCCAAAAGCTTATGCTTAGTTTCTGATCTTTTATGCTATTCCTCGATTTTCATAACTTTGCATTTGCTGGGGTTAAATTCTACAAGCCGGTTGTCAGACCAATCCTACAGCTTGTCCAGATCCGATTGTGATTTTTCCTTATCTGTTCCTGTTTGTATTATCCTCGTTAGCGACACATCTGACTCGATTTCTTCTGTCTTGTGGTTTACATACACAGGAAACAGTAATGGTCAAAGCAGTGACCCATGTGGAACCCCACATGTCACATTCGCCCATCCCACCAAATCTTACCGAAGAGTAACTCGTTTTAATACTGTTAAGTAATCCTTGATCCACTATTGTATCAGCCCTGTAATTCCGCCAAAATTCACTAGCTTTTGTCCCGGTTTCCTGTGAGGTACTGTATCGAACGCCTTCTTAAAGAACTAAAACTTGAAGTCCACCCACTTTCAATACTTTGTCATACAACTCTAGCAGATTTGTGAGACAGGATTTGCCTTCTCAAAAACCAGCCTGCCTGTGTTTATATGTGCTCCTTTCCAGGTGTGCGCATATGTGAATGTGTGTGTGTGTGTGTGTGTGTGTGTGTGTGTGTGTGCACGAGCGAGAAGAGAAAGAGGGAAAGGAGAAGATGGGTCAGTAATACTCACGTACATTATGTAGGGTTATCATTAAAGAGAATCTGCCGATCCATCACCCTCACACACGACTCGCTGCTCGTCTGGTTTCTTCAGGATGGACCATTTTCCCCAGTACGTGAGGGTAATATATATATATATATATATATATATATATATATATATATATATATATATATATATATATATATATATATATATATACATAATTTTAAACGAGTTCTTGCTAATTGACCAATTTTACCTATTCGGAACGATATATATATATATATATATATATATATATTTTTTTTCAACAAGTTGGTCGTCTCCCACCGAGGCAGGGTGACCCAAAAAAGAAAGAAAATCCCCAAAAAGAAAATACTTTCATCATCATTCAACACTTTCACCACACTCACACATTATCACTGCTTTTGCAGAGGTGCTCAGAATACAACAGTTTAGAAGCATATACGTATAAAGATACACAACATATCCCTCCAAACTGCCAATATCCCAAACCCCTCCTTTAAAGTGCAGGCATTGTACTTCCCATTTCCAGGACTCAAGTCCGACTATAAGAAAATAACCGGTTTCCCTGAATCCCTTCACTAAATATTACCCTGCTCACACTCCAACAGATCGTCAGGTCCCAAGTATCATTCGTCTCCATTCACTCCTATCTAACACGCTCATGCACGCTTGCTGGAAGTCCAAGCCCCTCGCCCATATATATATATATATATATATATATATATATATATATATATATATATATATATATATATATATATATATATATATATATATATTATATATATATATATATATATATATATATATATATATATATATATATATATATATATATATATATATATATATATATATATATATATATATATATATATATGCTAAATAAGGCAAGCGAAAATTTGTGTATGCAATAATTTCGCAAAAATCATTCTGAACATAACGGAAAAAAATATTTCATTGTGTTTGTTTAGTTGGATTAGACTAAATTAAATTGCGCTTGATATAATAAGGTAAGGTAAATTTTTAAGGTTCTTTTGGTACAAAATTGTTAATTTTTACATTACATTAGCGCGAATATGCTCGGCGTTAGAGTGGGATGTCTAATGTACTTACTGGATACTTAACGTCTTGTAGCATGGTGGCGTAGTGGATTAAGGCGTCGAGAATTTAGCTAGCTTCTCGGGAGGCTTGCTAACTGGCTCGAGTTCGATCCCCGGTTGGTTGGAGTATGTTATTTGATAACAGAAAGGCGAGGAGAGTTTTATCAATCTCCAGCAGATTGTCTGACGTTCGATTAGAAAAGAGCATCCTTATTTTCAAGCTTGCAACTATGTAGACATTATTTGAACATTTTCCCCAACTTATTGCGAATCACTGTCAAGAAAAAATAGTTGTCTGAATACTTATATCTATGTCAACATGCCTGTCGGTTCGTTAATGGGGTTTAAAGCCAGTTATTTTCACTAATGTCATTAAAGTCACACGAAACTTCCCTATCACCAGACAAGATTACTGTCGTCCTTAAAATAATTATTAAATTAAGTTCCTCTCACATATTACGTCCTCAGACCAGCATAACTCAAACAACGAATGTCGGGAAATTGCTTAAGAATATAATGAAGAAATCAAACGCTGGCGTTTGATAATCAAATTGCCACTTTATATAGTTTGTCCTAGAGTGATCTCCTACAATGCCGCATCGTTAACGCATGGAATAGCGACTCCTGTACAGATGGTCTAGGAGTGCTGTTGCACTGTGCTGCATCGACGGTGTTTGGAGGACTGCCAGCCACTCTGGACTGCTGGTCCGTGCGTGCTGTTCTACAATACTGCATTCTGTTTTGCTCACAATATTTCAAGATATAAACAAACTGAAATATATTCAGCGCCGAGTGATGAAGATGATACCCGGAGCAATAAACACCGTGAAACCCGTTCAGGAGAACTCAAGTTATGGTCTTGCAACGCGATGACTGAGCTGGGAAGAAGCCATTTGAAAGGTCAACCATAATTTTGAAACAAAAATACTTACGTATTTGTTAATCAACCATAACGCATATTGGTTAATATATTATGGAATAATTATTACATCCCAAAGAAAAAATAATATTTAACTGAATGGAAAACACAGGCAAGATCTTACCGGATGTAACTGAAACCAATACACTAAAAATAAAAAACAAAAAAGAGATGAGAAACCTTTCATGATATCAGAGACAATTTTTTGTCTGCATTATTATTTAAGTCAACTATCCTGGGGGAGGACCAAGGGGGCGACGACCCCGGATCTATCAAGAGGTAGGTCTCTTGTTCTCTGAATACCTTCGCTTTACTGTGTGCCTTTGTCGTGAATATTATTATCTATTGTCTTTATACACACGAACGCAGGCACACAGTGTCACTGAGATGCATAGTATGTAAAGTCATGGAGATTATTAGAAGAGTGGTAGAACACCTAGAAAAGAGTTCATTCATATTTGACAACCAGCACGGCTTTAGAAGAGGTAAATTCTATCTGACAGATCTACTGGGGCTCTACAAGACACTAAAAGAAGTAAGGCAAGAGAAAGAGGGATGAGAAGATTGCGTCTTCAGGGACTGAAGGAAGGCTTCTGACTTCACAGAAGACTAATGTATAAGCTAGAGCATCAGGCAAGAATAGGGGAAGCACTACAAAGAATTATGGTATACCTAGCAGGAAGGAAACAACGAATGCTTGTCCGAGAAGAGTTGTCGGAAAGGGTGCATATGACGAGTGGGGTTCCATAAGGATCAGTCCTTGGGCCAGTGGTATTTCATGCATACGCGAATAACATAACAGAAGGAATAAAGTCAGAGGTATCCCTGTTCAGAGATAATGAGCTATTAATGAAGAGAATACAAGTAGATGTGATCTACGAAAGTCTACATATGGATCTGGATAGACTGCAGATCTGGTCTGGCAAGTGGCTGCTGGAGTTTAACCACAACAATTGCAAAGTTATGAAGTTTGGGGAAGGGCAAAGAAGACCTCAGATGGAGTATAGTCTCGGGGGAGTGCAAAGGCTACAAACATCACTCAAGCAGAAAGACCTGGGGTGAGCATTGTACCGACAATATCCCCTGAAGCCAATTCTTGCAGCAAATGCGAGTCTGGCATATCTTATTAGAACTAGCTTTTAGACTGGAGGATGCAGCACCAGTATGGAACCTATACCTGGTAGAATGTCAAGAAACTAGAGAAACAGGAGAGGTTTGCAGTAAGACTAGTCCCGTAGCTAAATGACATATCCTACGAGGAGTGGTTAAGGGCACTTAGCCTTATGTCACTGGAGGGCAGAAGAACAAGGGACGATAGAATAACAATTTTCAAAATACTGAGAGGAATTGACACAGTGAATAGGAACAGACTGATTGAGAGATAAGAAACAGTAACACGAGGGCACAGCTGGAAGCTGAAAACACAGATGAGCCACAGGAACGTTAGGAAGTATTTCCTCAGCCTTAAAGTAGTCAAGAAGTGGAACGACCTGGAGAATGAAGTGGCAGAGGGAGGAGCCATACATAGCTGGAAGAAGAGATACGACAAGGCTCTCAGAGCCAGAAGAGAGTGAACCTCGTAGCGAGGAGCGAAGATGCGGGTCCAAGAACTAACACTCTACTCCTGCCACCGCATACTGGGGAGTTCACATAGGTGAGAAAACAGACAGACAGACAGACAGACACACACACACACACACACACACACACACACACACACACACACACACACACACACACACACACACACACACACACACACACACATACACACACACATACATACATACACACAAAATGGTAACTAACTAACACGCATATACAGCAGGCCTAGTGTCTAATCGACATGTGGCTAGGACAAAATGGTAACTGACTAACGTATTATTGATGTCGTTGTTGGTGTTGATGTTAGTAATGTCATTAGGAAATGATAACCTCGATTGGGTTTATTAATTTTTTAAGTTGGATACATAAGTATTGTGCTGCTACCGTATTCTATATGGTAGATGTATAGCGCCTGGGGAATGATGTGGAGGAGCAGGGAAGTCGTCTTTGATGAAAAAAATATATGATTGAATCTAATTCATCAGATCAGGAGCTTTTCCCTAGCATTGTTCCTCTCTCTTGATCTCTTTCTTATCGAGTATTTACAATGAAGACTTCAACGAATTGGCTCTTCAGCCAACAGAAGCATTAAGAAGTAATATAAAGATAGAATAATGCTCATTAAGATAAATATGAACAGATTATATTATTGAAAGTCTTATAAAAATGTAACTGCAGAATTTTTTTCAATGGGAAACTTGACGTGAACATCACACTTGACAAAATTAATTTGTAGGGTTAATAGAAAGTGCAGGATTTATGGAAATTAGGTGTTGCTGCTAGAGGCTGGAAGGTCCATCTAGTCATTACAATCTGGGGTGACCTGGGACCTTGAGAAGGTAGCTGAAGACTGGAAATATCTACTGCACTATAGCACTATATCTCTGCAACATGTGGGTGTTACAACATTGCATTAAATGCTTGGAAAAATGTAGATAATGCAGTAAATACTTAGAGAAATGTACATAATGCATTAAATGTTTAGAGAAATGTTGGTAAAATATTTGAAGTGTAAAATTCTGCAAAATAAAGGCCACTACGGTTTTAGTTTAAGTAAATCCTGCAAATCCAAATAGCTGAATCGCTATGATGAAGTCTGTGATGTGATAAAATAACGTAATTGATGGACAGATATAATTCATTTTCGTAAAAAAAAAACTTTTGATAGAGCCAACGAGTGCTTAATTTGGAAATTGCAAAATATAGTAAAAAAAAAAAAAATCTAAATCATTCCAATGGATAAGAGCGCTCTAGTCTGCAAGAGAAATGTGGGAGTACCACAGCTTGTTGTCACTAGTGGGAGTACCACAGCTTGATGTTGTTACTAGTGGGAGTAACACAGCTTGATGTTGTCACTAGTGGGAGTACCACAGCTTGATGTTGTTACTAGTGGGAGTAACACAGCTTGATGTTGTCACTAGTGGGAGTACCACAGGTTGATGTTGTCACTAGTGAATACCACAGCTTGATGTTGTTACTAGTGAGTACCACAGCTTGATGTTATCACTAGTGAATACCACAGCTTGATGTTGTTGCTAGTGAGTACCACAGCTTGATGTTATCACTAGTGAATACCACAGCTTGATGTTGTTACTAGTGAGTACCACAGCTTGATGTTATCACTAGTGAATACCACAGCTTGATATTGTTACTAGTAGGAGTACCACAGCTTGATGTTTTCACTAGTGGGAGTACCACAGCTTGATGTTGTCACTAGTGGGAGTACCACAGCTTGATGTTGTCACTAGTGGGAGTACCACAGCTTGATGTTGTCACTAGTGGGAGTACCACAGCTTGATGTTGTCACTAGTGGGAGTACCACAGCTTGATGTTGTCACTAGTGGGAGTACCACAGCTTGATGTTGTCACTAGTGAACACCACAGCTTGATGTTGTCACTAGTGGGAGTACCACAGCTTGATGTTGTCACTAGTGGGAGTACCACAGCTTGATGTTGTCACTAGTGGGAGTACCACAGCTTGATGTTGTCACTAGTGAACAACACAGCTTGATGTTGTCACTAGTGGGAGTACCACAGCTTGATGTTGTCACTAGTGGGAGTACCGCAGCTTGATGTTGTCACTAGTGGAAGTACCACAGCTTGATGTTGTCACTAGTGGGAGTACCACAGCTTGATGTTGTCGCTAGTGAATACCACAGCTTGATGTTGTCACTAGTGAATACCACAGCTTGATGTTGTCACTAGTGGGAGTACCACAGCTTGATGTTGTCACTAGTGGGAGTTCCACAGCTTGATGTTGTCACTAGTGGGAGTACCACAGCTTGATGTTGTCACTAGTGGGAGTACCACAGCTTGATGTTGTCACTAGTGGGAGTACCACAGCTTGATGTTGTCACTAGTGAATACCACAGCTTGATGTTGTCACTAGTGGGAGTACCACAGCTTGATGTTGTCACTAGTGGAAGTACCACAGCTTGATGTTGTCACTAGTGGGAGTACCACAGCTTGATGTTGTCACTAGTGAATACCACAGCTTGATGTTGTCACTAGTGGGAGTACCACAGCTTGATGTTGTCACTAGTGAATACCACAGCTTGATGTCACTAGTGGGAGTACCACAGCTTGATGGCATCACTAGTGAATACCACAGCTTGATGTTGTTACTAGTGAGTACCACAGCTTGATGTCATCACTAGTGAATACCACAGCTTGATGTTGTCACTAGTGGGAGTACCACAGCTTGATGTCATCACTAGTGAATACCACAGCTTGATGTTGCCACTAGTGAGAGTACCACAAATTGATGTCATCACTAAGTGGGAGTACCACAGCTTGTTGTTGTCACTTGTGAGGCTCGAACAATATTGTCAGGATATGTCACTAGTGGGATGTCACTGTTGGATAATGTCACTAGTGGGGTCCAAGAATTTAATGATATCAGTGCTGGGGACCCCACTTTCAGGTGAAGTCACCTTGGAGTGATGTCACTCGTGAAGTTTCACCAGGGAATGATCTCACAAGTAAAAGTCCAAACAAGAGACGATGTTACAAGTGTGGGTCCCACCAGGGTATGTTGTCATTAGTGGGGGTCCCACCAGGGGATGTTGTCATTAGTGGGGGTCCCACCAGGGAATGTTGTCACTAGTGGGGGTCCCACCAGAGATGTTGTCACTAGTGGGGGTCCCACCAGGGGATGCTGTCACTAGTAGGGGTCCCACCAAGGGATGTTGTCACTAGTGGGAGTCCCACCAGGGGATGTTGTCACTAGTGGGGGTCCCACCAGGGGATGTTATCACTAGTGGGGGTCCCACCAGGGGATGATGTCACTAGTGGGGGTCCCATCAGGGTATGTTGTCACTAGTGGGGATCCCACCAGGGGATGTTGTCACTAGTAGGGGTCCCACCAGGGAATGTTATCACTAGCAGGGATTCCACCAGGGGATGATGTCACTACTTGGCGTCCCACTAGAGAATGATGTCGTTACTGGGAGCCCAACCCTTTGATATCACTAGCGGGGATTCCACCATTGGCTCGGAGTAATTGTAAATGTAACTGAAGCTGAATGTAATTAATTAAAATAATTTTAAAACTTTTAGCAACTGTGACCGTAATTTTAATTAGACATTTAGATTAAAGCGTAATTGTAACTGTCATTGTAATCGACTGTTACCATGCTTATACCTGCTTCAATTACATTTTAAATTTGGGGACTATGATGGGTTGATAACAAAGTAAAAAGTCAAATGGTACACAAATGTACATTCTGATGTGATTCTCGTCTCTTGGGTCATGTCCAGTACTTGTATTGCAAATCATGTTTACATGGGTTGTGTGAGACTGGTATTCTCCCTCAGACCTGCATCAGGAAACACTTGTCCTGTTTCCTGACAAACCTACGTAACCCTCAGTCTGAGTCAAGACTTGTTGACGAATGGATCATTAAAAAAAAAAATCCTGCATTGTGTAGCATGTGATCATCTACCACTGAATACTGAAGAGAGATTTACTTTCTGAAATAATCTAGATGCAGAACGTAATCTGTGATTCCTGCGCGGTCAACAATTATAAGAAAAAAACTTCATTCAAACTAGTCAAAAAAGATGGAGGATGCAAGTTTTCAATAACTGTATTTGTATATTTACAAAATTATACCTATAATGTTTAAATCTAGGTACACTTCTTTTCATGAAATGCATTAACATAGATAGTTTGAAGGCGACCAGATTAGGCATTCATCATTTATTAAAGAGATATCAGTTTCACAATTGATTATATGAAATAGACGAATTGGGACCTATGCAACCCAATCAGAAAATGAGGAATATATTCCTGTAAGTTCATCAGAACTAAAATTTTGAAGCCAATCAGAAGCGGCATTCTCCAGTATTCGCACGTATTCCAACGATTCCAAGTGTTTTGTTTTTATTAATAAATAAGGGTATTGACAAACTTGCCAGCCCACAAACAAAATTCACTGGGTACCATCGTCTCCGTAAGATGCATCATTCGTTAAATATTAAACCGTTCAGACGCGGTTGACCAACACTCCTGAAATTCTCTCTCAACCGCCGAGAAATATGGAGACACCTTTTTTTTTTTTTTTTTTTTTTAAGTACACTGCAGTTATCTGGAAGTTATCGGAGCTCTTCCCGAAATCTTGGAATGTGTTCTCCAACTTTGGTCACTGGGTACCAACACATGCTAATAATTCTAAGAATCTTGCCCTAGTTACTGCGCACCATCGCTTAAAATTTGAAGATTGTCAGATGAGGCTATCGCGTTATAAGCGAAATAAAGACGAAACTTTCAAAGACGAAGAAAGAAAATAGAAAAAATCAGGCAACCACTTAGAGGTCCCTACTCAGTGATACCTAAATAATAATAATAATAATAACACTGCTTTAAGGCAAGTGCCCCTAAACCGGTCTTCCAACCAACCATCCAACCCTTTCTGTATCTAAGTGTGGTACATCAGAGTGTGGTGTATTAAAGACACTGATTCTGGTCCATCGAATAGAGCCTAGTTAATTATATTTTAATAATAGTAATCTAAATAATAATACAAATAATAATAATAATAATAATAATAATAATAATAATAATAATAATAATAATAATAATAATAATAATAATTATGATATAAAAACAATAGTAATTATGTTATATACAGTTATCATGAGAAGAAAAATTGCAGTAGGTACTTTAAAGGCAAAGAAAATTCGTTTAAGAGAATAATTAAGAATCTAATTAATGTGAGCACTCTCTTGTGCTCTAAGAGTCAGTTGAAGGAGGAAGAAGAATGTATTCTCAGCAACACGAACGACAACATTAACTAGCATCGCCACTACAACCACCACCATCATCATCCCCATCAAGACAATCACCACCTTAACCATCACCACCTCCAAAATCAACTCCATCACTGCTTCTGCCACCAACAATATGCTTTAATCATTTTCGCCGCCACAATAACACACCCCACCATCACAACCAAGAGCATACTATGTCACCACATTAACAACACCTCTATCAAATACAGTCAACATATCCTCCCACCGTAACACCTCACTATCACCACCGGAACACACCCCACCACCACATCTCCCCCTTCCTTCGGCAAACAATCGTCAGAGCAGAACACTTCACCCTCGCCAGAGGACTCGAACGCCCCCACAACGTTCTACCCCACGTCCCAGCAATCCAAGAAGAAGGGGTACACAAAATCCCACCACGAACTCTCATATACGCCCGCATACGACCCATAATAAGCATGTTGCAGGCGTGTGGGTGCGGCGGTGAGTTGGGGGCTAAGTTGGGGTTGGTGGTGGTGTGTGGGCGTGGGCGGTGGGTGGGGGAGGTGGTATGTGTGTGACTTGCTCAGTGATTGGTACTCCACTCTGAGTCAAGGTTGTCATCTTGGGACCAGATGACCACCTCTGCTTCACTGGAGAAAATGGCGGCTCTTTCTTATAGAGAGAGAGAGAGAGAGAAGGGGAGAGAAAACAGAGATGCAAACAGGCAGACACACATACGCGGACACTACCAACAACAACAATAGCAACGACAAAAGAAAGAACTCAGCAACCAATATATACGACTACACTACATCCCTTGAGTCCCACTCACTGTTCCACAGAAACACGTGCATTCAACTATTGCCATATGCATACTAAAAAACAAGGACAGAGTAACGAACGAATAGTAAAAGACACAAGGAAAGGATTGTGGCACATAAGCCAATAAAATTGGAAAAGTAAAAGACAATGATGAAGGTTCAACCTGATATTGTAGCTCTTAGGGAAATTAGACTCATTGGGATAATTGTCATTGCAATGTACCCAGATGGATATTACATAGTGAGGAAGGAATGTGAAAACTGGGAAGGAGAAATGACAGTAAGTGTAAGGAATGACTTGTTCTGAGATGGCAAATTTAAATTCCAGGGAGTTCACAGCGAAAACACTATTAACTAACGAATGAAAATACAACAGGACAGCATTCAGAATACTGGAGACAGCAGCAGCACATGGAGCACGTAGAGTAAAGCAAAGTTTGTGATAATAGGGTATTTTCCATGAAGAAATTGATTGGGGAACTGGGACCCATAATTGGGGAGGGGAAGGG
>NC_091317.1:25808278-25823278 GCF_038502225.1 Cherax quadricarinatus | reverse complement strand
AGTATATGTACATACGAGTGAAGGGATATAACCAAAAGTTATAATGATATCGAATTATCGGCCATTACCGATACTTTGGCATATTTCTGGTATATATGTATGTATATATGTGTGAGTGTATATATATATACATATATATATATATATATATATATATATATATATATATATATATATATATATATATATATATATATATATATATATATATATATATATATATATATATATATATATATATATATATATATATATATATATATATATGAACAACTCTGCATTAGATATTAAAATATACTGAAGGTTTCAATGTTTTTAGGCAGGTTCACTTAGTATGGCTTCTCTGGGAGTGTAAAAAGGAGGGGTCATCTGCCTTGGTACTTACGGTCTGTTTTCCAGAGAAGCAACGAGTGGGGGGTTTCCATATAGCACCGATGCACTTAACATATTCTTCCCCGGCGGGTCTTGTAGCCAGCCAGAGAGGTAATAACAGTGAGATAACCGAATTTATTGTTTAATTACTCTTGCATTAGCAGGATGCCAGAGACCTCCAGAAACAATAAGATCAAAACAAATAATTGGTACTAGACAATGACGCGACGCTAAACCACGGTGAAAGTAGCTACGATTAAGAGAGTGAAAATTATTTTTGTAATTATCGTAATTCTTCGTGAGTCTGACTGGAATAACAGAATCTATAATAAATCAAAGCGATGAGATACAAATCGGAGCTCCCTCGGAGGTCGGTCAGGACTCAACCCCGTTAACTGGAACTACCTGAAGGTTTTGTACAATACAGTTAAGCGGCAGTAACTTCTCTAATATGTCAACGGATCATTCTAATAATACTCGGTTTATGCATAACCCTCGTTAAAGTCAAGTTCATGTAAACACGGCAGATGGAGATGGCACATGCTAGGTGCACACGCAGGAACAAAAAAAGTTGCAAGGAATGTTTGAAAATTTGCGACGAGCAGGGTAGTGCAGGTCGGGGGAGGGGAGGAGCCATTATTCATTCTCTTTGCCAACCGTGATGAGTTCATTTCTGGGGGTAATTAAAAGTCATGCATACGGTATTAAGGGCCGGGGAATAATCATTATATTTACTCAGAATATGATGCTACTTAAGTGGGGAAAGGGGAGAGGAGGGAGGTGTAGGAGATAAGAGGAGCAGCATCCACGGACGCCGCTCGGAGTTTTCGTGGGAGGCTATGCATGAGTACGTATAATGGGGGAAATGTCGGTGTGGACACGCCAGTGCATTGGTATGTCGTGTGCACTTGTGAATAGGTAAAACTGGTCAATTAGCAAGAACTCATTTGATAAATTAGACACATGTGCAACACTTGGGTATCTTTAATGACGATACCCAAGTGTTGCACATGTGTCTAATTTATCAACTTGTCGGTTCTCTGAACCATTCAGCTACAAGAACTCATTTAAAATTAAGTCCTTTCTAAAACTTTCTCTTATACGTTTAAATATATATATATATATATATATATATATATATATATATATATATATATATATATATATATATGCCCTCAGACATGACATCTCCACTGCCTCCAGCCTTCTCCTCGCTGTGAAGCATGGGTGATGAATGTTGCAGCGAGGAGAAGGCTGGAGGCAGTGGAGATATCATGTCTGAGGGCAATGTGTGGTGTGAATATAATGCAGAGAATTCGTAGTTTGGAAGTTAGGAGGAGGTGCGGGATTACCAAAACTGTTGTCCAGAGGGCTGAGGAAGGGTTGTTGAGGTGGTTCGGACATGTAGAGAGAATGGAGCGAAACAGAATGACTTCAAGAGTGTATCAGTCTGTAGTGGAAGGAAGGCGGGGTAGGGGTCGGCCTAGGAAAGGTTGGAGGGAGGGGGTAAAGGAGGTTTTGTGTGGGAGGGGCTTGGACTTCCAGCAGGCATGCGTGAGCGTGTTTGATAGGAGTGAATGGAGACAAATGGCTTTTAATACTTGACGTGCTGTTGGAGTGTGAGCAAAGTAACATTTATGAAGGGGTTCAGGGAAACCGGCAGGCCGGACTTGAGTCCTGGAGATGGGAAGTACAGTGCCTGCACTCTGAAGGAGGGGTGTTAATGTTGCAGTTTAAAAACTGTAGTGTAAAGCACCCTTCTGGCAAGACAGTGATGGAGTGAATGATGGTGAAAGTTTTTCTTTTTCGGGCCACCCTGCCTTGGTGGGAATCGGCCAGTGTGATAATAATAAAAAAAATAAATATATTTCCATTTATGTTAATGTAAAAAATAAATAATTTTGTACCAAAAAACTTAGGAAACTTACCTAACCTTATTATAACAAGCACAATTTAATTTAACCAGATTCAACTAAATATATTTTAGATAGCTTTACAATAATTTAATAATAATCAAACACAATGAAATATTTTTTTTTTTCGTTAGATTCAGAATAATTTTTTGCGATATTATTGCATACACAAATTTTCGCTTCCCTTATTCGGCACGAAAAGAGTTGCTATTTAAGCAAAAATCGCAAGTTTTAACTATTCGATACGACATATATGCAATAATATTACAGTGAACAGATTATATCACAATTTGCAAAATAATCACAGTGAAAAATTTTTTGAAATTCCAAACGCTTTTGTGATTTCTGACGTTATTAAGGAATAGTAAAAATAATAGGAGAAACAGAAAACTTAAAAGGTTAAGATTTCACCTCACAGATGATCCGTCACACGACCAGTTACAACGAGTGTGGGAGTGTAGTGAAGATTTGGTCAGGTAACATGTCAAGTTAAATTTTTATGAGTGACGTGTCAGCCATGGCTTAAATTCCTCACAATTTTTATAACTTATAAATGAATCTAATTTATATAACCCTAGACTAATATTCATATTAAAATTAGCACTCTATTTTGAGGAAACTTGATTCAATTATATTTCTTTCAACCATGGATCTGTTTTATACAACTATGTCGGCATTTGGAAAATCAATTATGTGGTTAAAATCTCCCGCACGAATAAATAAAGCATTAGATTCTTGTCCACTTCTAATGCAATATTTATGCTGTTGTAGTAATTTTAGTTCAAGGCTTTTACCAGTTTGACCGTAATAAACTTATTATATTTTTTAGAGGGAATCTTATAAACTCTTATAAAATAGTGCACATAAGAGCAGTTATTTGTTGTAGTTCTTTATATTTTAAATTAAAATTTTTGGTGAGGGTATAACTAAAGAGAGAGAGAGAGAGTCTCGTATCTGCTTGACAGTAAGGGTTGCAAGATTCTGTACGAGGCACAGGTACCCCTCACACCTTGAGTATGCTCCATTTTCTTGGTTTGCCTGCTCCCCCTCTCATCTGCGACTGCTTGACAGAGTTGTGGAGAAATTTTCTCCAGGAGGGGGGTATCAGCCCCCTTCAGCCCTGAGGGGCCCAGCCCTCTCAGAAGGGGCAAGCATCTTGTTTACTGCTACAGCAAGTAATTGATCCCAGATGCAGTACCAGTATGCGACTTGTGGTCAGGCGACCGCCGCTCCTTGCAGTCCAGTGTTGCAAAGTGTATTTTAATAAAAGACAGTCCATCTCTTACCTTAGCAGGACAATTAAGGAAAATCCTGTTCCCACTTTATTACCATGGTAAAGATAGTGTACATTGTTGTCTATGCTTAAGACAGCAAGATTCAAGCATTCTGCTTTGCTTCATGGAGGAAGTGGCAAGGAAACAAAAGTACTAGGTCAGCTTTTCCTTTATGTGCTAGGGGCAGTGACGGTGTATGAGGCTGTGACGTTTTGAGATTACTTTTGACTCTGAAAGTTAAGACACTTGTGCAACATCTGGTTATCAGGTCTCCCCTCATTCTTCGTCTAACAAGTGAATGTAACTTAAGAGTCTTCAATCTTTCTTCATAAGGAAGATTTCTGATGCTATGTATTAATTTAGTCATCCTACGCTGAATGTTTTCTAACGAATTTATGTCCATTTTGTAATACGGAGACCAGAACTGAGCTGCATAATCAAGGTGAGGCCTTACTAATGATGTATAAAGCTGCAGTATGACTTCTGGACTTCTGTTGCTTACACTTCTTGATATAAATCCCAGTAATCTATTTGCCTTATTACGTACGCTTAGGCATTGCTGTCTTGGTTTAAGGTTGCTGCTCACCATAACCCCCAAGTCCTTTTCGCAATCTGTATGGCTAAGTTCTACATCATTTAACTTATAAGTACTAGGGTTATGGACACTCCCAAGCTTCAGAACCTTGCATTTATCTACATTGAACTGCATCTGCCACTTTTCTGACCAAGAATAGAGTTTGTTTAAATCCTCCTGAAGTTCCCTAACATCTACGTTTGAATCAATTATCCTACCTATCTTTGTGTCATCGGCGAATTTGCTCATATCACTAGTAATTCCCTCATCAAGATCATTGATATATATTATAAACAACAACGGGCCCAAGACTGATCCCTGTGGAACGCCACTTGTTACAGATCCCCACTCGGATTTAACCCCATTTATGGACACTCTCTGCTTCCTGTCAGTGAGCCATGACTCGATCCACGAGAGCACTTTTCCCCCAATACCATGAGCTGCCACTTTCTTTAACAGTCTCTGGTGCGGAACTCTATCAAAAGCCTTACTAAAATCTAAGTAAATAATATCAAATTCTTTATTGTGGTCAACAGCCTCAAAAGCTTTACTGAAGAAAGTTAATAAATTAGTTAGACAAGACCGGCCTCTTGTGAATCCATGCTGAGTATCATTAATCAAGCTATGCTTATCGAGATGGCTTCTTATAATCTCAGCTATAATTGACTCTAGTAATTTGCCTACAATTGAGGTCAGGCTTATTGGGCGGTAATTTGACGGTAACGACTTGTCCCCTGTTTTAAAAATAGGAGTTACATTAGCCATCTTCCACATATCAGACACTACACCTGTTTGAAGAGATAAATTAAAAATATTAGTTAATGGTTCACAGAGTTCCATTTTGCATTCCTTAAGAACCCTTGAAAAAACCTCATCAGGACCCGGCGACTTATTTTGCTTCAGTCTGTCTATCTGCCTCACAACCATCTCACTAGTGACTGTGATGTTACATAATTTATCTTCTTCTAGCCCACTGTAAAAATTAATTACTGGAATACTGTTAGTGTCTTCCTGTGTAAAAACTGAGAGAAAATAATTATTTAAAATCAAGCACATTTCATTCTCATTGTCAGTAAGGTGCCCATAGTTATTTTTAAGGGGACCTATCTTATCTCTAACTTTTGTTCTATAGACCTGGAAAAAACTTTTTGGGTTAGTTTTAGAATCCCTAGCAACTTTAATTTCATAGTCCCTTTTAGCTTTTCTTATCCCCTTTTTAATGTCCCTCTTAATGTCAATATACTGATTCATAAGATGACCCTCACCTCTTTTGATACGCCTATAAATTCCTTTCTTATGCCCTAGTAGATATTTGAGCCTATTATTCATCCATTTTGGGTCATTTCTATTTGATCTAATTTCTTTATATGGGATAAACGCTCTTTGAGCAGCATGTATAGTGTTCAGAAAACTGTCATATTGATAGCTCTCTTCGTTACCCCAGTCAACAGATGATAAGTGTTCTCTAAGCCCATCGTAATCTGCTAAGCGAAAATCTGGGACTGTTACTGAGTTATCGCTACTATCGTACTTCCATTCAATGCTAAATGTAATTGATTTGTGGTCGCTAGCACCCAGTTCCTCTGAAATTTCTAAATTATTAACAAGGGATTCATTGTTTGCCATAACTAAGTCAAGCAGGTTATTTCCCCTTGTAGGTTCTGTCACAAACTGCTTCAAAAAACAATCCTGAAATACTTCTAAGAAGTCGTACGATTCTAAATTCCCAGTCAAGAAATTCCAATCAACATGACTAAAGTTAAAGTCTCCTAGAATTACTACATTATCGTGCCTTGTGGCCTTAACAATTTCCTCCCATAGTAGTTTCCCTTGGTCCCTATCTAAGTTAGGGGGACGGTATATCACTCCTAAAATCAGTTTTTCATGCCCCTCTGAAAATTCTATCCAAACAGACTCTGTATGTGTTACTTCAGACTTAATACCCGTTTTTATGCAACAGTTCAAGCGATCTCGGACATACAATGCCACCCCACCCCCCCTCCCAATACTTCTATCTTCTTGGAACAATTTAAAACCCTGAATATGACATTCCGCAGGCATGTCCCGACTTTTTGAATTAAACCACGTCTCAGTTAAGGCAAATACATCAATGTTACCTACACTAGCAACTAATCTCAACTCGTCCATCTTATTCCTAGCACTACGGCAATTAGCATAATAAACATTGAAAGACTCTCCTTTCTCTTTACCCTTCCTGCTCATTTCTATTTTTCTACTAAACCTATTACCGTCCTTATCACCCAAGGTCCCTGGCTTTTCAATATCTATCTCGTTCTTATTATTACTAGTTCCCCTAGAACTCCTAATATTACTACACTGGGACTTCACTGTTTTCCTGCCAAAACCCATACCACTAACTATTCCTAGTTTAAAGTCCTAACTGCTCCCTCCACTGCAGTTGCCAGTGCTCCCACCCCACACCTAGATAAGTGAAACCCATCCCTAGCATACATGTCATTTCTGCCATAGAAGAGGTCCCAGTTGTCAATGAATGTTACCCCGCATTTTCCTTACAGTATTTGTCCAGCCAGCAATTGACACCAATTGCCCTGGACAACCATTCACTTCCAACTCCCCTCCTTGGCAAAATACCACATATGAGAGGGTTCCCACCCTTACTCCTAATTATTTCTATTGCTGCCCTATACCTGCTAATCAGGTCCTCACTCCTACTTTATTGTAGACGACCACGGTGCTCTAAACACCACCTCCAAGGCTGAGGGACTGATTACCTCATCTTTTGTATATAGTTCTTCAGTTTTCTTATTATGTCCAAAGAATCTGTATTGATAAAGCCACTGGATGGCGAAACGTTTACAATAAAGATAACCAGATGTTGCACAAGTGTCTTAACTTTCATCTTGTCGGTATTGTATACCTGTCTTGCACAACTTTTGACTCTACTGAGAGTCACACTGACGCCAGGATAACCAACAAAGAACATTGATCCATGCGTTAGTGTGAATAAAGTGTCTCACAAAACACAATAAACACTTACAGAGAAGTGTGATCAGCTTCTTTAGTGATAAAATTGTGAACAATAAAGACAAATCTTGTGGAACATGGTGTACCAGTGTGCGTATTCCTAGACTATGGAAGACGTGGACATCCAAGGACACATCAGCTTCTATCAAGTCACCGATACCTGTCGAAGGTGTGAAGAACACCATAGCTCATGCTACAAGAGCAAGGTGGGTTATAGATTTCTTGTACGGGGGACTGCGCAGTTCTTGAGTCGCAAGGAGTTTGTAATCAACCTATAGTCGGCAGTGAGGTGCGGACTTTTGAGTCCACACAAGTACGTAAGTCAGCCATCAGTGAATGAAGTATGCTACATAACACCCCATAGGTGTAATTTATAATCTTACAAAATATAATTAATTTCAGCCCGTTGAGAAATGATCTTCGACAGCTTCTCAAGACCTCGTCTGCAGGGGCGGTTGTGCAGGCGATGAGCTGTCTTTCTAAGCTAAGCTTTCCCTATATTTAAACTATAAACTTAGCTGGTAAACCATTTTTCAGCAAGAGTAGAGAACAGAGCAAGACGTCTCATCTCTCGCCTGGACCCATCCTGGATAGACCTGTCATTTCAGTAGAGCCTTCAACACAGGAGGGATGTGGGTGGCCTTACTGTTATGTACAAGGCCAATATTGTCAAAGTACCACACTTGGATCCACATCGAGGACAGCGTGAAACAAGCTTTTATGCCACAAGACGGGCAGAAAGCAGCAACTTCACTCTGGCTGTACTCTTCTCCAGAACATCACTCCATCTGAGATCATATATACTCAGGATGACTCGAGTATGGAACACATTCGTACAGCACAATGATGTCAACGAGATAAAGTCAGTTGATCAAATGAAAATGCTGGCCCACAGATGGCTCCAACTTCATCCTGTTCCTTACTTGTATGTCTCATAACAATAAAAATGCTTTCAAATGAGCTGATGTAGGTAACAGCTGTAAGCTTGCTAATAAAGTTAGGAATCCTTAACCTGTAAATAGCTTGTCAATAAAGCTAGGGATCCTTAACCTTGTCAAACCCTGTGTAAAAGATAGATAGATAGATAGAGAGAGAGAGAGAGAGAGAGAGAGAGAGAGAGAGAGAGAGAGAGAGAGAGAGAGAGAGAGAGAGAGAGAGAGAGAGAGAGAGAGAGAGAATATAAATGAATATCTTAGTCATCGGATTTTATTAACTATTCATTTTCGCTTACGTCGAATCACTTAATACTCTATTCACGGTGTGGCAGAAAGATATTAAATATTCAGTTTTTTCTTTACCTTTTATTTCTCTACAGTGAGAGTGTCTGCTTGTCTAGTGCTCTCTAGGGCTTCTAATCCTTTTTGTTGGCTTGGAATGTCATTCAATTAATATTATCATTTTTCATCAAGGAGGCTTTCTCCAGGTGATTGATTATTCATTAAATAAATTATGAAAAAAAGGGTGGGCTGGAGGTGTTACTTTAGGCATGTGTGTGTGTGTGTGTGTGTGTGTGTGTGTGTGGAGTCACTAAGTATAGAGCAGCGTCGGTTCGATTACTGCAGATAGTCTGTGGATTTCTACAGTAAAGGTAAAAATGTGAGTGGTTAAAATGAATTTGGTTAGTTTACAATAAGTGTAGTTAGCCTGGGTGCCATGTGGGTGTTCTTAATAGAGGTGTAAATTCTATGGGGTTGGCTAATATTAGTGGTTAGCACAGGTTCTTACTGTAGGTGTGGATTGTGTGGGTATCAAGCCTGAATACCTGGTGAACAAACCATGGACTTACAAACCCAGAAAACTCCTTTTAGCTGTCTGGTCTCTGACAAGGTATCCTGGTGCTTGCTGCACGCACTCTAACAAGGTATCCTGGTGCTTGCTGCACGCACTCTGATAAGGTATCCTGGTGCTTGCTGCACGCACTCTGACAAGGTATCCTGGTGCTTGCTGCACGCACTCTGACAAGGTATCCTGGTGCTTGCTGCACGCACTCTGACAAGGTATCCTGGTGCTTGCTGCACGCACTCTGACAAGGTATCCTGGTGCTTGCTGCACGCACTCTGACAAGGTATCCTGGTGCTTGCTGCACGCACTCTGACGCAAGTACCACAGGAACAGGATGCAGAAACTTGTCAAGTTTCCTCTTGAAGCAACTTCTCCTCATTATACGCAACAGTCATATATATATATATATATATATATATATATATATATATATATATATATATATATATATATATATATATATATATATATATATATATATATATATATATATATATATATATATATATATATATATATATATAATATATATATATATATATATATATATATATATATATATATATATATATATATATATATATATATATATATATATATATATATATATATATATATATGCTATATATAACTAATACCTAGGCTTGCCCGAACACCGCGCTGCCAGGTGTGTCGCGGTCTTTCCTTATTTTCCTTATTTGTGGTTAAATATACACTTTAATAGTTTTATGTAACCCTAACCCATTATAACATCATTTAATCTAAAATAAATATATTTTTTCCTAATTGCAAGGAAGTTCCAAAAACTGGCACTAAGAATCGTGTAAGAAATCAAACGGTATAAAATGATTATAGTTAAGAAACGGAAACACAAATGGGGTATGATGCGATCCTTTAATGATAACGTTTCGCCCATGCAGCTACCATTTTTGTCACAAGCCAAAGCTGCAGAAGCCAGGATAAGGGCTCTAGAATATGAGATAAATAGGCTGACGTGAGTTACAGGTCTATTGTCCAGAGGAGACATAACATCTGAAGCAGGTACACCCCTATTGAACGAGGAGCCCAATGGAAAAAATCTGGATAGGTAACGCTTCGTCCACTGCGTGGGTGAAACGTTGTCAGTAGAGAATATCATAATACAGTACTTCATTTGAATCTGTCTCCATCGCATCGGTATCTTATACCATTATTAGGTAATGAAATGTATTGGTAACATCTGAAGATAGAGCATTAATCTCACAACCGTAATGACTTGGATTCGATTCCGGGACAAAGAGAGGCATATTGGCAAGTTTCCTTAAATCTTCAGACACACAGGATATAGGGTTTATAGCCTGTAAACTGAAATGTTAAAAACGGCCAGTAAATCTTATTGTATTTACTGCACACATGCTTTCGTTCGTGTAAGTCTATTTTGCATCGTCTCTACCATGAGTTTCGCTCTCCTGAAAGGATATTTCAATATGCAGCTTTGGAATCACTTTTCTCCAGGTGTAGATTATGATGCCTTTTTCGCCTCTGCTCTAGGCAGTACAGTTTGATGCAATTTAGATATTCCAAATAATATTTGATTTTAGTGAATGATGAAAGCGAAAGTGAAGCTTCTCTGTTTCCTCTCCAGTTTAGAGTAAACAGGAGCTTTGATTCGTCATTGGCCCACTGCATAAATGAAGTCCCTATTGGAGGAGATCAACTTGAGGAGTTGGAGAGAGTGGCCGAGATTACCAGTAGGACTTCCCCATGGAAATTACCGACAGGACCACCGACGTCTTGAGATCTTGAGACTTCCTCAGACGCTGAAAGGAGTCCTATCTCAAAGACCCACGGCAGAACGACCTGAGGTCTGCCTCTCCTCCGGATAAACAAGAAAGATTTGCAAGGACCCAAAACAAAGCTGGTCCCTGTATTGAATACGTGAAAATTGGGTGATGTTATCTCGACATGATCGTGTGTGACGGAGGGAGGGCGGGAAGGAGGGAGTAAGGGTAGGGAGATTAGGATGGAGGTTGGGAGGAGGTTGAGAAGAGAGGTAGGGTTAGGAGGGTGGGTAGAGAAAGGCATCAATGAAAAGATGAATGTGGTAGGAGGTGGCAAGGGACGTAGAGAAGAAAGGTAACTCTTTGACACCTCGAATCTCTGAGCCATTTTCGATGGGTTTGGTTCATAGGTTTTGAGACAATTTATCCCTTACAAAAATATATAAGGAACCTTCAACAGACGCACAAGAGGACATGTTTATAATTCCGAATATCAAAAGAAATTGTTGCACAAAATATAAAAAATTATCAAAAAAATGAATGAACTTCAAATTCTGAACAAAAGAAACCCAGTTCATATCTCAAGATTTTAGAAACCAATCCCTGACTTAAGGAAAAAAAAATCCTTTTATACATTCAATATTGACTCGATATCGTTTGATAATCAATAAAATTGTCGCAGCGTCATGGCACACCATTATGTCTCTGTACCACAACCTTTCGACCGCCTCTCCTAAACGATCGTTCGCTCGTGACGGCAAAAATGTTTCTTTAACACTTCTTCGGGAACTTGACGACAAAGACAGCCGTCGCTTTCCTTTCAATGTTCCCTTTTCACTCTCTCTCTCATCTTTTGAGAGAGATCATCAATGACAAGCGTAAGGGGGTGATAACGAACAGGATTATCAGAGGATAAGACAAACTGCAGCTAATAAAGGAAGAGCACAAGAAAAGAGGACTCGAAACGCGTAAAAATGATAAAGAAACGAGAGATTATAATGTGACAGAAGGATGTTGGCTCTTAACAATTTGAGACTCTGGGACAAGTAGGCGGATGTCGTTCAAACCTGCGGCAAATTAGTATCCTGAAAATACATTGGAGTAAATGTAGCGGCAAATACACGGTGGTGTTGAATTGATTTAAGTTTACAGCTAAATTTTAAAGATTCTTGTAAACTGGGGAGAAAATGTTGAATCTTTTGATTCTCTCTGCGAGTTGAAATTGATGTCATTTATGTCATGTGAATATTTGTGTGTGATTATATAATTCTTCACAGACTTATTTTTTAAGTATGTTTGCATTCACCTAATTTTGTCTGCGAGGGATAACCTCTAGCCCTTGGGCCCCGCCTTTAAACTACTCCCTGAGTATTCGAACTTTGTGTGTGACTCTTGAATTCACTTCTATTAGATCAGAGGACCAAAGATACATGATCACAACATCTAAAACGGCAAGAAACAAAAATAAGACTGACAGAGGCAGATACAAGATCCGCATTATCAAATTGCCGACCGATACTTCATTAAATATTTCACCTGTCCAGGAAATTAGTTACAGCGCCTCCTATTACCTGAGATATTATCTTGCCTGCGAGATGTCCATCAATCGCCTGTGTGCGATTTTTTTTTTATTTGGCGATGTGCCATCACGGAAACTGACGAAATTTTGGGTGTCTGGGAAAATTAATCGGAAACTGATAGTTTTTTTTTTTTTTATGCTGGATACTTAATTATCTTGGGATACTGATGAATCGGATATCACTATCTCATCCGGAACGTTTTAATGATAATCCTGTTTTAATACCGGGGATAAAAACGTCGTTGCTAATGACTTTAAATGTCATTCAAATACTTCTTTATGTTCCTCAGTGCGACGGTTCGTGTATGAGAGACATTGTGTCCTACTGCATAGCCATCCATCCCAGCACTCGCCATCCCAGCCACCCAGGATACTTGGGTGGTAAGAATCCTACCACCCATCGTTCCTACCACTCAGGAACCTTTATCTGCCTTCCTCTCTCTCTCTCTCTCTCTCTCTCTCCCTTCATTAAGGTATTTCCATGAGCATGTATTTACAAGTGTACCAATGAATAAACTTGAATCAAATGAGTTCATCTTTGTTTCTCCTGCTATTAATTCTTATTTTTTCTTTTTTCTTCCCCCTCCTCCTCCTTCTCCTCTTCATCCTCCTCCTCCTCCTCCTCCTCCTCCTCCTCCTCCTCCTTCCCCTCCTCCTCCTCCTCCTCCTCCCCTCCTCCTCCTCCTCCTCCTTTCCTTCCTCCTCATTTGTCTCCTTTTCCTATTCTTCCTCCTCCACTCCTAATTCTCCTTCTCCTAATTCTCACCCTTTTCCTTTCCCCTCTTTTCCTTCTCCTATACCTCATTCTCCTCTCCTTTTTCTTTTTCCTTCATCATCATCTTCCTCCTCCTCCTCCTCCTCCTCCCAGAGCTAAGCGGGTATGATATATAAGAAGAGGCTAGAGGAGCTAAACTTGAATAAACAAGAGAAGAACCAGAGGCGACATGATTACGACGAACATACAGACAGACTATTTAGAGGAGAGGCTCAGCTACACAAGTACAAAGGTTGAAGTTAAAAGCACAGATGAGTCACAAGGATGTTAAGATATACTTCTTTAGCCTTAGAGAGATCAGAAAGCGAAACGACCACGAAGTGAAAGAGGTATGAAAGAAAAGGTATGACAGGGCAGCCAGGAAAGAGTGAAAGCAGTAGAGCCTAGAGGAGAGACAGGGCCATGAGTTGAGACTCGAACCCTGCTACCACAACTAGGTGAGTAAACACACACACACACACACAGGTACTGCATACTCCAGGCCCATACTGGAGTATGCAGCACCTGTTAGGAACCGACACTTGATCAAGCACGTCAAGAAATTAGAGAAAGTGCAAAGGTTTGTTACAAGGTTAGTTCCAGAGCTCAGGGGAATGTCCTACGAAGAAAGGTTAAGGGAAATCGGCCTGACGACACTGGAGGACAGGAGGGTTAGGGAAGACATGATAACAACATACAAAATACTGCGCGGAATAGACAAGGTGGACAGAGACCGGATGTTCCAGAGAGGGGACAGAGAAACAATGGGTCACAATTGGAAGTTGAAGACCCAGATGAGTCAAAGGGATGTTAGGAAATATTTCTTCAGTCATAAAGTGGAATAGCCTAGCAAGTGAGGTAGTGGAGGCAGGAATCATACATAGCTTTAAGATGAGGTATGATAAAGCTCATGGTGCAGGGAGAGAGAGAGGACCTAGTAGCACTCAGTGAAGAGGCGGGGCCAGGAGCTGAGTCTCGACCCGTGCAACCACAATTAGGTGAGTACACATACACACACACACACACACACACACACACACACACACATACTGTGAAACCACTGGTTCACTATACTGTGAAACCGCTGGGTTCAGTATGCTGTGAACCGCTCGACCCACCATGCTGTGAACCGCTCGACCCACCATGCTGTGAATCGCTCGACCTACCATGCTGTGAACCTCTCGACCCACCATGCTGTGAAGCGCTCGACCTACCTTGCTGTGAACCGCTCTACCCACCATGCTGTGAACCCCTCGACCTACCATGCTGTGAACCCCTCGACCTACTTTGCTGTGAGCCGCTCGACCCACCATGTTGTGAACCGCTCGACCTACCATGTTGTGTGGCTCTGATTATCGTGTATAGATAGAGTTGCATAAAATATTTACGTACACTGGAGTGTGGATGAGTATGTGTGTGGATGAGTATGTGTGTGTATGTGTATGTGTGTGTGTATATATATGTTAGTTACCATTCTGTCCTAGGTACATGTCGATTAGGCACTAGAGAAATAACGAAAACGGGCGACCTACTTATATATATTTATGCAAGGAATTCACAAGAGCAGGCGAAATATACACAAGCAGTGGTCTCTGGCTGGGGGACCCCTCAAGGAAGGTTCCTTGATGTTGGTGAGGGGCTCTTGATTTAGGGAATTGGATCTGTGCTCCAGTTCCCCGAATTAAACCTGAATGCCTTCCACATCCCCCCCCCCCAGGCGCTGTATAATCCTCCGGGTTTAGCGTTTCCCCCTTGATTATAATAATAATAATAATCTGGCTGGGGGAGGCTCGGGCCTGCGGGCCTTGGGGCGGGGTGCGCAGTGCTATACCATTCTCACCACACTGGACCAATACCTTGGACTGGACCAATACCTTGGACTGGACCAATACCTTGGACTGGACCAATACCTTGGACTGGACCAATACCTTGGACTGGACCAATACCTTGGACTGGACCAATACCTTGGACTGGACCAATACCTGG
>NC_091317.1:25803278-25805778 GCF_038502225.1 Cherax quadricarinatus | reverse complement strand
ACTCCACGGGAAGGAACTAAAACACATCAGAGGATGCAATGGGAGTCACAGTGGGAGGTGGAAAGGGAGAGATCCATGTTTGTCTATGGGCTAGACGAAACTAAAGAGGAAACTTATGATGAAAGAAAGCAGGAGGAGAAAAATGCGATTGAAGATATCATGAAGGTGATAGGCGAGGGGGACATGACCCAGGTGGCAAATTTTCGGAGAATTGGGTGGTTCACAAAGAAAAGGAATCGGCCTCTCAAAGTAATTTTCAAGGCAGAATCAACCCAAACCATGATCCTGCAGGAGAAAGCATGGCTGAGAGGCAAGCAGGAGTTCTGGAGTGTGTACCTCGATCGAGACAGAACACAGGACGAAAGGAAGACGATAAAAGAGAGAGTTCAAAAACGAAAGGAGAAATGGGAGAAAATGAAAAAGGAGAGCAGAATAACCCAGGATCAAATAGAAGGACAAGCACACCCCCAGAAACACCTGCAGAAGGGCTCCAGCCACGATACCCCCAAGGCAACTGAACAATCCAAACCAACCATCACACACCGATCCCTCTGTTCCCACCCCCCGCACCACAGTTACAGTATTAGAACAGAAGTTGAAGGTTTGGTACACAAATGCAGATGGATTAACGAATAAACATGAGGAATGACAAGAAAGAATCAATGAGAAGTCCCCAGACATCATAGCAGATACAGAAACAAAACTGACAGAGACAATAACAGATGCAACCTTCCCACCAGGATACCAGATCATGAGGAAAGATAGAAGGAGCAGGGGGGGAGGTGGGGTTGCTCTGCTCATAAAAAACAGATGGAAATTCGAGAAAATGGAAGGCATAGATGAGACGGGAGAAAGAGACTACATAGTAGGTACACTTCAGTCTGGGGAACACAAAGTGGTCATTGCAGTGATGTATAATCCACCACAGAACTGCAGGAGGCCAAAAGAGGAATATGAAGAGAGCAACAGAGCAATGGTGGACACACTTGCTGAGGTGGCCAGAAGAGCTCACTCAAGCAGAGCAAAGTTGCTGGTTATGGGGGATTTCAACCACAGGGAGATTGACTGGGAAAACCTGGAGCCACATGGGGGTCCCGAAACATGGAGAGCCAAGATGTTGGACGTGGTGCTGGAAAACCTCATGCACGAACGTGTGGTTCTGTGCTTTGATTACATAGTAGAGCTGCAAGTGGAGAGAATAACAGGAGTTGAATGGGAAAAGCTTGACTATAAAAGAGGGGACTACATAGGGTTGAAGAACTTCCTGCGGGAGGTCCAGTGGGACAGAACTGGCAGTAAAGCAAGTACATGAAATGATGGAATATGTAACAACAAAATGCAAGGAGGCAGTGGAAAGGTTTATTCCCAAGGGCAACAGTAACAACGGGAAGACCAGAACGAGCCCCTGGTTTACCCGACGGTGTAAGGAGGCAAAAACAAAGTGCAATAGAGAATGGAAAAAGTACAGAAGACAGAGAACACACGAAAATAGGGAGATCAGTCGCAGAGCCAGGAATGAGTACGCACAGGTAAGGAGGGAGGCCCAGCGACAGTATGAAAATGACATAGCATCGAGAATCAAGACTGACCCGAAACTGTTGTATAGCCACATCAGGAGGAAGACAACAGTCAAAGACCAGGTGATCAGATTAAGGACAGAAGGTGGAGAACTCACAAGAAATGATCAGGAGTTATGTGAGGAGCTGAACAGGAGATTTAAGGAAGTTTTTACAGTAGAGACAGGAAGGGCTGTGGGAAGACAGCACAGAAGGGAACATCAAGAGGGAATATACCAACAAGTGTTGGATGACATACGAACAACTGAGGAGGAGGTGAAGAAGCTCCTAAGTGACCTTGACACCTCAAAGGCGATGGGACCGGACAACATCTCCCCATGGGTCCTTAGAGAAGGAGCAGAGATGCTGTGTGTGCCTCTAACCACAATCTTCAACATATCCCTTGAAACTGGGCAACTACCTGAGAAATGGAAGACAGCTAATGTAGTCCCCATATTTAAGAAAGGAAACAGAAACGAGGCGCTAAACTACAGACCTGTGTCTCTGACATGTATTGTGTGCAAAGTCATGGAGAAGATTATCAGGAGGAGAGTGGTCGAACACATGGAAAGGAACAAGATTATAAATGAAAACCAGCATGGGTTCATGGAAAGCAAATCTTGCATCACAAACCTCCTGGAGTTTTATGACAAGGTAACAGAAGTAAGACACGAGAGAGAGGGGTGGGTAGATTGCGTTTTCCTAGACTGCAGGAAGGCCTTTGACACAGTTCCCCACAAGAGATTAGTGCAGAAGCTGAAGGATCAGGCGCATGTAAAAGGGAGGACACTGCAATGGATCAGGGAATACCTGACAGGGAGGCAGCAACGAGTCATGGTACGTGAAGAGGTATCACAGTGGGCGCCTGTGACGAGCGGGATCACACAGGGGTCAGTTCTAGGACCAGTGCTATTTTTGATATATGTGAACGACATGATGGAAGG
>NC_091317.1:25740778-25800778 GCF_038502225.1 Cherax quadricarinatus | reverse complement strand
ACTGAATGGGACACCCGTAGGGTCCTTGTCCTTATCACCTACCTTTGTCCACCTACCTTTGTCTCGTGCTGCTCATCATTTTTCCACTCCTCCCTTTTCCCCTTCCTCTGAGGACAGCGTTAATGTTATCCCTCTCACGTCTTCTGCAATACCAGCAATTATACAATCACTATGTCAACAATTTATCAGTAGACCCATAAATTCCGAGAAAGTTTATGGGAAGCTTCTCTTGATATTTTCAACGGTGTGACACCAATATGGCCTCTATATAATTCCCGGAGACTTTTACGTCTTCCCTTCACCATTTTTCCATCTTTCTCCATCCTGTCCTTCTCCCCATTATCTTTCCTTCACGCTTGTTCTCCCTTTCCTTCCTGTTCTCAATCCTTCCACCCTATTCCTCATACTTGACCTACCCCAATTATCTCCCTCTTCTACTTCCTTTCATTCATCCTCTCTCTCTCTCTCCCACCTTCCAACATCCAGTCTCTATCTCCTTGTAATTCTCCTCATTATCATTATGCCCCCAACCCTCTCCCCCTCCCTCTTCTTCCTACTCTCCCTGTCTTTCATTATCGTTCCTTCCACAATGGCCTCTTCCAAGACACCGTCTTTTCAAATGTCACCTTTACAATTGTATATCTTTTTTATGGTTATTTTTTATATCAGCCGCGAGGTTACATTTGAATGACTGGATACTAAACAGAGACATTTCTCACATGACCCTTTTTCAGGCCACGGTGCCAGACACCAATATAACACTATTGCTACTTCACAATATATCAAGTTAATAATGTTACAATCTAACTACCAAGTCTATTCTTTTCTCTGAGGATGAGGGTCCCTAGAATAGTTCTAAAGGTGGTACCTCCCTATATATATATATATATATATATATATATATATATATATATATATATATATATATATATATATATATATATATATATATATATATATATATATATATATATATGTATGTGTATATATATATATATATATATGTGTGTGTGTGTGTGTGTGTGTGTGTGTGTGTGTGTGTATTCAGATATTTGGGAGTTGACGTGTCAGCGGATGGGTCTATGAAAGATGAGGTGAATCATAGAATTGATGAGGGGAAAAGGGTGAGTGGTGCACTTAGGAGTCTGTGGAGGCAAAGAACTTTGTCCTTGGAGGCAAAGAGGGGAATGTATGAGAGTATAGTTTTACCAACGCTCTTATATGGGTGTGAAGCATGGGTGATGAATGTTGCAGCAAGGAGAAGGCTGGAGGCAGTGGAGATGTCATGTCTGAGGGCAATGTGTTGTGTGAATATAATGCAGAGAATTCGTAGTTTGGAAGTTAGGAGGAGGTGCGGGATTACCAAAACTGTTGTCCAGAGGGCTGAGGAAGGGTTGTTGAGGTGGTTCGGACATGGAGCGAAACAGAGTGACTTCAAGAGTGTATCAGTCTGTAGTGGAAGGAAGGCGGGGTAGGGGTCGGCCTAGGAAAGGTTGGAGGGAGGGGGTAAAGGAGGTTTTGTGTGCGAGGGGCTTGGACTTCCAGCAGGCATGCGTGAGCGTGTTTGACAGGAGTGAATGGAGACAAATGGTTTTTAATACTTGATGTGCTGTTGGAGTGTGAGCAAAGTAACATTTATGAAGGGGTTCAGGGAAACCGGCAGGCCGGACTTGAGTCCTGGAGATGGGAAGTACAGTGTCTGCACTCTGAAGGAGGGGTGTTAATGTTGCAGTTTAAAAACTGTAGTGTAAAGCACCCTTCTGGCAAGACAGTGATGGAGTGAATGATGGTGAAAGTTTTTCTTTTTCGGGCCACCCTGCCTTGGTGGGAATCGGCCAGTGTGATAATCTATATATATATATATATATATATATATATATATATATATATATATATATATATATATATATATATATATATATATATATATATATATATATATATATATATATATATATATATATATATATGATCGTTTTTATCAAACCATGACTTGATAAAGCTCGACACTGAGGAAACGTTGTCAGAATAAAGACATGCTTTAAATTTTTATTATGGTACTAGTCGGTCTTATTTGCCATCTAATTAGGTCACAAGACCAGTCAGTTAGTCCATTTTCTAATAGCAGACTTTTCACTTACCGGTATTACTCAATACGGAACTAAAGATATGGAATAAGAGAGAACAAAAATATCATGTGGACAAGAATGTTCTTAAAAAAATAATCAATACACTCGCCTCTCTTACACCTGTGAGTGAGGTGAGTGTTGTGTCAAAATGACTCACGAATCGTAATGACACGATTGCAAAACCATACCACGGGCGGGGATAGAACCCGCGATCAGAGAGTCTCAAAATTCCAGACGGTCGCGTTAGCCACTGGGCCAGCTAGCCACAATAAGATTCATCCATCTAGGTACATTTCTACACCATGGAGTTTTGAGACTCTCTGATCGCGGGTTCTATCCCCGCCTGTGGTATGTTTTTTTTAGTGTCAAAAATCTCACCGGTAACTCTTGAGGCAGTCGTAAGGTTGTTTGGTTCTGCTATCCACAGTAGCCTTTGTGACTAGACCCAACCTTATTATAAGAGGGTTGCACTTGGAGATCCTTTACATTTTGACAGGTCGCGATCCAAAGGTAAATAACAACTTCACCTTTTGGGGATTTTCGTTTGTGGGCTCAAGGCGTTAACCCTACTGAGTAGGGAGTCAATTACCCAGAAAACTAACTCTGAACTCTTCCACTTCATGTGAAGGAGGGAATGGAGGCCCCGGCCGACCTCTAAGCGATATTTGACCTAATTGTTCTCGTTTTGTAATACTTCATACAACGGGTTCTGTGAAGCTCTCCACCCTGAATCTCTTCTTGATTAAGGAAGTTATTGATGGTCAGGTGGGCTCTGTTGAACACGTAAAGAAACTGGCAAGTGGGGATTTACTGGTTAATAACCTCTTCAAACTTCGCAAGTTTTATTGTTATGATGTCGAGGCTTCCATTCCTGCCGATATGAATTCTTGCAGAGAACATGTTTACTGCAGAGATTTAGTAGACATTGAAGAGGAAGACATTGTCAATGAGCTGAAGATCAGGACTTGATGTTGATAACTTTGTCTTTGTTGATGCCTTCATTTCTTCTTACGCTGTCCGAACTTCAGAACACTTGTTCTGAGATTTTTTTCTCTTCCTCCTCTCCCTACCACTTCTCCTTTCTTATTTTTGCTTTGTCTTCCTTTCTTCTGTCTACGAGTGTTCTGTCCTACAGTTCCTCCTCTTTCCCTGTGCTTTGGGTCCCACCATTGTGGGCCATTAGCTCTTCCGCAGTGCTCCTTTTTCTTGTCCTTAAACTTACTCCACTTCTACTTCTACTACTCCTTTCCTACTACTACTACTGTTACTACTTTTACTGCTACTACTACTACTGTGTCTCTCCTCACTTCCTTTTCTGATTTTTGTGCCACTACCACTACTCCCCATTCTTGCAACGGCCAGGAAATCTTAGATTCATCACTCTGCCTGTAGCATACTTGTCCAACATCAATAAGAGCATAAGAAAGAAGGAACACTGCAACAGGCCTACTGATTCATGCGGAGCAGGTCCATGTCCTTCCCCCCGGATTAGACCAATGACCCCCCCGGATTAGCCCAATGACCCACCCAGTCTGATCATCTCCACTCAAGGATGGAACACTGCACCAGACCCAGCAGCACAAGCTAGTCAGGTCCAACTCACACCCACCCACACCAACTCATGTATTTATCTAACCTATTTTTAAAACTACACAACGTTTTAGCCTGAATAACTGTACTCGGGAGTTTGTTCCACTCATCCACAACTCTATTACCAAACCAGTGCTTTCCTATATCCTTTCTGAATCTGAATTTTTCCAAATTGAAACCATTGCTGCGAGTCCTGTCTTGGCTGGAAATTTTCAGCACGCTATTTACATCCCCTTTATTTTTTTTTTTTTATTATCACACCGGCCGATTCCCACCAAGGCAGGGTGGCCCGAAAAAGAAAAACTTTCACCATCATTCACTCCATCACTGTCTTGCCAGTAGTGTAAAGCACCCTTCCATTTATACACCTCGGTTCGGCCGGTGTGATATAAAAAAAAAATTATTTATTCCCCCCTCGGTTAATTAATTCTACGTCTTTCGAGAGAGTGCAGATTCAGGGCCCTCAGTCTATCCTCATAGGGATGATTTCTGATACATGGGATCATCTTTGTCATCCTCCTCTGTACGTTTTCCAGAGCATTTATATCCATTCTGTAATACGGTGACCAGAACTGAGCAGCATAGTCTAAATGAGGCCTAACCAAGGATATATAGAGTTGAAGAACAACCTGAGGACTTCTTTTATTTATACTTCTAGATATGAGACCAAGAATTCTGATAGCTTTATTGCGAACACTAATGCACTGTTGTCTTAGTTTTAGATTACTGCTAACCAGAACTCCTAAATCCTTCTCGCAATCAGTAGTATTAAGATCTACATTATTTAGTTTATATGTGGCATGGTTATTTACCTGTCCAAATAACCATCAGTTGTTGCTACAGTCTCTTGGCCGTCAGACTCATCTTTTCGTCAAGTTTCCGACATCGTCCTTAGTGAGGTTGACAAGCTGGTGTAAGAAGACATAGCGCCTTGGGAGTCACCAAAGTACAAAATCATCCTGTCGTGGCTTCCAAGCCTACAGTATCTCCATTCTTGTTTTGCTATATATTTTGTGAATCCTGCACTTCTCTGTCTTTTCATATCCCACTTCACTATCCTGGTGCATTATATATCACTCTCCTAGTGTATCATGCATCACTATCCTGTATCCTTCACTGTTATTATTTCTGTGTATTCTCCTCCGCCTACGACTCCACATTCATGTGTATCCTACGCTATCTCCGTTCTTCATCACTATCCATGCATATTCTACATCCTTTTCTTAAATTACTGTTTAATAATAATAATAATGTTCATCTTTCCAAGTCGACTATATTTCCACTAGAAAATAATTTTGTTTACATGCATCAGCAACAAAATTACATATGATAATAGTGTAAAACTATAAATACTTTTCTTAATATTCAGTTTAGATGTCGAATACAATGTGTGTTGAATTTATAGTTCGGGAATTTACCATCAGTAATGGAATGGACCAGTTTCCTGACCGTCTAAAAGTTACGGCAAAGAAACGTCTTTTCCAGTGCCTGCGGTGGCCGAAGTGGCCCGTACAGCGGATGGTGTTTGAGATACCGAGGTGCGGCTACGAGTGGGATCCCACCTCTGGCTCCTGCCACTACGTTTTCCGGGATCCTCCAAAGATGCTGCTGCCGACCGACGTCGATTACCTCGTCGTGAAGTTGAAAGTTGGCTCCCGGACGGTGCAAACAATGAAGGTGACGTGTGCTGGTCTGGGAGGACTCCGCAATCTCGTCTATGAACTTCGAGTAAGTAAAACTGCGCTCGAACTACAGAGTGAGATCCCAGGACCTCTCAGCGAGATTCAGGGACCAGTGAGCGAGATTCAGGGGCCAGTGAGCGAGGCTTAGGTACCAGTGAGCGAGATTCAGGAGCCAGTGATCAAGGCTTAGGTACCAGTGAGTGAGATTCAGGGACAAGTGAGCGAGGCTTAGGTACCACTGAGTGAGATTCAGGGATCAGTGAGCGAGGCTTAGGTACCACTGAGTGAGATTCAGGGACAGGCATATGGACTGACATCCTGCAGTGAAGTTGGCCATCGAATGGAAAAGGTCGCCAGCTGGTTGCTTGACAATGCCATTTACTTTGAATAGTATTAACCACTTTCGGATTTTTCTAAGGCCGAAGCCCAAGCCAGCGGGACCATAGTTCCCGCTAGTGAGATCGATGTCCGACTTAGCGGGTTCGAAGATTCTTCTTGCAAGACTGATGTTTCACTAGGTAGATCCCAAGTTCCGCCTAGCGAGACCGAATTTTCATCTATTGACTCTGACCTTCTATCTATCGAGATCAATGATCAGTCTAGCGAGACTGAGGAGCCACACAGCAAACCTTCATCCGCGGTAAACCCAAGAACGAGATTCGGAAAAATGGGAAGATTTGAAATTCTCGTTCGTTTTTTAATATTTCTTACGCTCTCGTACTTTTACTGTGTTTTCCTGAGACCTGCTGGAGGTGACCCATACGGGTTTAGCAATTTTTGGTGAAGGCTTTGTTTTGGTTGTTATCAGCTGTGAGAAACCGAACTACATCTTGCGCTGAATGGCTCACGTGCCTCATTCAGCGAAAAGGTTATTTCAAACTTTTGGATCACATCAAGAGAACTTTCAGATCTAAACTTCGTACGTCTTGCACTGAATGATCCACATGGTTTTAGCGCTCGACATGAATTATTATTAATATTAATTATAATAATAATAATAATAATAATAATAATAATAATAATAATAATAATTATTATTATTATTATTATTATTATTATTATTATTATTATTATTATTATTATTATTGTAATAAAGTTGGTAGAATTACCGACAATATGTAAAGTAAAAGGACACAAGTGCAACTAATGTGACATTTATTGTAGCAACGTTTCGCTCTCCAGGAGCTTTATCAAGCCATTACGTAATGGCTTGATAAAGCTCCTGGAGAGCGAAACGTTGCTACAATAAATGTCACATTAGTTGCACTTGTGTCCTTTTACTTTACATATTATTATTATTAATCAATATTATTATTTTTTTATCTTGTTTAACGTTTCCGTGTATTCTATTCCTCTCTGCCATGTTTCTATAATTCCGTAACTCCTAATAGACCCCTGGCCGTCTTCAAGAGGGAGCTGGACGGATACTGAAAGTCAGTAGCTAACCAGCTGGGGTGTGGTTCGTAAGTCAGTTTGCGTGAGGCCGGCAGTAACAGCCTGGTTGGTCAGGCTCTGATTTACCGTGAGGCCTGGTCATGGACCGAGCAGCAGGGGCGTTGGCTTTGACCCCTGGAACACCAGGTATACTCCGCCTTCCTTGATATTTGCCAATGAGAATTCGATCCCCCTTAAGACAGCAGTGAAAGAAACTATTACCTCGCATGTTGATAGACACTTTACTGCCCAGTGATCATCATGTTTGCACTCATAGCTCGGTTCTGAAGTCTACAGGCCGCACTGTAGTAGCATACAAAATTCAACATTTATTGAGCTAGCGGCACTAAAACTCTCCACCAACATAAAAATCAAAGGAGGGTAATCGTCTGTGATTCCAAGTCTGTTCCTTGAGCGCTGAGAGTCCTACTCTTAGAGCAGACAGAAGGAAGTTCGTAGCAGACATCTTAAAAGACCAAAATAGTGCTCACGTCAAGACTTTATCTCATTTGTCTAGATACCTTCCCACAGGGAATCTCTAGCATGACTGATAAAGACACTGTCTCTGCTTGTGACAGGTCAGAGGTGGAGTTACAACTTGGCATCTCTCTCTCTCTCTCTCTCTCTCTCTCTCTCTCTCTCTTCACTGTTACAACCATCCTGTTGAAGGAAATCAGCTCTGATTAGGCAAGAAAACAGATTCTCAGAGACCTGAAAGCACCATGATCTGTTCCGATCAGAAATTTAGGTGAATGGGCAACATAAAATGTTCAGCCGGTGGCCTGGTGGCTAAAGCTCCCGCTTCACACACGGAGGGCCCGGATTCGATTCCCGGCGGGTGGAAACATTTCGACGCGTTTCCTTACACCTGTTATCCTGTTCATGTAGCAGCAAATAGGTACCTGGGTGTTAGTCGACTGGTGTGGGTCGCATCCTGGGGAACAAGATTGAGGACCACAATGGAAATAAGTTAGACAGTCCTCGATGACGCACTGACGTTCTTGGGTTATCCTGGATGGCTAACCCTCCGGGGTTAAAAAGCCGAACAAAATCTTATCTTATCACTAGGTTGTGTGATACTGTGATTCCTACATTCAGGCTGGAATATCATTGCTTGTAGAAGACCAACGCAATTACTGTACTATAGGTGAACCTCTCAACCATGCTTATTCCAGAAAAAAAAGAGGCACAAGACCTCCATTATTATGTAGTTGAGTGTCAGTGACTTCTTACATCCTCGGCTTTCTAAGAACGCCGGTTTGTAACGTCCATTGTTAGAAAAGTGACCACGGGAAGTGATCTCACCTTTTAAAGCTTATCAGTGAAAAAGTCCAAACAATCAATCCCCTTGCATTATTATATTCATGGGAAAGCTCTAAACAAGAAGGGATCAAACAATGCCTAGAGAATAAAAATATAACCAAATTTCATCCGAGGGAGGAAAAGGTAGCTCCAATCCTTCGAATCCTTTGAACTGCCAATCCCAGTAAAAGAAAAAAACAAACTCCATCCTGCCCCTCCCTCTAGAGAGCCTCAGAGCAAAACTAATCTTATGCAAATGAGCTCAGCAGGAGTGTCCAGTGCAAATTTATATGCCACTTAGCAGTTTATTAAATCAATCCGAATATGCATCACCTATCAGAGAATTACTTACCATATTAATTAGAAGGAGTTCATTAGGGTGGAGATGATTTGAGAAGACAGGCCAGGAAGGAACACCATAGATTGTGTATGCAAATTAGTCTCAAGCATTTTATAGTTTTTACTATGTAAATGTTACATTGATTATTCTTGTTTTATTAGCAGTTAATTATTAATAATTGCATTAATTAGGACTTTTCATAATTTAATTTAGCATAATTAGTATGCATACGCGGCTCTCTAGTGGTATGAATGCTAACTATTCTATTATGAATTTTTCTCAGGGATGCTTTGAGAGAGAGAGAGAGAGAGAGAGAGAGAGAGAGAGAGAGAGAGAGAGAGAGAGAGAGAGAGAGAGACCTTACTGTTATGTACAAGGCCAACATTATCAAAGTACCACACTTGGAGCCACTTCGAGGACAGCGTGAAGCAAGCTTCTATACCACAAGACGGGCATAAAGCAGCAACTTCACTCTGGCTGTACCCTTCTCCAGAACATCTCTCCATCTGAGATCATTTATTCCCAGGATGACTCGAGTCTGGAACACATTCGTACAACGTTATGATGTCAACGAGATAAAGTCAGTTGATCAAATGAAAATGCTGACCCACAGATGACTCCAACTTCATCCTGTTCCCTACTTATATGTTTCATAGCAATAAAAATACTTGTATGTTTCGTAACAATAAAAATGCTTTCAAATGAGATGATGTAGGTAACAACTCTTAGCTTGTCAATAAAGTTGGGAATTCTTAACCTGTAAATAGCTTGTTAATAAAGCTAGGGATTCTTAACCCAACCTTGTCAAACCCTGTATAAAAAAAGAAAAAGAGAGAGAGAGAGAGAGAGAGAGAGAGAGAGAGAGAGAGAGAGAGAGAGAGAGAGAGAGAGAGAGAGAGAGAGAGAGAGAGCTGATGTAGGTAACAGCTTTTACTTTGTAAATAAAGGTAGGAACCTTAACCTGAGTAAAAGAGTGAGAGAGAAAGAGAGAGAGAGAGAGAAAGCAAGAAAGAGAAAGAGAAGGGGGAGGGCAAAAATTATCACGTCACATCCCCTTTCATCCCTCGTCCATATTCTAATTCCAGAGAGACTCCGCCGTGGTGCCATTTTTCCTGAACCCGAGCTTAGCAAACCAAGTAAATATTACATATTACTAGATAAAAACAATATTGCAGGTAATATTAAGAGACGTTTAGAGGTCTGGTCGCTTTAGATACTCAAAGATACCGTCACATAATCTGGCAACCTTAAAGATTTTTTCTCGTTTTCTTTACACTGTTTGCGGAACTTGGCAAAGATGAGAAGGTATTTGTGGATCTTAATGGGTGTAATTTCGAACGATTTTCACGTCAGAGAGGCTGGCAGGTGTGGTTAGTAGGGGATGAGGAAGGTCACACCATTTCTCAGGTGTGGTTAGTGAGGAAAGAGGTAACACCGTCTCTTTAGTGGAGTTAATGGGAAAGAAGGAAGGTATCACCACCTCTTGGATTTGGCTAGTGAGGGAGAAAGTTACACTAGCTGGGAGGTGTGGTTAGTGAGAGCTGGTATCAGCTCTCAGGTATGGTTTTATATATATATATATATATATATATATATATATATATATATATATATATATATATATATATATATATATATATATATATATATATATATATATATATATATATATATATATATATATATATATATATATATATATATATATATATATATATATATAGGGAGGTACCACCTCTAGAATTGTCCTGAGGACCCTCATCCTCAGAGGAAAGAATATATGAGCAGGTATATACAGAGAAAGATCTCAGCCAGCAGGATTTGAAGCCACGTCAGGGGTTCTAGCAAGGTTCTTCAAGTGACGCTCTAGACCACTCGTCCACAGATGCCCCAAAAGCTGGGCAGTCTTGTTTACAAGCCGAACATACAGGAGGACAATGAAATAGCTTGAAACCATGTTTGAAGCCCACTGGTGTGCCCCGGCTTCGGAAGAAACATGGCCCAGCTTTTGAGGTATCTGTGGCCGAGTGGTCTAGAGCGTCATTTGGGGAACCTTTCCAGCCTTCCTGATGTGGCATCAAATCCTACTGACATGTTTATTGTGATCTCATTACATGTCTGCATCTGCCAGAGGGTTTTAGCCCTTATATACCCTCCTGTTGCCCCTAATGACTCTGCCCCTGGGTGACAGTACGTGAAAGAGACAGTAGGATAAACAGAAAAAAGAGTATCAAACCCACCAAGGTAAATATGAATGAATAAGAGAATTTTTATCGTAAATGTGCTGAAATAACGAGCTTGAGGCAACAACACACGACAGCATAAAACCCATTAACGAAATGAAATGATGCAGGTTTTTTTCCCAGTATAGGAAGTTAGGATTAAGGGTCACAAGGTCAAGATTATGTTCAAATAACCAGTGTCTTGTAACAAAATTATTCACAATAAACCATTGGACAAATATTAATTACAAGGATTCACGGAGAGCCCAAGGCAGAGTACAAGGAGCAGGAATGAACACACCAGAATCTGGTGAGGGACAAAAAGGAAAGCTTTTAGAAACATCATCATGAAAAACGTAAAAAATGAAAAAGAGGGAACGGAGAGCACGGGAAATGACACGGAAATGTAAGAGGAGCTTATTCAAAACAGTTCTGAAGGTAATGTATGCAAAATCTGTCATGACATAGCACTATTTTCTTACCGTTTTCTCAAGTGATGTCTTCTCCCTCACTGTATTCTCACGCACTGTATTCTCCCGCACTGTATTCTCCCGCACTGTATTCTTCCACACTATTCTTCCACACTGTATTCTTCCACACTGTATTCTTCCACACTGTATTCTTCCACACTGTATTCTTCCACACTGTATTCTTCCACACTGTATTTCCTCGCACTGTATTCCTCGCACTGTATTCTCCCACACTGTATTCTCCCGCACTGTATTCTCACGCATTGTATTCTCCCGCACTGTATTCTTCCACACTGTATTCTTCCACACTGTATTTCCTCGCACTGTATTCCTCGCACTGTATTCTCCCACACTGTATTCTCCCGTACTGTATTCCCCCATACTGTATTCTCCCGCACTGTATTCCCCCGTACTGTATTCTCCCGTAATGTAATCTCCCGTACTGTATTCCCCCCCGCACTGTATTCTCCCGTACTGTATTCCCCGCACTGTATTCTCTCTTAATGTATTCCCCGCACTGTATTCTTCCACTGTATTCTCCCGCAATGTGTTTTCTTGCACTGCATTCACCAGTATTGTATTCTCCTGTACCGCGTTCCCCTGGTCTTAGTTTACTCTCTTGCGATATCCTCTGTTGCTGTATTCTGTGTTTTATTTGTCATTGTAGTTCTCCTGTGTAGTATTCCCCAATGTTTTATTCTCCCGTTCTGCATCGACCTGTCCCTCATGCAATATTCTTTCATGCTATCTTATCCCATGCTGTCTCTCGTCCCGTGTTCTCCACTGTTGTATTCTCTTTTGATGTCTTCTCCGGAGCTGCATTCACCCATGCATTTTCTCTGCTGCACTCCGCGTTCCTGCATTGTCCGGTGTTTAATTGTATGTATTTTCTCGTGTTGTATTCTCCCGTTCTGTATTTTCCCGTGATATATTCTGTCGGGCTATATTCTTTGCGGTACTCTATTATTCCATGATGTATTCTCCCCTGAAATATTTTCCTACGAGGTATTCTCCCTCGCTGTATTATCAAGTTGCTGTATTGTTTTGAATTACATTATCCAATGTTTGTATTCTCGCGTCTGTATCCCCAAGTCATGTTTGTATATCTACAGAGTCGGAACTGTAAGTCCAGAACCGAGTAGTACGAGGATTATCATTTGAGTTTATTGATAGAGCTAGAGAGAGAGCGTTTCTGTTGTGTGTGTGTGTGTGTGTGTGTGTGTGTGTGTGTGTGTGTGTGTGTGTGTGTGTGTGTGTGTGTGTGTGTGTGTGTGTGTGTATGTGTGTGTGTGTATGTGTGAGACACTGGGTGACCATCGGTGCCTCAGTCATGTTGTAAGCTGCATCCCTCCGGACAGGCATGAAACATCCTAATTACCACCAACTACCTCGCTATTGACTACTTCCGTCGCCTGTTTCCGGTCATTACGCGCGACAACCCCTTTCAGGCAGCCGCTCCATCTGTGTAACAACGTGATTTGGTCGTTAGCGGGCGGCGATTTCGTGCGCGCATCCAAGGAAAGATATCCCAGGAACGTTGATTTTGTCGTCAAATTGCTTTACTGATTCCGCAATATCCTCCTTTCTGCTGCCGGCACTACGGGAAGTGGTGGTTTTACTATCAGCTTATTGTCTGGTTATGCCTTCCTGTTTGTTCAGACTTCACAGACAGACGCACTGTCTGACATTTTCTAGCACTTTTTTACTTGTCCTTCGCTAGCAGACACACAGACAAATAGTCTGACACTTCCTGTTTGTCCTCCATGGTAGACATAAATAGATTTTTTTACATTTCTCTGAGAAAGACTTGATAAATGAACTGTATATTTTTTTTTTCTTGGGAGTATTTCTATTCTATTTATATTGCACGTAAAATCATTTATATCCTATTTTACAGGAAGATTTGGAAGCTATGCTGCTGTGATAGTTTAATTCTGTAAAAAAAAAAAAAGTGATTAAGTGGATTGGCACTTTCAAATTAATTTTCCGCCTTCGTCGATTTTTTTTGGCACTTTTTTTAAATGTTTGAAGCTCAGCCACTGAGGTTTTTGGAGTTTTTTGTTGAGCCTTTCCAGGGCCATGGGAATGACTTCAACAACTTGGGACATAGGGTACGTAAGCATGTCAATTAGTTCAAGAATCAAGCAGTCGGTGCCGTACACAATTTGAATGTGACTGGATGAGACAGACTTAAATTATGAGCGAAATAAGATCGAAAAGTTTGAAAAAAAAGAAAAAAGAAATGGTAACCTTTTAAAGGCGCCTCGTTAGGAATACTTTAATAATAATAATAATAATAATAATAATAATAATAATAATAATAATAATAATAATAATAATAGTAATAATAAAACAATAATCTTCTCCAATTACCTTTTCTTTACCCTTTTGTATTCTCCCTCTCCTCAACCCTTTACCACCCTCTCCCCTTTGCCGACAGGGTATCAACAAAGGTCAGCTCAGTTAAAGAGACACTTAATCGAACCTCTGTTAAATGCAGTCACACAAGCACAGGGACCATGAAATTGCAGAGAGAGAGAGAGAGAGAGAGAGAGAGAAAGAGAGAGAGAGAGAGTCATACAAAGTCCGACAGAGTGTTAGTTTACGTATATGTGAATGAGTTGGAGTGTTTGTGTGTGTGTGTATGTGTGTGCTCACCTATTTGTGGTTGCAGGTGTCCAGTTGTAACTTCTGGCCCGGAGTCGTAGCTCTTTGTGTATGCTTTTGTGTGTTCTAACCTATATGCAGCTGCAGGGATCGATTCACAACTCCTGGCCCCACCTCTTCTCTGCTCGCTATTAGGTTCACTCTCTCTCTTGGCTTCGAGAGCCTTATCATACCTCTTATTAAAGCTATGTATTGGTTCTGCTTCTACCACCTCATTCTCCAAGTAGTTCCACTTCCTGACTACTCTAAAGCCGAAAAAATACTTCCTAACCTCCCTGTGACTCATCTGAGTTTTCAACTTCCATCTGTGCCCTCGTGTTTCTGTACCCTGTCTCTCAAACAATCCGTCCCTGATTACCCTATCAATTACTCTCAGTATTTTGAACGCTGTTATCATATCACCCCTAGTTCTTCTGTCCTACAGTGACATCATATTGAGTTTCCTTAACCTCTCATCATTGGACATACCCCTTTAAATCCGACTAGTCCTGTTGCAAACCTCTGCACTCTCTTCAGTTTCTTGAGATGCTTGACCGCGTATGGGTTCCATACTGGTGCTACGTACTCCAGTATGGGCTGACGTACACGGCATACCGTGTCGTGAAAGATTTTTTATTGAGAAGTCAAACGCTATTCTTAGTTTTGCCAGAAGCGCATTTGCTGCAGTAGTTATTTGGTTGATATACGTCTCAGGTTATATACTCGGTACAATACCTACCCCAAGGTCCTTCTACTTGAGTGAGGTTTGCACCCTTTGTTTCCCCGTGCTTGAACTCTATCTGGGGGTCTTTTTTGACCTTCCCCAAACTTCATAACTTCTGCACTTGGTGGGGTTAAACTCCAGTTGCCACACTTAGTGAGGTTAAACTCCAGTTGCCACACTTAGTGAGGTTAAACTCCAGTTGCCACACTTGCTGGGGTTAAACTCCAGTTGCCACACTTGGTGGGGTTAAACTCCAGTTGCTACTTATCAGGCCAGACCTGCAGCCTGTCCAGATTCATATGAAGCCTCTCGAGGTCAACGTGTGCTTGTATTCTCCTTAATACTTTCTCATTATCTGCGAACATGGATACCTCTGACTCTATCCCTTCTGTCCTCATTCACGGATACAAGTAATAGCATCGGTCCTAGTACTGATTCTTCTGGAACCCCACTTGCCACATGCACCCATTCTGAAATCTCTTCAAGGACAATCGCTCGTTGTTTCCTTCCTGTAAGGTATGCCTTGACCCACTGAAGTGCTTTCCCTGTTATTATTGCTTTCTCGTGTGTGTGTGTGTGTGTGTGTGTGTGTGTGTGTGTGTGTGTGTGTGTGTGTGTGTGTGTGTGTGTGTGTGTGTGTGTGTGTGTGTGGAGGGGGAGGAAGGACTCATCAAATTCGCGACCGTTTAAGCAAAATGTTCATTAGAGGACCTGCAAAAAAGGGGCCCGTCCCCTATCTCCAATGTCTTTAAATGACTGCTGTACCTAATAGAGGACAGGGGGAAGGGGGTAATATAGTAGAGGGGTGGGCGGTCCCCTTAAAAAGAGCCCTTTATCGTAATTGGGGAGGAAACCCCTGAAACGGCTGAAAAGTTATATATACTTTACCCTAACTATTTCCAGCATACTTTAAACAACCACTATAAACACTTCAGTGTACTATAAAGACTTATTATTTACCTTTTGGGTATTATATGGTCGATTAATTAGGTCAGTCTTTATCAAAATTCGTTTTAGCGGGGTCGACTTTAACGAGAAGCTCTGCAGTATTGCCAATTAGGCTTCAGCCAGTTGGGTCAGACATGGCAAAACTTTGCCCTATAGTCTCTGTGTAATTCTTAATTTTACTCTTTTGGGTGTTGACATATAATTTAGCTAAGAGTATATATATATATATATATATATATATATATATATATATATATATATATATATATATATATATATATATATATATATATATATATATATATATATATATATATATATATATATATATATATATATATATATATATATATATATATATATATATATATATATATATATATATATATATATATATAATTATTTAACACACTGGCATTCTCCTACCGAGGAAGGGTAACCCAGAAAATGATGAATCACTTTCGCCATCACTCACACCATCACTGTCTTGCCAGAGGCGCTCCGATACTACAGTTCAAAACTGCAAGTATCTCCATCCCTCCTATAGAGTCCCACCTCCTGGGCTCATGTCCGGCTAACCGGTCTCCCCGAATCCCTTTATAAATGTTACGCTGCGCACACTCCAGCAGCACGTCACGTCATAAAAACCACTTGCCTTCATTCTCTCCTAACACTCTCACACGCTTGCTGGATATCCAAGCCCCTCGCTTACAAAACCTCCTTTACTCCCTCCAACCTTTCCTAGGACGACCCCTACTCCGCCTTCCCTCAACTACAGATTTATAAGCCCTCCAAGTCAACCTATTTTGCACCATCCTCTCTCTCTCTCTCTCTCTCTCTCTCTCTCTCTCTCTCTCTCTCTCTATCTATCTATCTATCTATCTATCTATCTATCTGTCTATCTGTCTATTTCTCTCTATTGAAGAGGATCCCAGAAGGGCGTCGAATTATACAGATGAAACAACCTACTGTATTTCTTGGGTGAAAGGAAGGAGACGAAAAATCGTCCCAGGAAAGGCTGAAAAAAAAAGAGTGAAGGACTGTTGTGTTGCCTCCGTTAAATTCTGCTTGAGGGAAAACGTCCTCTGTTACCTCATGCTTGAGGTTGTACTTTCTCCGTTAGAGGATCTTTATGTGGGAGCACCAAACTCGTAGGGGTCATAGAGCACCACGGAACGGCAAGAAATCAGGTCTGATCTTTGAAAAAAATAGAGGGCAGCCTCAGTTCACTGGATCTTGAGGTCTTCACCCCTTCCGTTCGGCGCTTAATATATAGCTTCCTCCAGTTACTGGTACACGAATGCAGTTGTGATTCTTGTCTTAGTGGTGCAGGACGCTTCTATGGCACTCGGAGACTATGGCGCGAACCTTCGGTTGCTAACTCAACATTCCACAAGGCGGTGCATTAATTCCTTCATAGTTAAATATATTATTGTCTTACTTAAATCTGTACCAGATATCCCCATCACTGTTACAATTAGTTATGCTTAAGATATTCTTGTACATACTGGAACTTTCTCGGGAAATGTAGATGACTAAACATCAGAGAAGCTGCAATATTAAAATAAACAACAGCCACAACAACAGCCACAACAACAGCCACAACAACAGCCACAACAACAGCCACAACAACAGCCACAACAACAGCCACAACAACAGCCACAACAACAGCCACAACAACAGCCACAACAACAGCCACAACAACAGCCACAACAACAGCCACAACAACAGCCACAACAACAGCCACAACAACAGCCACAACAACAGCCACAACAACAGCCACAACAACAGCCACAACAACAGCCACAACAACAGCCACAACAACAGCCACAACAACAGCCACAACAACAGCCACAACAACAGCCACAACAACAGCCACAACAACAGCCACAACAACAGCCACAACAACAGCCACAACAACAGCCACAACAACAGCCACAACAACAGCCACAACAACAGCCACAACAACAGCCACAACAACAGCCACAACAACAGCCACAACAACAGCCACAACAACAGCCACAACAACAGCCACAACAACAGCCACAACAACAGCCACAACAACAACAGCCACAACAACAGCCACAACAACAGCCACAACAACAGCCACAACAACAGCCACAACAACAGCCACAACAACAGCCACAACAACAGCCACAACAACAGCCACAACAACAGCCACAACAACAGCCACAACAACAGCCACAACAACAGCCACAACAGCCACAACAACAGCCACAACAACAGCCACAACAACAGCCACAACAACAGCCACAACAACAGCCACAACAACAGCCACAACAACAGCCACAACAACAGCCACAACAACAGCCACAACAACAGCCACAACAACAGCCACAACAACAGCCACAACAACAGCCACAACAACAGCCACAACAACAGCCACAACAACAGCCACAACAACAGCCACAACAACAACAACAACAACAGCCACAACAACAGCCACAACAACAGCCACAACAACAGCCACAACAACAGCCACAACAACAGCCACAACAACAGCCACAACAACAGCCACAACAACAACAACAACAACAACAACACAGCAACAACAACAACAGAAGTAAACATTTAAATAAATATAAAAAAAAACATTTTGCATGCATATTTTTTGTTGTAATCTGAAGATAATCGTAATCCTTTTTCAGCGGCGCTGGGCGCCTACTCTCAGTCCTGGGCCGCTCGGTGTTCCATTACCCTCATCTGTGGTGGAAACTTGTCCATGTCCGATGGAAGTTCCACAGATGTGGGGACGGACCCCGTTTGTGTGTGTGTGTGAGGGGGGGGAGGGTGGTACTCATTTTTATCATCGGGAGGAGTGTTGAGTCTTAGCTCCCAACCCCTCCTCTTAAATTGCAATTCATTCAACTCTGGGACTGTTCTTGTTGCAAACCTGTGGACCTTTTCTGGTTTTTGTACACACTTGATCGGGTGACAGGTATATGCTGGTGCTGCATACATCATGAGAGGCCCATCATATGTAGTATAGTCATTAAATATTCTTTAGTGAAGTTTTTAAAGTTACTTCTGAGATTTGCAATCCTCATATATGCTGCGGATGTTAAACGATTTGTGTTCACTTTGGGTGATATGTTTAGTGTGATGCTAAATTCAGGATCCTTCTCCTTCAGCGATATTTGCAGATTTCTCGCCTCTCAAGCTGGTCTCCATGACAGGTCGTCTCTTCCTGTGTGTGTGTGTGTGTGTGTGTGTGTGTGTGTGTGTGTGTGTATGTTTGTGCGCTCGTGCGCATTTCTGGACTTGTGCATGTTTTGCAATCAACAATGAGTAACTAACAAAATAACAATAGTTATTACATTTTTCGTGGAGGTGGATAATTAGATCAAGAGTCGAGCAGTCATTTACACACAATACAACGTTCAAACATACGCTTATTCTGCTACAAAACTGGAAAAATATATTTTATTATAGAAACATATTCTGACATAAATAAGATTAAAGCTTTAATCGAGTAACGATATCTGGGTGTCTTTGTCTACTTTCATGGCTGTCATGGTGGGTCTAATTACAGGACGCAGATTTCTATGTGTCACCTCCTGTAATCTCTTCACCAGGAAAGTCTCGACCGTAGTTAGAATAGACATAATTCCAAGCCAGCAAGGTCGCCTGGTACCTCTGAGAAGTGGGGAAAGAAAGACATCCAGTAGACAGACGAATGACTTCCCGGACACAAAAGCCTGTAGAAGGAATGAGGTAGGAAGCGGGAGATGAGGATACTGGAGACACACACACACACACACACACACACACACACACACACACACACACACACACACACACACAAGGCTAGTTCCGGAACTCAGGGGAATGTCCTACGATGAAAGGTTGAGGGAAATTGGACTGACGACACTGGAGGACTGGAGGGTCAGGGGAGACGTGATAACGACATACAAAATACCGCGTGGAATACATAAGCTGGACAGAGACAGGATGTTCCAGAGAGGGGACATAGAAACAAGGGGTCACAGTTGGAAGCTGAAGACTCAGATGAGTCACAGGGATGTTAGGTAGCATTTCTTTAGTCAGAGTCGTGATGTAGTGGAGGCAGGCGCCATACATAGCTTGAAGACGAGGTATGACATAGCTCAGGAAGCAGAGAGAGAGAGGACCTAGTAGCGATCAGTGAAGAGGCTGGGCCAGGAGCTGAGTATCGACCCCTGCAACCACAATTAGGTGAGTATAATTAGGTGAGTATACACACACACACACACACACACAACAGGCCAAGTGTCTTAGTGACAAGTTCTTTGGACAAATGATAACTAACACGCACAAACGCACTACAGAATTGTACAGCAAATGTAGATAGTACACAGTATCCCAAAGTTTAAATACAAAAAATGTCAAGGTTTAGACTATGGCTGCATCCTTGATAAGTGATGTAACAAAACTGGAAAGAGTCTTCGATTCAACATAAAAACTGGTAAAAATTTGAATTTCTGTGTACAAAATCTGGTATTTTTAATCTCTAAAATTATTATAGGAGAAATTCTTGGATAAAGAAATGGATGGAGAGATAACATTTACCAAGACTATCAGAAACCCTTTGCTAATCCTATAAGAGATCACTGGGTTAAATGCAGTAATACTAGAAATATAAAAAATTCGCTTATGCAGAGTATCACTAGAGATGCAAAGATCACGATGTTATGCAACTTAGTAAAATTAGAAAAGTAAATATCACGATTTTATATATACTAATATCAAGGATACAAAAATAACGCAGTTATGTATAGCAGTATCAGATATGTAAATGTTACGCTTATACATAATAACACCGGTGTTATGAAGAACACAACTTTAACACAATAACACCAGATATTGATACAAATATAAAGAAGTTACACATAGAAAAATACAAAGATCACACTTTTATATGAATGAAAATGCAGAAAAACTCAAATAAGAATATAAAAAACTATGAAATTTAAATAGACGAATAGGAAAAACTATAGGTGGCCTCCCCATGGTGGTCTAGGTAGAGGAGTTGCTCTCCTCTAGCTGGACTATGTTTCCAGCCTTCCCGGGTGGTTGTATTTACTGGGCACAGATTTCTGTGTGTCCTCCCCAGTAATTACATCTGCTCGTATATACTGATATTTCAACACTTGTGTTCTAATATCATAGGTGGGCTGGGCTCCATGGGGTTGCTGTATTTGAAGAGTTAAGTTCCTCTCTGAGGAAATGCTGTGTTTGGGGTTCACAGCTCTCAACGTCCCCCTCAAATGAAACTTAAGCGCATTTTTTTCTTTTATTATAAGATAATATTTTGCTAACTGAGTGGGAATATAGAACACATTTTCACACATTGTCAAGGAGTACAAAGACTGACTCATCAAAACGTTGTAACACGAAAAGTTCATTCTGAAAAGTGTCGTGCAAATTGTACTCTGCCTTTTTTCAAACTCATAACGAGAGAGCACAATATTACTGAGACCTGATATGTTGTAGTTGATAATTTAACATTCACTTTAGAAATAATTGAAATAATTTATCTTCATAACGTTTCTCTCAAAGTTCACTGAAGACTGTTATTGACGCATTCTTATGTCTCCCATTACACGTACGAGCGAGTATTCCACCTCTTGAATCTCAACAGGTAAAAGATTCGATCCAGTAAAACAGGGTCTCCAAACTTTTCCCTACTAGGACTACATCGTATATTTTACACGTTTTTACGGACCAAAGAAAAAAATCAGTCTTATATATAAATATAAATGAATGAATAAATTTTATTTGGATCCTTTTTGTAATGAGCATCATATGTTTGAGAATAATAGCGCTTACATTGAGAAATTATAGTTAGTGAGTAAAAATGTCAAACATAAGCCAGTGCTCTGACAATATAATCAGTTACTGAACTACAGATGAGAAATGCTGCCACGAGATTAATGGGAATGATGGAACTGGTTTTTTTAATTACAAAATAATGCTGAACTGAGGCTTCAAGCTTGAGGAGCTAAACATAAGAACATAAGATGATAAGAGTGAAGGAACACTGCAGCAGGCCTACTGGCCCATACTACGTAGGTCCTTCTCAAACCCAAACTCACCAAGCAAAAGTATTTGCCCAACCCATTTTTAATGTTACCCATGGATGACCATATAAACTCGTGTGCAAGTCCCACTTAAATCCAATCCCTCTCACTCATGTATTCATCCAGTCTAAATCTGAAGCTACCTAAGGTCTTAGTTTCAATGATTATTAGGCAGACTGTTCAACTCATCGACTATCCAATTTCCAAGCCATTACATTCCTATATCCTTTCTAAATCTGAACTTATCAAATTTGAATTCATTATTTCGAGTTCTGTCTTGAAGGTATATCCTTAAGCCCTAATTAATATCTCCCTTGTTTATGCCGATCGTCCGCTTATACACTTTTATCATGTCTTCCCTCATTCTTAGTCTTGCAAGAGAAAGTAATGTAAGGGATTTCAATCTTTCTTCGTATGGAAGATCTCTTATACAATGGATTAACTTTGTCATTCTTTGAATGTTTTCTAACTAATGTATATTCATTCTGTAATATGGAGACCAGAAGTGAATTGCATAATCAAGTGAGGCCTTACTAACGATGTGTAGAGTTGTAATATAACTCTGGACTCCTATTGCACTGTGTGTGTGTGTGTGTGTGTGTGTGTGTGTGTGTGTGTGTGTGTGTGTGTGTGTGTGTGTGTGTGTGTGTGTGTGTGTGTGTGTGTGTGTACTTATTTGCATTTACCTATTCGTTGTTGCAGGGGTCGAATCACAACTTCTGTCCCCTGTTCTGCGTGTTTGTGTGTGTAGAAGAGTAGGTTTTGCGTGGATGTAGGTATGAGTGCTTGTGCATGCATGCGTGTAATCTCCTCCCATGTGTATTGTGGGGCAAAATGAAAATATTTTGACACAACATAAAGAAAAAGGGACGGGAAACAATAAAAATGGGAAAACGGATACATAGGAGGTAATGATGAAATGAGAAGGAAGTCCATGGAACACAAGTTAAGGGAAAGAACGAAGCTTCACGGGAAAGTGAACAAGGAAGAGAAGGAATTTTAGCAGGAAAGTACATGAGAAAGAGAGAGAAGTTTATGGGGAAAATTGACAGGAAAGAAGATGAACTTTCTTGTGAAAGTAGAGAATGATGGAAAGTAGTTCTTCAAAAAAAAAAAAAAAAGGAACAATAAAAGATTGAAATTTCAAGGGAAAAATGGACAGAAAAGATGACGAAGTTACAAGACGAGAAGCAAAATAGGTGTATAGAGAGAGAGGAAAAAGAAGCGAGAAGTGGGACGCTAGAGCTGAGGTAGAGGGAGGGAGGGAGATAGAGCGGGATGAAGTGAGTGGAAAGGGGTGAAGGGAAAGAGGTGAGGAGAGATAGATAGATAGATAGATAGATAGACAGAGAGAGAGAGAGAGAGAGAGAGAGAGAGAGAGAGATTGGGTGGCCAGGCGGACAATGAGGCACCCGAGGGAGACAGATGGACACACAGAGGGTGATGCTGCCTGACAGTCTGGAAGAACATGAAGCACCATTTTTTCGAGGGGCTTTTATTGTCGAGTGAGTTATTGAAAATGGTGAATATCTGGACATTTTAGTGAGCGAGATCGCTTCAAATTAAAGAGAGAGAGTGAGAAAGAGAGAAAAAGAATGCATTCTGAAGGAATGTAGTTCAAGCCAGCACAGGTCATTAGAAAATATGAGAAAGCCAATAGAAAAGTGAAGGAAGTAATCCCACCCAATTAATCGAAGTGCAAAGGCGGCTTTAAAAAGCCAGCGCTCAACCCACCACAGACACAACTAAGTAAATATGGCTCCTGCACGCACACCGCACCTGATTAAGCACATGAAGAATCCCGAGAAAATTCAACGCCACATAAGACTGACTCCGGAACTGAGGAAGATAAACTTGGAGGAGTGATTTAAGGATGTCTAGCAATCTGGAAGGGAGAATAATGACCAGGGAGGACATATTCGTGACATGCACGATTCTCTGGAACTTCGAGTGGATATGGACAGTATGTTTTAGATGCAAGTAGAGAGGTATGGACACAGATGACAGCTAAAAAAAATAATTAGTCCGAGGGTGGTGAGAAATGTAGCGGAGGTGTCCGTCCTATATGCATTACACAGCTTCAAAAACAGATATAACCAGACCTGGAGGTCAGATATTAAATGTCTTTTGATAGTACTAAAAGGCAGAGCCTTAGAGTTATGATTCTACCCCTGCAAACAAAACAATATTAATTTATACACACAGAAGATTTAGAGTTATTTACAAGGAACTGCGAATAACTATGTCGGAAGATCTTAAGATCAATAAACACAATATTATTATTATCGCAGCTAAGTTTTAGTCACGATAACAATAGCCTTCCTAATAAGACGTGTCACACCTCAGTCAGATGACCAAAAGCTATAGCGGCGGATCATCATATGATAAGACCCGCGTTAGGAAACTCTTGTCCTGTTCCTGACAAATCTTACTTAACCCTAAAGCCACCAATGATTTTCTTAGACTGACGCTAATTGCAACTGGTATAAACAATGTTCAGAGGAATTTAAATGTCACCTCTGTTCAGTCAAAAGCTAAAATTGTTGGAAAAGCCTAAAATCCCTCAAACTCATAATTTAAATTCTAGTCCTAGAATTTATAGCTGAACTCTGAAATAATCCTCAATAAAACCAGACTACCGTATACGGTTCGGGAATTAGAATGATGGACTGAACACATCGACTCAAGGCTAAGGGACAGATTCTCTTAAACTTTTCATCTTTCACCACTCATCTCTATACCAGACTGAGAAAGCCACTTACTGGCGAAACGTTTTCGCAATAAAGATTCCCAACTGTTGCAAAAGTGTATAAATCTTCTTCGGTCGAATATCGAGGCAGCAGAAGCAGTAGAGATATGAAGTCGATATAATCAGCCCATTACCCTGGAAGACGTACTCCCTCAGCCTGGAGAAGAGTTCTGTTCCATACTCTGGAACAATGTGAAGCTGAAGCAACAGCATGGAGACTTACATACCGCGTCGCCTTGAAAGTATATAAGGCTCCATTCTGTTGCTTCATCTTCACGTTATTTCAGACTATGGAGCAGAACTCTTCTCTAGGCTGTGAGAAACTTTATATCTCTTCTGCTTCTGCTGCCTCTGTATTCGACTGAAGAAGCCTACTGCACAGGCGAAACGTTTCGGTATATAGATACCTAACCTAACTGTTGCACATGTGTCTTATCAACTTATCGCTGTTGTATACTATCATATTCACTGTGCATGATGCTGAGATCTGACCACTGCATGCGTCACTGGGAGATCTGGCCCTTGCATGCGTCACTGTGAGAACTGGCCCCTGCATGCATCACTGGGAGGTCTGGTCTCTGCATGCGTCACTGGGAGGTCTGGCCCCTTGCGTGCGTCACTGGGAGGTCTGGCCCCTGCGTACGTCACTGGGAGGTCTGGCCCATGCGTGCGTCACTGGGAATTATAGCTCTTCCAGCATCATAGCGAGGTCTGGCTCTGCCAGCATCATAGCGACGTCTGGGTCTTCCAGCATCATAGCGAGGTCTGGCTCTTCCAGCATCATAGCGAGGTCTGGCTCTTCCAGCATCATAGCGAGGACTGGCTCTTCCAGCATCATAGCGAGGTCTGGCTCTTCCTGCATCATAGCGAGGTCTGGCTCTGTATGCATCATAGCGAGGTCTGGCTCTGTATGCATCATAGCGAGGTCTTCGCCTGCGTTCGTCATAGCGAGTAGTGGGCGGGTGTACGCCACAGTAAAAGGTCTGCCAATGTGCGTCACCCCGAGGGGTTAGCTGTGTGCATCACAGTTAATGGGAGGACCCGCGTACGTCACAGTTAAGGGTAGTCCTGCATATGTCACAGCTAGGGGTGGTCCTTCGTGCGTCACAGCTAGGGGTGGTCCTGCATGCGTCACAGCTAGGGGTGGTCCTGCATGCGTCACAGCTAGGGGTGGGCTTGCGTTGCGTGCAGAGACGCATCTCTGGCGAACTCCGCGGAAAATTATAGCGCGAATTTGCAAGTACTTAAGCTATTTTGTCCACCTGGGAATTATGGAACAAGAGGAACAGGTGAAAAAGTTGGACACAACATTTTCTCTTTAAGTGGCCGTAAATTCATCTCCATTTATTTTTTCTCTTTATTTTCCTAGTTTTTCACTTTATTTTCCTCGTTTTTCTCTTTATTTTCCTCGTTTTTCTCTTTATTTTCCTCGTTTTTCTCTTTATTTTCCTCGTTTTTCTCTTTATTTTCCTCGTTTTTCTCTTTATTTTCCTCGTTTTTCTCTTTATTTTCCTCGTTTTTCTCTTTATTTTCCTCGTTTTTCTCTTTATTTTCCTCGTTTTTCTCTTTATTTTCCTCGTTTTTCTCTTTATTTTCCTCGTTTTTCTCTTTATTTTCCTCGTTTTTCTCTTTATTTTCCTCGTTTTTCTCTTTATTTTCCTCGTTTTTCACTTTATTTTCCTCGTTTTTCACTTTATTTTCCTCGTTTTTCTCTTTATTTTCCACGTTTTTCTCTATTTTCCTAGTTTTTCTCTTTATTTTCCTCGTTTTTCTCTTTATTTTCCTCGTTTTTCTCTTTATTTTCCTCGTTTTTCTCTTTATTTTCCTCGTTTTCTCTTTATTTTCCTCGTTTTCTCTTCATTTTCCTCGTTTCCCATTTTGGAATTCATAAGAAAACAAAGACTATCAGTACCACTCTTCTTTAGAGTAAGGCAGGAAGTAAAAAAATACATCTTTTCAAGAAGTGTTACAGCCAGCTTTGAAATTTTATTAGCATGTATTTTCTGATAATACAGCGTCTGCTGGGTTGACTTGCGCAGTCATCTGTACATCTTAATGGACGTCGGAAGACTAGTTACTATTGTAACGATCGGCAAACACTCTAGGTAAGGCAATGGTTCATTACAGGCCTGTAATAGTAGTTATTATGCTACAGCAGGTGTACGATCTAATCCATCTGTATTGTTCCTTACTTAGGCTGCAAGACGTCCAACGCTGTGACAGATTACATAAATATGGAGAATCAGGATGAACCACATAACATTGCCCATAAATTCACCTGCCTCTAGCTTGTCCACTGTTTGTACATTTGCACCGATTGTCACAGTTACAGCTGCAACCGCAGCTTACCCTTGAGCCCATCCTCACTTCTCATGCCACCTCCTTGATTCTCTCCTCAATTATCCGGAGCAACATTTTCCCCACGACGCTCTCTTCACTTTTCTCATCAACAACTACCCACCTCACTGAAGCCCTTCCCTGCGGGAACTACAGTGCAGTGTTACCGCTTCCGTCCAATTATGAGGAGGAATCGCTCGTATTCTCACATAACTGGTTTTCGTTTGTGATATCAAATTGTCAAGCAAGTGTCCCACACTCGCGGAGGAGCTCAGCAAGTCCTGGACCACTTCTTGCTACAAGTTCAATGACTGGCGGTGCTCTCTGTTCACGTGAAAATAAATTAATGATTTCCTGTTTGTAGTTCAATTTGTCATATAATTTTCAGAGTTTTCTAGTAACTGCAGCATCTCCTCTTGGATTTCGTTATAGTATTTTACCGCTGCCAGGAAAAACTTTCCACTGTCATGAAAAACTTTTGAGAATCTGAATAATGTTATTATAATTATGTATGTAGTGTTCGATTTCAGGCGAGTCGAGACGTATGTGCATGTCTCCTTACACTTGCTGCCCTGGTTCACCTGGCAGTAAAAACGAGTTAGTCGGCTCTGTTGTGGTTTGCATCTTAGGAGGACCTAAAGGGCCCAACGGAAATAAGTTACACTGCTTAAAACCTTCTTGGATTGTCCTGTTTTATTAACCAGTCGAGGTTAATAATTCGAAGTTTTCTTATACTCCAAAGGACGAAAAATTGAGGAAAACCCAAAACGAACAACAGCTCTCTTTGGCAGATAATGGTTGGTTAGGTTTGTCATTTATCTTCACCGGCGAACAGTTAAAGGAAGAGCTAATGGAATAGAGATGTCCGGAAGTTATCACCTCAGGAAGAAAAACATGGATAAATGAGATTAAAAGATTAGACGACAATAATAGAAATAGTAAATACAAATAGGGATTAAAAAGCATTACTGTGAGAATACAAATATTAACAACAATAATATTTATTGTAATAATATGAAGAACAAGAGAAAACTGGGGAGGCCCAGAGTAAAAACAAATTCTTGGACCCCTAAAAAGACATCAAGAAAAAATTCGGGAGGCCAAAAGGGAAAGCATATTGGCGAGAAATTAAATGGCCATACCAGGACGAGAAAACTGGGAATGTTGGAATGTGAGAAGTGACGAAAGTTATTCTTTCATAATGGTTGCTATGCATATGTGTGTGTGTGTGTGTGTGTGTGTGTGTGTGTGTGTGTGTGTGTGTGTGTGTGTGTGTGTGTGTGTGTGTGTGTGTGTGTGTGTGTGTGTGTGTGTGTGTGTGTGTGTGTGTGTGTGTGTGTGTGTGTGTGTGTGTGTGTGTGTGTGTGTGTGTACAGGTACCCACTCTGACACCTCACCACGTACCATTACTCGCTGCTGTCTTCGTGACAAGTATTCCCTGATCTATTGCAGTGCCTTCCCTGTTATCCCTGCTTGGTCCTCCAGTTTTTGCACTAATCTCTTGTGTGGTACTGTGTCAAACGCCTTCTTGCAGTCCAAGAAAATGCAATCCACCCACCCCTCTTTCTCTTGTCTTACTGCTGTCACCATGTCATAGAACTCCAGTAGGTTTGTGATACAGGATTTCCCGTCTCTGAAACCATGTTGTCTGCTGGTGATGAGATCATTCCTTTCTAGATGTTTCACCATTCTTCTCCTGACAATCTTTTCCATGATTTTGCATGCTATACATGTCAGTGACACTGGATTGTAGTTTAGTGCTTCATGTCTGTTTCCTTTTTTAAAGATTGGGACCACATTTGCTGTCTTCCACGCCTCAGGCAATCTCCCTGTTTCGATAGATGTATTGAATATTGTTGTTAGGGGTACACATAGCGCCTCTGCTCCCTCTCTCAGGACCCATGGAGAAATGTTATCTGGCCCCATTGCCTTTGAGGTATCTAGCTCACTCAGAAGCCTCTTCACTTCTTCCTCGGTTGTGTGTACTGTGTCCAGCACATGGTGGTGTACCCCACCTCTCCGTCTTTCTGGAGCCCCTTCTGTCTCCTCTGTGAACACTTCTTTGAATCTCTTGTTGAGTTACTCACATAGCACTCTAATTTCATTTTTTATTATTATTTTTAATGAAAAAATGGTAAATTTCAGAGAACATGGTAAACATCACCTGCTCAGGGTGTTTATCAACATCCTGCACGTCTGCTCTTCTAAAGATCACAATCTTCCTTAAAACATTACTCCCATTAAGCGGACGTGCAGACAAAATTCTGCTCGTCCATTAAGCTCCAGACGGTGCGTGAGTTCACTCTTGCATGTCACCAGTCATAACCCAGACAAAGAATAATGCAAATGAAGCACAAACGGCCGGAAGCAGCAGATAACGATAATTGAACAAAAACCTACCCAAAAATCAATTGGAAAAGCGTTGAGCATAAACCAATGTCACACTATTAAATTGCTCTCAAAAAGTCAGCATTCTCTGGGGGTTTATTACCGCCGAAGGGCGACATCTGAGCAGCGCAAATCCACTTAAGCATTTGACAGCTCTTAAGCGTAAGTCATTTCCTGAATCCATTTTCCCTACCATTTATGACTTGGCGTTCGAACGCCGTTTGGTAAAAACAATCAATATTCGATGGGATTCGAGGTTCAGGGTTGACTGTCTCGCTTAGGTTAACTGACGATAGGCGAAGCTGTGAGACATGAGAGGTGAGACGACGAGAGATGAGAGGTGAGACAACGGGAGATGAGAGGTGATACATCGAAAGATGAGACCACGGAGGTCAAGACAAAGAGATATTAGACAACGTGAGGTGAGACAATGAAAGGCAATGCAGTAATAGACATGACATGACTCGACGAGAGGGAACACACTGAAAGGAAAGAGGAGGGGGTGAGGCAACGAGAGGTATGACGAAGAGAGATTTGACAATAAATGGTAAGACAACAACATACAAGAGGAGACAACGCTATTCAAGATAACGACAGATGAGAGGTGAGGCGGTGAGTAAAGAGATAAAAATGAGGTGAGTCAATAAGAGGTTAGACATAAGAGGTGTAGCAGTGAGAGGTGAGATAATGAAAAGTGAAACAGTGAGAGGTGAGACATCGAGAGGTGAAGCAATGAAAGATGAGTGTGTGCTGTGTGGTGTTATTTGTGGGGTAAGTAGATTGCTCATAGCAGTGCCAAATGGCAGGGAAGACTGCTCCTAGCAGTGCCACATGGTAGGCAAGACTACATTTAGCAGTGCAGGAAAGACTTCCTCTAGCAGTGCCACATGGCAGAAAGTCTACCTCTAGCAGTGCAACATGGCAGGGAAGACTGCCTCGAGCAGTGCCACATAGCTAAGAAGACTGCTTCTAGCAGTGCCACATGGCTAAGAAGACTGCTTCTAGCAGTGCCACATGGGTAGGAATGCTACCTATAACAGTACCACATGGCAGGAACGACTGCCTCTAGCAGTGCCACGTGACAGGCAAGACTGCCCCTAGCAATGCCACATGGCAGGGGAGACTGCCTCTAGCAGTGCCATATGACAGAGGAGATTGCCTCTAGCAGTGCCACATGACAGGGGAGACTGAAAGAATAGGATGGTTATAGAGGAGAGGGGGACTAGGTTAAAGGATTACAGAGGAAGGGAAGGGATAGATGGACTGAGGAGAAGACAGGACGGGACAGATGAACTGAAGAGAAGAAAGGAGAGGAATAGAACTATTACGTAGAGGGAAGGAAAAGGATGGAACTACTAGGTAGAGGGAAGGAGAGGGATAGAACTAGTAGGTAGAGGGAAGGAGAGGGATAGAACTACCAGGTAGAGGGAAGGAGAGGGATGGAACTACCAGGTAGAGGGAAGGAGAGGGATGGAACTACCAGGTAGAGGGAAGTAGATGGATGGAACTACCAGGTAGAGGAAAGTAGATGGATGGAACTACCAGGTAGAGGGAAGTGGAGGTAGAGGGAAGATGGATGGAACTAGGGATGGAAGAGGGATGTAGATGGATGGAACTACCAGGTAGAGGGAAGGAGAGGGATGGAACTACCAGGTAGAGGGAAGTAGATGGATGGAACTACCAGGTAGAGGGAAGGAGAGGGATGGAACTACCAGGTAGAGGGAAGTAGATGGATGGAACTACCAGGTAGAGGGAAGTAGATGGATGGAACTACCAGGTAGAGGGAAGTAGATGGATGGAACTACCAGGTAGAGGGAAGTAGATGGATGGAACTACCAGGTAGAGGGATGTAGATCGATGGAACTACCAGGTAGAGGGAAGGAGAGGGATGGAACTACCAGGTAGAGGGAAGGAGAGGGATGGAACTACCAGGTAGAGGGAAGGAGAGGGATGGAACTACCAGGTAGAGGGAAGTAGATGGATGGAACTACCAGGTAGAGGGAAGTAGATGGATGGAACTACCAGGTAGAGGGAAGTAGATGGATGGAAGGGAAGTAGATGGATGGAACTACCAGGTAGAGGGAAGTAGATGGATGGAACTACCAGGTAGAGGGAAGTAGATGGATGGAACTACCAGGTAGAGGGAAGTAGATGGATGGAACTACCAGGTAGAGGAAAGTAGATGGATGGAACTACCAGGTAGAGGAAAGTAGATGGATGGAACTACCAGGTAGAGGGAAGGAGAGGGATGGAACTACCAGGTAGAGGGAAGTAGATGGATGGAACTACCAGGTAGAGGGAAGTAGATGGATGGAACTACCAGGTAGAGGGAAGTAGATGGATGGAACTACCAGGTAGAGGGAAGTAGATGGATGGAACTACCAGGTAGAGGGAAGTAGATGGATGGAACTACCAGGTAGAGGGAAGTAGATGGATGGAACTACCAGGTAGAGGGAAGTAGATGGATGGAACTACCAGGTAGAGGGAAGTAGATGGATGGAACTACCAGGCAGAAGGAAGAAGAGGGATAAAGACTGGTGACAGGGGGAAGACAACATTCCTGACAATGGGTTTCTTCTGGTATTTCAAACACTCGTTTCTGACTCTTTGTAAAATTACAAATTCTATTTTCATTTTAAGTCAGCTTTAAAGTAGCTTTAAGTAGCTTATTGCTATTTACTTTAAGGAAGCTTTAAGATGACTTTAAAAAAGCTTTAAGTTAACTTTAAGATTTAGGTTATTTTCAGGTAGCTTTAGTGTATCATTATGGAAGCTTTAAGATAGGTTTAAGGAAGCATTGTTAAAGCTTTTAGGGATCATTATTAAAGCCTTAAGGAAGCTTAAATGAAGCATCATGGAAGCTTTAAGGAAGTTTTAAGGCAGCTATAATGATGCTTTAAGGATTCTTTAGGAAGCTTTAAGGTTGCTTTTGGAAGCTTGGAGGTTCCTTTATGAAGCCTTAAGGTTGCTTTAGGAAGCATTAAGGTTGCTTTTGGAAACTTTAAGGTTTCTTTATGAAGCTTTAAGGATGTATGATTTTATTAAATTTTAAGGTTGCTTTATGGAGCTTTAAGGTTGCTTTATGGAGCTTTAAAGTTGATTTAGGAAGCTTTAAGGTTATTTTATGGAGACTTAAGGTTGCTTTATAAAGCTTTAAGGTTGATTTAAGAAGCTTTAAGGTTGCTTTAATAAGATTTAAGGTTGCTTTAATAAGCTTTAGGAAGCTTTAAAATTGCTTAAGGAAGCTTTAAGTTTGCTTTATGAAGCTTTAAGGTTGCTTAAGAAAGCTTTTAGGTTGCTTTATGAAGCTTTAAGGTTGCTTTATTAAGCTTTAAGATTTCTTAAGGAAGCTTTAAGGTTGCTTTATGAAGCTTAAGGTTGCAGTACCAGGACGTGCGTGAGTATCCCCCTGAAGCGCAAGACGAGTGCGAGTATCCCCCGCAGCGCAGGACGTGCGCTAGTATCCCCCGCAGCGCAGGACGTGCACGAGTATCCCACGCAGTACAGGACGAGTGCGAGTATCCCTCGCAGCGCAGAACGAGTGGCTGGTGGATAGGTTGACGGTGTTAAGGGGGGGCGCTCTCTTTAATCACAGGATATCCACCGCCGCGGGGCGTCCAGGACGATCGTCGCCCACAGAGGTGCCTCAGCTTTAATTAACTCGACCCAGGACAGCTTCACTACCTCCCTCTATTACCCTATCCCTCCGTCCTCGTCCCCAAATCCCCATCCCTTATCCTCCATCCCCCCCTCATCCCTTATCCCCCCCCACGAACCGTGAAGTAGGGAAGGGCTTAGCATAATTCCAGGAAGGGAACACACATACGTACAGACGCACTCTCACACTCGGGCACACACGCACATACTTTCACTCTCGCTCACACGCAAACACACGCACACACTCACCAGCACATATACATACGCGCATACGCACACCCAAATACTCTCCAACTGGTGCGCACACACATATACGCACTCTCACTGACTTACGAATATATTCGAGGACAGACTCACAGTTACATCTTATACACGAATAACTCGCACTTATGACGACGTTTCGGTCCTACTCGACCCATTAGCTAGCCACACAAAAGTGCTGCTGTGTAACTAGTTAAGGGTCTAAGTCTCACTCTCCTGTGTGTTGTTCCAGACACGGTGCTGTGCCAAGCTCCTGCTTGCAGTACTCTAGGACACAGACGAGACATGTTCGAAATATCAATGATACTAATGAAATGCCGACAGGGAGAATGAAGGCAGACTTGCTTAAATCAGAGGAACCAGCACAAGGAAACACATACCAGAGCTGTAAACACATGAAAGCATAGGAATAGTGATTTTTGACGCGTTCTAGCTTAAAAGGAAGGTTGATGTCGTCATTTGATGACACTGTAGACACTTGGAAAATTGATGTCATCATCTGGTGACACTGTAGACACTTGGAAAATTGATGTCATCATCTGGTGACACTGTAAACACTTGGAAAATTGATGTCATCATCTGGTGACACTGAAGACACTTGGAAAATTGATGTCATCATCTGGTGACACTGAAGACACTTGGAAAATCGATGCCACCATCTGGTCTTAACTGAGAAAAAAATTGGAATGATTCTGACCAGTGTTTACACCAATTCGCATTTTGGAAAGTGGAGAAATGAAAATACTGCTTTTCATGCGATAATTTCTGAGTGTCGTATTTGATTAGCTTCAACCTTACCAAGCTGGTAATTTAATAATGCAACTTCTGATTGGCTTCAGGTTTGATGTGCTTGTGTGTTTTCGGTTATTGGCATCTTGGAAAAATTTGATGTTACACTCCTCGTGATAACTCGTGAATGACCTTTCTGATTCCCTTCAAATCTTCAAAGCAAATTTTTAACTGCATTTTCAACTTGTGTTGCAATCTGCATAAATACAGTCACGTGCACAGGTGACTCTGGTTATCACGTGACTCTGGTTATCACGTGACTCTGGTTATCACGTGACTCTGGTTATCACGTGACTCTGGTTATCACGTGACTCTGGTTATCACGTGACTCTGGTTATCACGTGACTCTGGTTATCACGTGACTCTGGTTATCACGTGACTCTGGTTATCGTGACTCTGGTTATCGACTCTGGTTATCGCGTGACTCTGGTTATCGCGTGACTCTGGTTATCGCGTGACTCTGGTTATCACGTGACTCTGGTTATCACGTGACTCTGGTTATCACGTGACTCTGGTTATCACGTGACTCTGGTTATCGCGTGACTCTGGTTATCGCGTGACTCTGGTTATCGCGTGACTCTGGTTATCGCGTGACTCTGGTTATCACGTGACTCTGGTTATCACGTGACTCTGGTTATCGCGTGACTCTGGTTATCGCGTGACTCTGGTTATCACGTGACTCTGTGTGACTCTGGTTATCACGTGACTCAGGTTATCACGTGACTGACTCTGGTTATCACTCTGGTTATCACGTTATCACGTGACTCAGACTCTGGTTATCACGTGACTCTGGTTATCACGTTCTGGTTATCGCGTGACTCTGGTTATCACGTGACTCTGGTTATCACGTGACTCTGGTTATCGCGTGACTGACTCTGGTTATCACGTGACTCTGGTTATCGCGTGACTCTGGTTATCACGTGACTCTGGTTATCACGTGACTCCACGTGACTCTGGTTATCACGTGACTCTGGTTATCACGTGACTCTGGTTATCACGTGACTCTGGTTATCACGTGACTCTGGTTATCACGTGACTCTGGTTATCACGTGACTCTGGTTATCACGTGACTCTGGTTATCACGTGACTCTGGTTATCACGTGACTCTGGTTATCGCGTGACTCTGGTTATCACGTGACTCTGGTTATCACGTGACTCTGGTTATCACGTGACTCTGGTTATCACGTGACTCTGGTTATCACGTGACTCTGGTTATCACGTGACTCTGGTTATCACGTGACTCTGGTTATCACGTGACTCTGGTTATCACGTGACTCTGGTTATCACGTGACTCTGGTTATCACGTACTGGGATACCTTCATCGTATCGCGCAGCGACTAAAATACGTTGAATTATTGCTTTTATTATTTTATTTCAGTTATTTTTCCTTCCCCTGATTGCTGTAATTTTCTATTTACTTCAGAAATTTGCTGTTCATTAAACTGAGGCCTACACTCATGGATTTAATTTATATTTTAAAGGTACAAGAAATGATGTTGATATTTGTTATGATTAGATGTTGTTGACTCTGTTGTTGTTGTTGTTGTTGTTGTTGTTGTTGTTGTTGTTGTTGTTGTTGTTGTTGTTGTTGTTGCAGTTGCTGTTTTTGCTGTTGCATATGATTAGGTATCTTCGGTGCAACAGTGTAATGTGTTGGCAGTCTACATGAGGGGCATAATTCATGCTTAACAGTCTCGCATTTCACATTCATTTCAGAGTTTAACTAATTTAGTTCACTTGGAGTTCAATATTGTCTCCCCCAACAGATTTATGTCTGGCGGTATAGACTCCAGCAATGCTGGCAAATTCACTTAATGTGATCGGGAAATACTTCAAGTTGAAACCTACTAGCTGGATAACGTGTATTAGAAATGCAGATTGCAAAGATACTAGTATAAAAAATTAGCACAACGATACTATATATTTATTCAACTGAAAGCATGTTCTATGTAATATTAGAGAAGTAGCAGTTTGTTAATCTTTGGTTTATATCTCGTTAATTTCATAGACATTTTTTAAAATCTATCCGCAGCATCCAGCGTCCCTGGCCGCCGTACACGGTGTCCCTAGAGTTACGATCTCTTGAATTCATCATCGTGTTGTTTTTAAGGGCGTCGCCACAAGAGCGTTTACTTTTTGGGTTCATCCGCGTGGTAGGCTCCTGACGAAGAAGGATTAACTACGAAAGAAAAAGGAGATAGGTCGTCCACTCTGCCTCAGGGCTTTCCCTGTTTCTCATTCTCCCCTCCTGCCAACAACTTGCACCAGTCCTTCTCGCCCATCACTCTAGACCCCGTTCAACAACCTCCACCCATCCTTCTCACCTCCTCCCACCCTGGTTCATAGTCCTCACCGGGGACACCAGTCTTCTGATGAAGGAAGCAGTCCACAATAATATTCTTTGGAACTAAGGAGTTCTTCACCTGCATAATGCAGGTCAGGAGTGTTGCCAAGGTTTTCTTTGTCGAGTTTGAAAAAGTCCCATGAAGTAAGGGAATGCGTATGCAGTGCGCTAAGAACTTGTAGAAACAGTAAGGTTTGTTTGTATACTACTGTCAAGTACATACCTCCTCAGTACAATACAAGGACACAGAGGGTAATATATATATCCATAGAAGCAAAACGGGGAAAGTATGAGAGTATAGTGATGCCAACGATCTTATATGGGTGTGAAACATGGGTTGTGATTATGACTTGGAGGGCATATAAATCTTCAGTGGAGGGAAGGCGGGGTAGGGGTTGTCTTAGGAAAGGTTGAAGGAACGGGGTAAAGGAGATTTTGTGTACAATGGGTTTAAACATCCAGCAAGTATGTGTGAACATGTTAGAAATGAGTGAGTGGAGGCAAGTGGCTTTTATGACTTGACGTGCTGTTGGAGTGTTAGCAAAGTAACATTTATGAAGAGATTCGGGGAAACAAGTTAACCTGGAGATGGGAAATGCAGTGTCTGCACTCTGAAAGATTGGGGATATTAGCAGTTTTTGAACTGTGGTATCGGCACCCCTCTGGTAAGACAGTGATGGAGTGACTGATGATGACCACTCTGCCTCGGTGGGAAACGAACGGTGTGTTAATAATAATAATAATAATAATAGTAATGATATTATATATATATATATATATATATATATATATATATATATATATATATATATATATATATATATATATATATATATATATATATATAATGGGGTGAAAGAGCATAAACACTGCAGTGGACCTACTGGCCCATATAGTAGTAGTAACAGTAGTAGCTGTAGTAGTAGTAATAATAGTAGAAGTAGTAGTAGAAGTGGAAGCAACTTTTGGTTGTTGTGTGATGGCGGGATTTATTGTTTTGAGAACTCTTGTTGACGAAGAAACCTTTATTCTGCTAATCAGTCTCTCAAATGGCGATTAAAGGTAATTCAAGTCATTTACATCTTCAGAAATTTAATTCTTTAATCACTAGGTGGGCGTCAGTGCTCTTTCACCTCACAGTGTTATCTATTTACATCCTCTGCCGTCTTGCATTGTTTGTATTTGCTCAACAAAGCTCCTGGAGAGTGAAACGTTGCCACAATAAAATGTCACATTAGTTGCACATGTGTCATTTCTTCGGCTGGCTCAATGCTCTGCGTTTGGTGGTCTTCGATGTCAGGTGTTCAGGGGTGTCATAACAGTGATAGTTTTATCTATTGTTTACGTAGACCGGTTCAGGTGTTATCCAGTCATCATTATCTTTTGGGAAATCAATGAGTATTCTTTGCCTTGGGAAGCCGTCCTTATGAACGTAGCACCTCACTGTTTGTTGTGAGGTCATCCTGTGTGTTCTGTTCGATGGTTCACGGATCAAAAAGTCTGTAGTGTTAATTGGTTGGGGTGAGTTTTCTTTGTCAGGTAAGTAGAGGTCATTCACACCATACAGCTGGAGGTTCTTCAGCCTGTCGAGTGTAACGGTGATGCGTCGATCTCGAACATGAAGGCTTTCTCTGCGAACTCTGCCTCTCAGATGAATACCAGAGATAAAACAGAAGGCTTTGTTTTAAACTCTGTGAAGTTTTAACATCCTTGATTTGGATGTTAGTGACCGGAGCACTCATGGATGTTTGGGTATCGGGCTTATGATAAATTGTAGAATTGTTTCTTAATGTGCAACAAGGCTATGTATATTTTATCATTGACGTATTTTGTGAATCACGAAACCGTAATAACACAGTTACAAACAAACCAGGCAACGGGTTGGGTTAAAACTCATGGCGAGTGAGTTGTAAAACTCCATTCCAATGAGTAAGCCACTGGGCCAGCTGGCTACAATAAGATTAATCCAACTAGGTATATTTATACACAGTAGGGAAGTTAGCATGGGCCACCACTGTGACCACTGGGCCAGCTGATCCAGTGGCTTACGTGCTGAAGGTTTACGATTCCCCCGCCTTGGGTTCTAACCCCACCCCTTTCGGGGTTGATTTTGTGAAGTTCAACAGCCTGTCAATTTCTCAACCCTGCGGATGTATCCAAAAATATTAACGTTTCCAGTGCAGCCTATAAGGCGTCGGTTAGGCCGCAACCAGCGGAATAATTAAAAAAAACAAAAAAACTATGTGATAAAAATTCGAGTACAAGCATATTTATGCGACTCTCCCTCCTCACATTAGTGTGAAATAATGAGAAAAAATAAATTACTTAAATATGACGAAGCTAATAGAAATGCGATAACGCACATATACGTATCTTTACCTCATAGCGAGATAATTTATTACTCAGGATTTCCAGGACTCACCCCACTTTTAAGTCATTTGTAATTTAGTTTTTATTTTATAGAATTAGCTCAGTTTAGTTCATAGATTTAGCTTAACTCTGGTTTTAGCTTGTAGATTTAGTTTAGTTCAGATTTTAGTTTACGGTATTATTTTTTTTTTTAGTTCTGAGTTTAGTTTAATTTAGTTTTTGTTTATGGTTTTAATTTAGTTTAGTTTTATTCATTTAATTTCGATTTCGTTTTCTACTTGGGCCATTTTAGAATCTAAAAATTAGGAGGAACTATGGTATATCTGCTTCTCTTAATCTTAATCTCCCCAAGTCTCTCTCAACACATCGTTTCCTCTTACCCTCCCACCAGTGTCTCCCTCTCGCACTTCTGTTCTATCATGTCTCCCCCAGTTCCTTCTTCCCTCACTAATAACCATCCCATCAAATAACCAAGGCGGGACAATCCAGCTCGCATTCCCCCATCGCAATTACTAGGTCATAAAACAGAAGCCGGAATTAATACCCTCGGTAGCTCGCGTCGCGCATTCGCGATGGAGTAGTGCTGGTAACCACATGATGGCTGATGGAACGACCCAGGCCATTATCCCTCACAAGGTGGAGTGTGAGCACAACAGTGTGTCAGGCCATTAAGGAAACATCCTCCTAAGGGTGTCCCAAAAACCATTGCGTTAGGATGTCCCATGAATTTTTTCCTTCACACGTTACAGAAACTTTCTTCCTAAGGATGTTCCCATAATGTTTTGCATTAGGATGTTCACAGTACCTTTGCCTTAGAATGGCCAGGGTACCTTTGCCTTGCGATGTCCCGGAAATTTGTGCAAGTCTCAAGAGTCTATATTTTAGGATGTTTCAAGGTCCTTAGAATTTGGATGTCCCAAGAATCTTCGCCTGAGAATGTCATTAAAACCTTTGCTTAAAGATGTTCCAAGAACTTTTGCTTCTGACGTTTCCTTCGGACGTTTCAGGATATTTTCTTTTGGATGTCCATGAAACGTATAAGCGGAATCCTGGGCCTCACGATGTCTCATAAACTGTTTCATCATCTCAGGTTGCCACCAGAACCTTGATTTTTGGATAAACTGCTAAGTTGCAATCGATGTTTTTTTTTTCTTCCGGGGAGGATGGGGGGTAGGGGAATTTAAGATGTTGAACTTGTTTGTTTGTTTGTTTGTGTGTGTATGTGTGTGTGTGTGTGTGTGTGTGAACAACTGAGGAGGAGGTGAAGAAGCTCCTAAGTGACCTTGACACCTCAAAGGCGTTGAGACCGGACAACATCTCCCCATGGGTCCTTAGAGAAGGAGCAGAGATGCTGTGCGTGCCTCTAACCACAATCTTCAACACATCCCTTGAAACTGGGCAACTACCTGAAAAATGGAAGACAGCTAATGTAGTCCCCATATTTAAGAAAGGAAACAGAAACGAGGCGCTAAACTACAGACCTGTGTCTCTGACATATATTGTGTGCAAAGTCATGGAGAAGATTATCAGGAGGAGAGTGGTCGAACAACTGGAAAGGAACAAGGTTATAAATGAAAACCAGCATGGGTTCATGGAAGGCAAATCTTGTATCACAAACCTCCTGGAGTTTTATGACAAGGTAACAGAAGACACGAGAGAGAGGGGTGGGTAGATTGCGTTTTCCTAGACTGCAGGAAGGCCTTTGACACAGTTCCCCACAAGAGATTAGTGCAGAAGCTGGAGGATCAGGCACATGTAACAGGGAGGGCACTGCAATGGAACAGGGAATACCTGACAGGGAGGCAGCAACGAGTCATGGTACGTGAAGAGGTATCACAGTGGACGCCTGTGACGAGCGGGGTCCCACAGGGGTCAGTTCTAGGACCAGTGCTATTTTTGATATATGTGAACGACATGATGGAAGGAACAGACTCTGAAGTGTCCCTGTTCGCAGATGATGTGAAGTTGATGAGAAGAATTAAATCGGATGAGGATGAGGCAGGACTGCAAAGAGACCTGGACAGGCTGGACATGTGGTCCAGTAACTGGCTTCTCGAATTCAATCCAGCCAAATGCAAAGTCATGAAGATTGGGGAGGGGCAAAGAAGACCGCAGAAAGAGTATAGGCTAGGTGGACAAAGACTACAGACCTCACTCATGGAGAAAGACCTTGGGGTGACCATAACACCGAGCACATCACCGGAGGCACACATCGACCAAATAACTGCTGCAGCATACGGGCGCCTGGCAAACCTGAGAATAGCGTTCCGATACCTTAATAAGGAATCGTTCAAGACACTGTACACTGTGTATGTTAGGCCCATACTGGAGTATGCAGCACCAGTCTGGAACCCACACCTGGTCAAGCACGTCAAGAAGTTAGAGAAAGTACAAAGGTTTGCAACAAGGCTAGTCCCAGAGCTCAGGGGAATGTCGTACGAGGAAAGGTTGAGGGAGATCGGACTGACGACACTGGAGGACAGAAGGGTCAGGGGAGACATGATAACGACATACAAGATACTGCGGGGAATAGACAAGGTGGACAGAAATAGGATGTTCCAGAGAGGGGACACAGGGACAAAGGGTCACAACTGGAAGCTGAAGACTCAGACGAGTCACAGGGACGTTAGGAAGTATTTCTTCAGTCATAGAGTTGTCAGGAAGTGGAATAGCCTAGCAAGTGAAGTAGTGGAGGCAGGAACCATACATAGTTTTAAGAAGAGGTATGATACAGCTCAGGAAGCAGAGAGAGAGAGGACCTAGTAGCGATCAGTGAAGAGGCGGGGCCAGGAGCTGAGTCTCGACCCCTGCAACCACTATTAGGTGAGTACAATTAGGTGAGTACACACACACACACACACACACACACACACACACACACACACACACACACACACACACACACACACACACACACACACACACACACACACACACACACACACACACACACACATAAACACACATAAACACACACACACACACACACACATACACACACACACACACACACACACACACACACACACACACACGAGAGAGAGGGGTGGATCGACTGCGTATTTTTGGACTGCAAGAAGGCTTTCGACACAGTTCCTCACAAGAGGTTACTGCAAAAGCTAGAGGACCAGGCACACATAACAGGAAAGGCACTGCAATGGATCAGAGAATATCTGACAGGGAGGAAACAACGAGTCATGGTACGCGACGAGGTGTCAGAGTGGGCGCCTGTGACAAGCGGGGTTCCACAGGGGTCAGTCCTAGGACCTGTGCTGTTCTTGGTATACGTGAACGACATAACGGAAGGGATAGACTCAGAAGTGTCCTTGTTTGCAGACGATGTGAAGTTAATGAGAAGAATCGAATCGGACGAGGATCAGGCAGGACTACAAAGAGATCTGGACAGGCTACAAGCCTGGTCCAGCAACTGGCTCCTAGAATTTAACCCTGCGAAATGCAAAGTCATGAAGATTGGGGAAGGGCAAAGAAGACCGCAGACACAATATAGTTTAGATGGCCAAAGACTGCAAACCTCACTAAAGGAAAAAGATCTGGGGGTGAGTATAACACCGAGCATATCTCCTGAGGCGCACATCAATCAGATAACTGCTGCAGCATACGGGCGCCTGGCAAACCTACGGATAGCGTTCCGATACCTCAGTAAGGATTCGTTTAAGACTCTGTACACCATCTACGTCAGGCCCATACTGGAGTATGCAGCACCAGTTTGGAATCCACACCTAGTCAAGCACGTCAAGAAATTAGAGAAAGTGCAAAGGTTTGCAACAAGACTAGTCCCAGAGCTACGGGGATTGTCCTATGAAGAAAGGTTGAGGGAAATCGGCCTGACGACACTGGAGGCCAGGAGGGTCAGGGGAGACATGATAACGACATATAAAATACTGCGCGGAATAGACGAGGTGGACAAAGACGGGATGTTCCAGAGATGGGACACAGACACAAGAGGTCACAATTGGAAGTTGAAGACTCAGATGAATCAAAGGGATGTTAGGAAGTATTTCTTCAGTCATAGAGTAGTCAGGCCATGGAATAGCCTAGAAAGTGATGTGGTGGAGGCAGGAACCATACATAGTTTTAAGGAGAGGTATGATAGAGCTCATGGGGCAGGGAGAGAGAGGACCTAGTAGCAATCAGCGAAGAGGCGGGGCCAGGAGCTGTGACTCGACCCCTGCAACCACAAATAGGTGAGTACAAATAGGTGAGTACACACACACACACACACACACACACACAAACACACACACACACACACACACACACACACACACACACACACACACACACACACACACACACACACACACACACACACACACACACACACACACACATACACCAAAATTTACTTGCAATTTCTGACAAAATACCTTAAAAAAGAACTTTGGAAATCGAGGTATAGTCCTCGTGAATACCTACATTATTCTCAGAGTATCTAGCAGTCACTTACCTGTTTCACTTCCTGCTCAGTACTGCCTTGAATATTTCTAGAATACAATTTCTAACCCATATTCTTCCTAACTGTAGAAGCTCAAGACGTGAACCACCTGGCAAGAGTCTAATCCTATTTTTAAATGATCTGCCAGAGTCTATAACCAACCCACATTATCCTCCTTCTTACAGTCAGATATTACTGTCATCAGGAAACATTATAGAATATTAAAATACTTCGCATTATGCGTATTCATTGTTATATGAGACCACTACCTATATATATATATATATATATATATATATATATATATATATATATATATATATATATATATATATATATATATATATATATATATATATATATATATATATATATATATATATATATATATATATATATATATATATATATATATATATATTGTACCATTGTATTCATGTTTGTGTTTTCTGTTAATGTATTCTCTCTATTAATAAATTTTCCCATAGAATATAAAATATAGGGGGTGGTAAGAGGAGAAAATATTCAAACAGCTCCGGGGAGAACCTTGAGTTTTCCCTGAGGTACGTTTATTATCTTCTCTGAGGATGAGGGTCCCCAGTCCAGTTATAGATGTGGTACCTTATATATTTATATATAATATAATATATAAAATATATAGATCTTAAAGAAATTTAATTCATCTATATACCAAATAAAACTGCTTGAAAAAATTCTTGTTTTAAACATCGATTTTAATTCTGACAGAAACAACTTCCCCCTCACTTTCCATCAGCGGTTTCATTACTGGATAGTGTAGTGATGTGCTTGAGGAAATATTCCTGGGGTACTCAATTTCCTCCATCCGTTTACGGCGAAGCAACCAGAAAAAACACCTTGTCGGACACAACACCGAGTTATCTGCTAACACACATCCGCTTCTGGAGACAGAGCCAGAAGATTACCTTGACGGATACAACAACACACATAACAATTTATCTCGTAACACACATCCGCTTGTGGAGACGGAGTCAGAACTCCTTGACGGATACAACAAATACACTCAGTTATCTGGTTATAGACAACATTCCCCGGATACTGCGGCGTCAGGTATAGGGCTGTGAGCACCTCAAGTGAGTTAATAAGTGGAAGATGGGATTAAATGTAATGTCTGGGGGCTACTGGGATGATACTGCTAATACGACTACTATTACTACTAGTACTACCATTACTGCTTGTAGTGTTACATCTATCACTTCTGCTATTGCAATTGATCCTACAACAACTACTACTGCTACTACTACTACCACTGGGGTGGGCTGCTGTAGACAATGGTGCCCACTCTCTGTGTCTCTGTAGTGGGCTGATATAGACAGTGGTGTCTGTTAATAATATACCATCAATAAAAGACAGAAGCTAGACAATACACTAAAAGATAATTTAATGAGTGTCAGAAGTCCCCGACTCTCCAGCACTTAAGTATAATTAATTACCAACAATCTTCAGGAGGAAACATGACAAGTTCCTCCTGTCAGATGTTGATCAGCAGTGTTGCCATTAGTATGCTGGCGTGCCTGAGGCCAGCAGTAACTGCAATTTAGATCAGCAGGCATTGATTCACCACCACCACTATCACCGCCACTATTACCACCAACACTATCCCCGTCACAGTCATCATCACCACCAATATCACCACCAACACCACCAACACCACCACCAACACCACCACCAACACTACCACCACCACCACCACCACCACCACCACCATCACCACTACCACCACTGCTACCACCACCATTACAATCAACAACCTTATAAACTACAGTCCTGGCTACTGCCACAAGAACCACCACACTAACCACTAACCAACCGCCACCACAACTGCTAACTACCAAAATCAACCCAAGAACCACCAATGGCTAACCACAATCCCCACCAACCACAAGCCACAATTGCCACTAATCAAAACTTATGAGAGCTATCAACCACTAACAACCACTGTTACATTCCTCTAATCACAAACAACAACCAAAATGGCCGTCACCACCAACCACAAACGACCACTACCAACTACTAACAACCGCCATAGCTACATCAACCACACACTACCAGCCAATAATTACAACCACCACCACAACTATTCTCCATTACCCCCAACATACACAGTAGCAACAGCAGTCATGTAAGCATGTCCAGCAGACATCCCTCCCCGGAAGGCATTGCGACAGACAGACAGACAGACACACACACACACACACACACACACACACACACACACACACACACACACACACACACACACACACACACACACACACACACACACACACACACACACACACACACACACACACACACACACATACACACAGGAGCTTGGACTCGACCCCTGCAACCTCAACTAGGTGAGTACACACACATACACACACTGCAAACAACAGGAAAAGTGTCTATCGACAAATGTCTTTGACAACTGGTAACTAACACACACACACACACTACAAGCAAGAGGCCAAGTGTCTATCGACAAATGTCTTTGAGAACTGGTAACTAACACACACACACACACACACACACACACACACACACACTCACACACGCCTAATTGTCCACTTATTACTGAAGACATGATGCAGACAACACACACACGTCCGGATCCGTGCACTCATCCTCGGCCTTGGCACATCAGCCTCCTCTCCCACGTAACTGCCACCTCCAAGAGACACACAAGACCCGGTATGGACCAATTTTCCGGCCCAGCGACGTGATTCTCAACAGGAGTCTCTCAGCAACACTGTTCTTCTGTATTACTTTGTTTCGTGTAAAGCGGGCGGTGTTAATGAAGATATTTCGCAGGTGTTGTAAACAGCGACTCCTTCTTTACCACCCTTAGTGTGTTCATTTTCAGGATTTTTCAGCACACAGACAAAGACCAACTTCAGAGCACATATGAAAATTACTGTAAGTTCAAATTAAAGCCCCCAAAAAATACATGAATGTTTAAACTTATGTACAATAGACAAAAAATCTAAATTATATAAATAATAAGCATCTTTATTTATCACAGTAATAAAGGGATGAAACTAAAGCACCATCTTCTAAAAAACACCCACACACATTTAAACACCTTTACATCAGAGCACCTCCACATTAAACTGAAGAAAAACTACCCAAGAGCACTGCCACATTAAGGCACCACCACATTAAGGCACCACCACATTAAGGCACCACCACATTAAGGCACCACCACATTAAAGTATCATCACAGTAAAACAGCCACGTAAATCACCACCACATACACGCAGCCAAATTAAAATCCAACTACATTAGAGCACTGCGCCAATAAAACACCTCTACCTTACAGTGCCACCACATTAATACACTACCAAATTAAAGGACAATAACGATAAACGGCCACCATATTAAATCCCACCACTTTAAAGGATCACCTTCCGGTTCTCCCAGGCGCTCATCCATCAAGGGAGGTTCCTTGATGCTGGTGAGGGGCTCTTGATCTAGATTATTATTATTATAATAAAGGGGAAGCGCTAAACCCGTAGGATTATACAGCGCCTAGGGGGGGGATGTGGAAGGCATTCAGGCTTAATTCGGGGAATTGGAGCACAGATCTAATTCCCTAAATCAAGAGCCCCTCACCAACATCAAGGAACCTTCCCTGAGGGGTCTTGATCTAGAGAACTGGAGTTAAGCCTGAGTGCCTTCTATCTCTCCCTCCCCCTACAGGCGCTGTATAATCCTTACGGGTTTAGTGCTCCCCATAATAATACTCCCCAGGCGCTGTTAGACCCCTATGGTTTATCGCTTCCTAGCGAATATTAATAATAATAATAATAATAATAATAATAATAATAATAATAATAATAATAATAATAATAATAATAATAATAATAATAATAATAATAATAATAATAATAATACTTGCTTAAAAGGGGAAAGAGGGAGGATGGAAGGATAAGAGAGAGAGAAACATTGAGAGGGAGGAAGGGAGGGATAGTGGATGGAAGTGATGGAGAGAGAGAGAGGGGGGAGGAGAGGGAGAGAGAGAGAGAGAGAGAGGGAGCAGAGAGAGAGAGAGGGAGGAGAGGGAGGAGAGAGAGAGAGAGAGAGAGAGAGAGAGAGAGAGAGAGAGAGAGAGAGAGAGAGAGAGAGAGAGAGAGAGAGAGAGAGAGAGAGAGAGAGAGAGAGAGAGAGAGAGAGAGAGAGAGAGAGAGAGAGAGTCTGTCAAGACCTTCCCCAGAGTGAGGGGTGGACACAAACAAGGTGATTAGCTTGTTACGACTCTGTGTAACTGGCTGTGGCAGCCATTGGCTATTGTCTTAACCTGTAGGGAATGACCAGGGAGTTACTGGAGAGCTCTCTCTTAATGAGCGGAGGGACAGTGATGGTGCTCCGAATGTGTTTGTCTTGGTGACCAGATGGTGCCACAGCCTTGGTGACCGGATGGTGCCACAGTCTTGGTGACCAGATGGGGCCACAGCCTTGGTGATCGGATGGTGCCACAGCCTTGGTGACCGGATGGTGCCACAGTCTTGGTGACCAGATGGGGCCACAGTCTTGGTGACCAGATGGTGCCACAGTCTTGGTGACCAGATGGGGTCACAGTCTTGGTGACCAGATGGTGCCACAGTCTTGGTGACCAGATGGTGCCACAGTCTTGGTGACCAGATGGTGTCACAACCTGGGTGACCAGATAGTGTTATAGCCTTGATGACCAGATAGTGTCACAGGCTTGGTGACTAGATAATGTCACAGGCTTGGTGGCCAGATGATGTCACAATCTTTCTGACCAGACGGTGTCAGAGGCACTTACATGTTCCGTGAAGATCTGCCCGCACGACATATATACTCATGTACTCTTTACCCAAGTAGATCCATTTGTGACTTGAAAAAGCCCACTGTGTGGGCGAAACGAAGTCAGTAAAGATGTCATTATACTGCACTTGTGTTTAGCTTTCCATCAAGTCGGTATGTTATACCTTTTATATGCACTTGAGAGTCATGCAACTCTAGCTGACCTGCGTCAAGGTGCCTCCCTTGAGAGTCATGCAACTCTGGCTGACCTGCGTCAAGGTGCCTCCCTTGAGAGTCATGCAACTCTGGCTGACCTGCGTCAAGGTGCCTCCCTTGAGAGGCTGAGATTCACGCGCAGCACAAATTGACTTTCAATGTGAATGGATATTTTGAGGAGGTTGTGAGTGTAACAACAATTCCAGATTTTTAAAAAAGAATTGAGACAAATTAAAAATTAATGGGAAGAGACATCACGATCGTAGATTTTCTCTCTTGATTGATTAAATGACGAGAATAAAATAAGTGCACTAAAAAAATGTACAGATAGAATAGCGGCGACAGAAAAGTTGAATGGTGAATGAAAATAAGAGATATTGTGGCATGTCGCAGAGTACACAAAAACAGACACACACGACAGGCGAAGGGGCGGGGCCAGGAGCTATGAATCGACCCCAGCAACCACAATTAGGTGAGTACACACACACATACACCTATCTGTTCTGTATCTCAATGAAAAGCGGATGAAACAGTTCAGATTAATAGTTAAATCCAGCATTCACTTTAAGATCAGAGTAAAACCAATTGTCCGATGCTCGACACAATCAGAATCATCTGTACTAAAATCATCTCATTTTCTTGTTCGACCAGAAAGCCTACAAAATCAAAATTGCCCACGTTATTCCCTGTCAGAAAATAGGCTTTTCCAATTTCCCCTCGCGATCTGATGCCCATTTAGGCCCCCAGATCGGTACTCACCTATTTGTGGTTGCAGGGGTCGAGTCCTAGCTCCTGGCCCCGCCTCTTCACCGGTTGCTACTAGGCCCTCTCTCTCCCCGCTCCATGAGCTTTATCAAACCTCGTCTTAAAACTGTGTATGGTTCCTGCCTCCACCACATCACTTTCTAGGCTATTCCATGGCCTGACTACTCTATGACTGAAGAAATACTTCCTAACATCCCTTTGATTCATCTGAGTCTTCAACTTCCAATTGTGACCTCTTGTGTCTGTGTCCCATCTCTGGAACATCCCGTCTTTGTCCACCTCGTCTATTCCGCGCAGTATTTTATATGTCGTTATCATGTCTCCCCTGACCCTCCTGGATTCCAGTGTCGTCAGGCCGATTTCCCTCAACCTTTCTTCATAGGACAATCCCCGTAGCTCTGGGACTAGTCCTGTTGCAAACCTTTGCACTTTCTCTAAATTCTTGACGTGCTTGACTAGGTGTGGATTCCAAACTGGTGCTGCATACTCCAGTATGGGCCTGACGTAGATGGTGTAAAGAGTCTTAAACGAATCCTTACTGAGGTATCGGAACGCTATCCATAGGTTTGCCAGGCGCCCGTATGCTGCAGCAGTTATCTGATTGATGTGCGCCTCAGGAGATATGCTCGGTGTTATACTCACCCCCAGATCTTTTTCCTTGAGTGAGGTTTGCAGTCTTTGGCCATCTAAACTATATTGTGTCTGCGGTCTTCTTTGCCCTTCCCCAATCTTCATGACTTTGCATTTGGCAGGGTTAAATTCAAGGAGCCAGTTGCTGGACCAGGCTTGTAGCCTGTCCAGATCTCTTTGTAGTCCTGCCTGATCCTCGTCCGATTCGATTCTTCTCATTAACTTCACATCGTCTGCAAACAAGGACACTTCTGAGTCTATCCCTTCCGTTATGTCGTTCACGTATACCAAGAACAGCACAGGTCCTAGGACTGACCCCTGTGGAACCCCGTTTGTCACAGGCGCCCACTCTGACACCTCGTCGCGTACCATGACTCGTTGTTGCCTCCCTGTCAGATATTCTCTGATCCATTGCAGTGCCTTTCCTGTTATGTTTGCCTGGTCCTCTAGCTTTTGCAGTAACCTCTTGTGAGGAACTGTGTTGAAAGCCTTCTTGCAGTCCAAAAATACGCAGTCGATCCACCCCTCTCTCTCTTGTCTTACTTCTGTCACCTTGTCATAAAACTCTAGTAGGTTTGTGACACAGGATTTTCCTTCCCTGAAACCGTGCTGGTTGTCACTTGTTTCTTTCCAGGTGCCCCACCACTCTCCTCCTGATGATCTTCTCCATGACCTTGCATACTATACACATTAGTGATACAGGTCTGTAGTTTAGTGCCTCATGTCTGTCTCCCTTTTTAAAAATTGGGACTACATTTGCCATTTTCCATACGTCAGGGAGTTGCCCAGTTTCAAATGATGTGTTGAAGATCTTTGTTAATGGCTCACACAATATCTCTGCTCCCTCTTTAAGGACCCATGGAGAGATGTTGTCTGGTCCCACCGCCTTTGAGGTGTCAAGTTCGCATAGCAGCTTTTTCACCTCCTCCTTGGTTATATGTACTTCATCCAGCACTTACTGGTGTGCCCCCCTGTTCTGATTTCTTGGAGTCCTACTGGTTTCCACTGTAAATACCTCTTTAAATCTTGTGTTGAGCTCCTGACATACCTCTCGGTCGTTTCTTGTGAATTCCCCATCACCCTTCCTCAGTCTGATTACCTGGTCCTTGACTGTTGTTTTCTTCCTGATGTGGCTGTACAACAGCTTTGGGTCAGTCTTTACTTTTGATGCTATGTCATTTTCATATTGTCTCTGAGCCTCCCTTCTTATCTGTGCATATTCGTTTCTGGCTCTTCAGCTGATTTCTTTATTTTCCTGAGTTCTCTGTCTTCTGTACCTTTTCCAATCTCTAGTACACCTAGTTTTTGCCTCCCTACACCTTTGGGTGAACCAAGGACTCGTTCTGTTCTTCCCATTATTTCTGTTTCCCTTGGGAACAAACCTCTCCTCTGCCTCCTTGCATTTTGTTGCTACATAGTCCATCATTTCTTGTACTGGTTTTCCTGTCAGTTCCCTCTCCCACTGAATGTCTTGAAGGAAGTTCCTCATGCCTGAGTAGTTCCCCCTTTTGTAGTTTGGTTTTTCCCAGCCTATTCCTGCTACTCTCTCCACTTGGAGCTCAACTATGTAGTCGAAGCACAGAACCACATGATCACTAGCTCCCAGGGGCCTTTCATACATGATACCCTCGATGTCCGAACTACTCATGGTGAATACAAGGTCCAACCTTGCTGGTTCATCCTCTCCTCTCTCTCTGGTAGTGTCTCTAACATCAACATGCATGAGGTTCTCCAGTACCACATCCATCATCTTGGCTCTCCATGTTTCGGGACCCCCATGGGGCTCCAGGTTTTCCCAGTCAATCTCCTTGTGATTGAAATCACCCATAACTAGTAACTTTGCTCCCCCCATGTGTGCTCTCCTGGCCACCTCGGCTAGTGTGTTGATCATTGCTCTGTTGCTCTCATCGTATTCTTCTCTTGGCCTCCTGCAGTTCTGTGGTGGGTTGTACATTACTGCAATTATCACCTTATGTCCCTCAGACTGGATTGTTCCTACTAAGTAGTCCCTTTCGCCCATGCCATCCATTCCTTCCATTTTCTCAAAACCCCACTGGTTTTTAATGAGCAGTGCAACTCCTCCTCCCCCTCTCCTCCCTCTGTCTTTCCTGAAGATTTGATATCCGGATGGAAAGATTGAATCTGTTATTATTCTGGTGAGTTTTGTTTCTGTGAGTGCTATTATGTCTGGGGATGTCTCTTTGATTCTTTCGTGCCACTCCTCATACTTGTTTGTTATTCCATCTGCATTTGTATACCACACCTTCAACTTCTTTTCTAAGACTGTGGTCTGGGAAGTATATTGGGGTTGGGGAAGTGGGAGACCTGGTAAGGAACTATGGGTTGTTGCTGTGGGGGTGAAGTTTGTAATGTAGTGGGTGGGGGCATTGGATGTGGCATGGGTGTTTTGATTTAGAGTGTTTGGTTGCACTGGGGTTGACCTGGTTGGGAGGCTTCTATAGAAAGTTGTGAGGGAGGCTGTATTAGATCTTCCTGGGTCTGGGATCTCCTGTCTGTCTTCTCCATCCCCTCTCTTTCCTCCTTTCGCCTTTGTACCATCTCTCTCAGTTTCTTCCTTTCTTCTTGTGTTCTGTCGCGGTCGAGATACACCCTCCTGTATGCCGTCATGTCCCTTAATCGTGCTTTCTCCTGCAGGATCCTGGTCCGAGTCGCTTCTGCCTTGAAGGTCACTCTCACTGGCCGGGTTCTTTTTTTTACAAACCCCCCTATTCTCCGAAAATTTTCCAGCTGTGTCATATCGTCTTCTCCTATTGCTTTCATGATGCTTTCAATTGCTTTTTTCTCCCCTTGTTTTCTTGCTTCATATATTTCCCCTTCGACTTCCTGGAGCCCATACACAAAGACTGACCTCACCCTTTCATTCTCCCACTGCATAAACCATTGCACTTTCTCTAATTTCTTGACGTGCTTGACCAGGTGCGGGTTCCAAACTGGTGCTGCGTACTCCAGTATGGGCCTGACGTACACGTTATACAGTGTCTGTGCGTGTGTGTGTTTGTGTTTGTGTGAGTGTGTGTGTGTGTGTGTGGGTGTGTGTATGTTGGTGTGGGTGTGTGTGTACTCATCTATAAGTACTTACCTGTTTGTAGTTGCAGCGGGTTGAGACTCAGCTCCTGGCCCCGCATCTTCACTGAACGCTACTGGGCTCATTTTGAAGCTATATAGGAATCCTGTGTGTTAAAAAATGTGTGTTTGTGTGTGTATGTGTGTATGTGAGAGAGACAGAGAGAGAGACAGATAGACAGACAGACAGACAGACAGAGAGACAGAGAGGCAGAGAGACAGAGAGAGAGAAATAACTACAGTCCTCAGACGCAACAACTAGCATTTCACATGTCAAGCCATCATCGACGACGGAATAAAGATTTTTTTTGTCTCTCCTGCCATCAACCAAGTCTTCATTCCGCTATCAACCAGCGTAATTATAGATTTTATACGTCAATAAATGTCATGGAAATAGGTCGCAGGCAATAGGATCGGGTACCTTATGGAGAGAGCTCGGAACCTTTCGTGTTTATGATCCTCTGTGCGTAAGGGGATCATGTACAAGTCAAATTTCCGACTTTATAATTTTGAGCAATTCTGACCTGATTTAGGGTTTCGATTTTTGTTTGTGGTTTTGGAATTTCGTTTTATCATTTAACTATGATATACCAGTGATGAGTGGATGTGTAGAAAATTTTTTAATTACAAATTTTGGTCTTCTCGTCTCCATGATGAACCAGCCCAGCTTACTATACTAATTATCCATCTCACTTCTGCCTTTCCAACATCTGCCGCAATGGGGAGGTGGTGTGGGTGATGGACTGGTGGTGAGGGTGATGGACTGGTGGTGAGGGTGATGGACTGGTTGTGAGGGTGATAGACTGGTGGTGAGGGTGATGGACTGGTGGTGAGGGTGATGGACTGGTGGTGAGGGTGATGGACTGGTTGTGAGGGTGATAGACTGGTGGTGAGGGTGATGGACTGGTGGTGAGGGTGATGGACTGGTGGTGAGTGTGATGGACTGGTGGTGAGGGTGATGGACAGGTGGTGAGGGTGATGGACTGGTGGTGAGTGTGATGGACTGGTGGTGAGGGTGATGGACTGGTTGTGAGGGTGATAGACTGGTGGTGAGGGTGATGGACTGGTGGTGAGGGTGATGGACTGGTGGTGAGTGTGATGGACTGGTGGTGAGGGTGATGGACTGGTTGTGAGGGTGATAGACTGGTGGTGAGGGTGATGGACTGGTGGTGAGGGTGATGGACTGGTGGTGAGTGTGATGGACTAGTGGTGAGGGTGATGGACTGGTGGTGAGTGTGATGGACTGGTGGTGAGGGTGATGGACTGGTGGTGAGGGTGATGGACTGGTTGTGAGGGTGATAGACTGGTGGTGAGGGTGATAGACTGGTGGTGAGGGTGATGGACTGGTGGTGAGTGTGATGGACTGGTGGTGTGGGTGATGAACTGCTAGTGAGTGTGATGGACTGGTGGTGAGTGTGATGGACTGGTGGTGAGGGTGATGGACTGAAGGTGACTGAGATGGACTAGTGGTGAGGGTAATGGAATGGTGGTGAGTGTGATGGACTGGTGGTGAGGGTGATGGACTGGTGGTGAGGGTAATGGAATGGTGGTGAGTGTGATGGACTGGTGGTGAGGGTGATGGGCAGGCGGTGAGGGTGAAGGACTAGCAGTGAGGTTAATGGACTGATGGTGAGGGTGATGGACTGGTGGTGAAGGTGACGGACTGGAGGGGAGGGTGGTGGATAGTGGTGATAGTGATGGAATGGTGGTGTGGGTGATGGACTGGTGGGGAGGATGAAGGACTGTGTTTCCAGAAGTCCATCTGCGTCCCCTCACTTCCCTTGCTGGTGATGGTGTTGTGGTGAGGGAGGAAGGACCGGTGGTCAGGGTGGTGGACTATTATTGAGGGTGATGGACTGGTGGTGAGTGGGAAGGACTGGTGGGGAGCGTGATGGATTAGTTGTGAGGGCTGATGGACTGGTGGTGAGGGTGATGGACAGGTGGTGTGAGTGGTGGACTGGTGGGGAGGGTGTCCATCACCTTCCATACGATGGACTGGTGATGGACTTGTGGTGAGGGTGATGGACTGGTGGGGAAGGTGATGGACTGGTGATGAGGGTGATGGACTAGTGGTAAGGGTGATGGACTGGTGGTGAGGGTGATGGACTAGTGGCAAGGGTGATGGACTGGTGGTGAGGGTGATGGACTGGTGGTGAGGGTGATGGACTGGTGGTGAGGGTGATGGACAGGTGGTGTGAGTGGTGGACTGGTGGGGAGGGTGTCCATCACCTTCCATACGATGGACTGGTGATGGACTTGTGGTGAGGGTGGTGGACTGGTGGGGAAGGTGATGGACTGGTGATGAGGGTGATGGACTAGTGGTAAGGGTGATGGACTGGTGGTGAGGGTGATGGACTAGTGGCAAAGGTGATGGACTGGTGGTGAGGGTGATGGTCTGGTGGGAAGGGTGATGGACTGGCTGTGACGGTGATAGACTGGCGGTGAGGGTGATGGACTGGTGGGGAGGGTGATGAGACTTGTGGGGAGGGTGATGAGACTGGTGGTGAGAGTGATGGACTGGTGGTGAGGGTGGTGGATTAGTGGTGAGGGTTGATGGGCTGGTGAGGAGGGTGAAGGACTGGTGGTGAGAGTGATGGACTGGTGGTGAGGGTGATGGACTGGTGGTGTGGGTGGTGGACTTGTGGGGAATGTGATGGACTGGTGGTGAGAGTGATGGACTGGTGGTGAGGGTGATGGACTGGTGGTGTGGGTGGTGGACTTGTGGGGAATGTGATGGACTGGTGGTGAGAGTGATGGACTGGTGGTGAGGGTGATGGACTGGTGGTGTGGGTGGTGGACTTGTGGGGAATGTGATGGACTGGTGGTGAGAGTGATGGACTGGTTGTGGGTGATGGACTGGAGGGGAGGATGAAGGGCTGTGTTTCCAGAAGTCCATCTCTGTCCCCTCACTTCCCTTGCTGGTGATGGTGTTGTGGTGAGGGGGGAAGGACCGGTGGTGAGAGTGATGGACTATTATTGAGGGTGATGGACTGGTGGTGAGTGGGAAGGACTGGTGGGGAGGGTGATGGATTAGTAGTGAGGGTTGATGGACTGGTGGTGAGGGTAATGGACTGGTGGTGAGGGTGATGGACTGGTGGTGAGGGTGATGGACTGTTGGTGAGGGTGATGGACTGGTGGGGAGGGTGATGGAGTGGCTGTGACGGTGATAAACTGGCTGTGAGGGTGATGGACTGGTGGGAAGGGTGATGAGACTTGTGGGGAGGGTGATGGACTGGTGGTGAGGGTGATGGACTGGTGGTGAGGGTAATGGACTGGTGGTGTGGGTGGTGGACTGGTGGTGAGAGTGGTGGACTGGTGGGGAAGGTGATGGACTGGTGGTGAGGGTGATGGTCTGGTGGAGAGGGTGATTGACTGGTGGGGAGGGTGATGGACTGGTGGGGAGGGGGACCGACTGGTGGTGAGGGTGATGTACTGGCTGTTAGGTTGATGGGCTGGTTGTGAGGGTTATGGTCTGGTGGTTAGGGTGATGGCCTGGTGGTGATGGTGATGGAGTGGTGGGGAGAGTGATGGACTGGTGGTGAGGGTGGCGGACTGGTGGAGAGGGTGGCGGACTGGTGGTGAGGGTGATGGTCTGGTGGTGAGGGTGGCGGACTAGTGGTGAGGGTGTCGGACTGGTGGTGAAGGTGGCGGACTGGTGGTGAGGGTGGCGGACTGGTGGTGAGGGTGATGGCTATTATTGAGGGATATGGACTGGTGGTGAGGGGGAAGGACTGGTGGTGAGGGGGAAGGACTGGTGGTGAGGGGGAAGGACTGGTGGTGAGGGGGAAGGACTGGTGGGGAGGGGGAAGGACTAGTGGTGAGGGTGATGGTCTGGTGGTGAGGGTGATTGACTGGTGGGGAGGGTGATGGACTGGTGGGGAGGGGGACGGACTGGTGGTGATGGTGACGGAGTGGTGGTGAAGGTGGCGGACTGGTGGTGAGGGTGGCGGACTGGTGGTGAGGGTGGCGGACTGGTGGTTAGGGTGATGGACTGGTGGTGAGGGTGATGGACTGGTGGTGAGGGTGATAGAATGGTGGTGAGAGTGATAGACTGGCGGTGAGGGAGATGGACTGGTGTTGAGGGTGATGGACTGGTGGTGACTGTGATGGACTGCTGGTGAGGGAGATAGACTGCTGGTGAGGGTGATGGACTGGTGGTGAGGGTGATGGACTGGAGGTGAGGGTGATGTACTGCTGGTGAGGGTGATCGACTGGTGGTGTGGGTGATGGACTGGTGATGTGGGTGATGGACTGACGAAGAGGGTGATGGACTGGTGAGGAGGGTGATGGGCTGGTGGTGAGGGTGATGGACTGCAGGTGAGGGTGATTGACTGGTGGTGTGGGTGATGGACTGGTGGGGAGAGTGATGGACTGGTGGTGAGGGTGATGGACTGCTGGTGAGGGTGATGGACTAGTGGTGTGGGTGATGAACTGGTGGGGAGGATGATGGACTAGTAGAGAGGGTGAAGGACTGTGTTTCCAGAAGTTCATCTGTGTCCCCTCAGATGAACTCCCTCACTTCCCTCGTTGGTGATGGTCTGGTGGTGAGGGTGATGGTCTGGTGGTGAGGGTGATAGACTAGTAGAGAGGGTGAAGGACTGTGTTTCCAGAAGTTCATCTGTGTCCCCTCAGATGAACTCCCTTCCACACTTTCCTTCCTGGTGATGGACTAGTTTTGAGGGTAATGGTCAGGTTTTGAGGGTGATGGACTGTTGCTGAGGGTGACGGACTGTTGGTGAGGTTGATGAACTGATAGAGTGATGGACTGGTGATGAGGGTGATGGACTGGTGGTGATGTGTGTTTGTGTGCGTGTCTGCGTGTGTGTATGTGTGTGTTTTTCATTCCCCTAGTTTCATGTCTCCAGAAGTCCATCTGCGGGCCCTCAGATGAACCCCCTTCCTCACTTTTCTTGCTGGTGATGGACTGGTGGTGATCGTGAAGGACTGGTGGCGAGGGTGACGGTCTGGTGGTGAGGGTGATGAACTGGTGGTGAGGGTGATGGTCTGGTGGTGAGGGTAATGGACTAGTGGAGTTGGTGGACTGGTGGTGAGGGTGATGGACTGATGGTGATGGACTGGTGGGGAAGGTGATGGACTGTTGGTGAGGGGTAAGGACTGGTGGTGGGGGTGATGGACTGATGGTGAGTGTGATGGACTGGTGGGGAGGGTGATGGTCTGGTGGGGAGGGTGATGGACTGGTGGTGAGTGTGATGGACTGGTGGGGAGGGTGATGGTCTGTAGGTGAGGGTGATGGTCTGGTGGTGAGGGTGATGGAGTAGTTGAGAGGGTGAAGGACTGTGTTTCCAGAAGTCCATCTGTGTTCCCTCAGATGAACTCCCCTCCACACTTCCCTTCCTGGTGATGGACTGGTGGTGAGGGTGATGGTCTGGTGGGGAGGGTGATGGTCTGGTGGTGAGGGTGATGGTCTGACGTTGAGGGTGATGGGCTGTTTGGGAGGGTGAAGGACTGCGTTTCCAGAAGTCCATCTGTGTCCCCTCAGATGAACTCCCTTCCACACTTCCCTTGCTAGTGATGGACTGGTGGTGAGGGTGATGAACTGGTTGGGAGGGTGAAGGACTATGCTTCAAGAAGTCTATCTGTGTCCCCTCAGATGAACTCCCTTCCACACTTCACTTGTTGGTGATGGTCTGGTGGTGACGGTGATGGTCTGGTGGTGAGGGTGATGGACTGGTGGTGAGGGTGATGGACTGGTGATGTGGGTGATGGACTGATGGTGGGACTGGTAGGGAGGGTGAAGGACTATGCTTCCAGAAGTCCATCTGTGTCCCCTCAGATGATCTCCCTTCCACACTTCCCTTGCTGGTGATGGACTGGTGGTGAGGGTGATGGATTGTTGCTGAGGGTGATGGACTGGTGGTTAGGGTGATGAACTGGTGGGGAGGGTCAAGGACTAAGCTTCAAGAAGTCTATCTGTGTCCCCTCAGATGAACTCCCTTCCACACTTCACTTGTTGGTGATGGTCTGGTGGTGACGGTGATGGTCTGGTGGTGAGGGTGATGGACTGGCGGTGAGGGTGATGGACTGGTGATGTGGGTGATGGAGTAGTTGAGAGGGTGAAGGACTGTGTTTCCAGAAGTCCATCTGTGTTCCCTCAGATGAACTCCCCTCCACACTTCCCTTCCTGGTGATGGACTGGTGGTGAGGGTGATGGTCTGGTGGGGAGGGTGATGGTCTGGTGGTGAGGGTGATGGTCTGACGTTGAGGGTGATGGGCTGCTTGGGAGGGTGAAGGACTGCGTTTCCAGAAGTCCATCTGTGTTCCTCAGATGAACTCCCTTCCACACTTCCATTGCTAGTGATGGACTTGTGGTGAGTGTGATTGACTGGTGGTGAGGGTGATGGACTAGTGGTGAGGGTGATGGTCTGGTGGTGAGGATGATGGACTTGTGGTGATGGTGATGGACTTGCGGTTACGGTGATGGACCGGTGGTGAGGGTGATGTACTAGTGGTGCGGGTGGACTGGTGGTGAGGGTGGACTTGTGGTGAGGTTGATGGACTGATGGCGATAGACTGGTGGTGAGGGTGATGTACTGGTGGTGAGGGGTAAGGACTGGTGGTGAGGGTGATGGACTGGCTGTGAGGGTGATGGACTGGCGGTGAGGGTGATGGACTGGTGGTGTGGGTGATGGACTGGTGGTGAGTATGATTGACTGGTAGGGAGGGTGAAGGACTATGCTTCCAGAAGTCTATCTGTGTTCCCTCAGATGAACTCCCTTCCACACTTCCCTTGCTGGTGATGGGCTGGTGGTGAGGGTGATGGACTGTTTCTGAGGGTGATGGACTGGTGGTGAGGGTGATGAACTGGTTGGGAGGGTCAAGGACTATGCTTCAAGAAGTCCATCTGTGTCCCCTCAGATGAACTCCCTTCCACACTTCACTTGTTGGTGATGGTCTGGTGGTGACGGTGATGGTCTGGTGGTGAGGGTGATGGACTGGCGGTGAGGGTGATGGACTGGTGATGTGGGTGATGGACTGATGGTGGGACTGGTAGGGAGGGTGAAGGACTATGCTTCCAGAAGTCCATCTGTGTCCCCTCAGATGATCTCCCTTCCACACTTCCCTTGCTGGTGATGGACTGGTGGTGAGGGTGATGGATTGTTGCTGAGGGTGATGGACTGGTGGTTAGGGTGATGAACTGGTGGGGAGGGTCAAGGACTATGCTTCAAGAAGTCCATCTGTGTCCCCTCAGATGAACTCCCTTCCACACTTCACTTGTTGGTGATGGTCTGGTGGTGACGGTGATGGTCTGGTGTGAGGGTGATGGACTGGCGGTGAGGGTGATGGACTAGTGGTGAGGGTGATGGACTGGTGGTGAGGGAGATGGACATATGGTGAGGGAGATGGACTGGTGGTGGTTGTGTGTGTTTGCTTCCCCTAGTTACATGTCTCCAGAAGTCCATCTGCGGGCCCTCAGATGAACTCCCTTTCACATTTTACTTGTTGGTGATGGTGTTGTGGTGAGGGTGATTGTCTGGTGGTGAGGGTGATGGTCTGGTGGTGAGGGTGATGGACTGGTGGTGAGGGTGATGGACTGGTGGTGATGGTGATAGACTGGTAGTGAGGGTGGACTGGTGC
>NC_091317.1:25723278-25730778 GCF_038502225.1 Cherax quadricarinatus | reverse complement strand
CCCCTAGTTCCATGTCTCCAGAAGTCCATCTGCGGGCCCTCAGATGAACTCCCTTCCACACTTCACTTGTTGGTGATGGGCTGGTGGTGATGGTTATGGACTGGTTGTGAGGGTGATGGACTGGTGGGGATGCTTATGGACTGGTGATGAGGGTGATGGACTGGTGGTGAGGGTGGACTGGTGTACGTGTGTGTGTGTTTGCTTTCCCTAGTTCCATGTCTCCAGAAGTCCATCTGCGGGCCCTCAGATGAACTCCCTCTGGAGACATGGAACTGGGAAAGCAAACACACACACACATACACCATCACCAGTCCACCCTCACCACCAGTCCACCCTCACCACCAGTCCACCCTCATCACCAGTCCATCACCACCAGTCCATCACCGTCAAAACCAGTCCATAACCATCACCACCAGCCCATCACCAACAAGTGAAGTGTGGAAGGGAGTTCATCTGAGGGCCCGCAGATGGACTTCTGGAGACATGGAACTAGGGAAAGCAAACACACACACACGTACACCAGTCCACCCTCACCACCAGTCCATCACCCTCATCACCAGTCCATAAGCATCCCCACCAGTCCATCACCCTCACAACCAGTCCATAACCATCACAACCAGCCCATCAATAACAAGTGAAGTGAGGAAGGGAGTTCATCTGAGGGCCTGCAGATGGACTTCTTGAGACATGGAACTAGGGGAAGCAAACACACACACACACACACACACACTCACACACACACACACACACACACACACACACAACCACCTTCACCACTAGTCCATCATCTGGAAACACAGTCCTCACTTCCCTTGCTGGTGATGGGTTGTAGTGATGGACTGGTGGTGAGGGGGAAGGACTGGCTGGGAGGGTGATGGACTGGTGGGGAGGGTGATGGACTGGCTGTGACGGTGATAAACTGGCTGTGAGGGTGATGGACTGGTGGTGAGGGTGATGGACTGGTGGTGTGGGGTAGGGTGTCCATCACCTTCCCCACGATGGACTGGTGATGGACTGGTGGTGAGGGGCAAGGACTGGTGGTGAGGGTGATGGTCTGGTGGTGAGGGTGATTGACTGGTGGTGAGGGTGATGCACTAGCTGTTAAGTTGATGGACTTGTGGTTAGGGTTATGGTCTGGTGGTGATGGTGATAGAGTGGTGGTGAGGGTGGCAGACAGGTGGTGAGGGTGGCGGACTGGTGGTGAGAGTGGCGGACTGGTGGTGAGGGTGGCGGACTGGTGGTGAGGGTGATGGACTGGTGGTGAGGGTGATGGACTGGTGGGGAGGGTGATGGACTGGTGAGGAGGGTGATGGACTGCAGGTGAGGGTGATGGACAGGTGGTGAGGGTGATGGACTAGTGGGGAGGATAATGGACTAGTAGAGAGGGTGAAGGACTGAGTTTCCAGAAGTCCATCTGTGTCCCCTCAGATAAACTCCCTTCCTCGCTTCCCATGTTGGTGGTGCACTGGTGGTGAGGGTGGCGGACTGGTGGTGAGGGTGATGGACTGGTGGGGAGGGTGATGGACTGGTGGGGAGGGTGATGGACTGGTGAGGAGGGTGATGGACTGTAGGTGAGGGTGATGGACAGGTGGTGAGGGTGATGGACTAGTGGGGAGGATAATGGACTAGTAGAGAGCGTGAAGGACTGTGTTTCCAGTAGTTCATCTGTGTCCCCTCACACTTCCACACTTCCCTTCCTGGTGATGGACTGGTTTTGAGGGTGATGGACTGATAGAGTGATGGACTGGTGATGGGGGTGATTGACTGTTGGGGAGGGTGTTTCCAGAAGTCCATCTGGAGGTCTGGTGGTGAGGGTGATGGACTGGTGGTGATGGTGATGGACTGATAGTGATGGACTGGTGGTGAGGGTGATGGTCTGGTGGTGAGTGTGATGGTCTGGTGGTGAGGGTGATGGACTGGTGGTGAGTGTGATGGTCTGGTGGTGAGGGTGATGGACTTGTGGTTAGAGTGAGGGTGATGGACTCGTGGTGAGGGTGATGTGGGTGGACTGGGGTGAGGGTGGACTGGTGGTGAGGGTGATGGACTGATGGTGATGGACTGGTGGTGAGGGTGATATACTGGTGGTGAGGGGTGAGGTGGTGAGGGTGATGGACTGGCGGTGAGGGTGATGGACTGGTGAGGGAGGGTGAAGGACTATGCTTCCAGAAGTCCATCTGTGGTGATGGTGATGGTGATGAGGGTGACGGTCTGGTGGTGAGGGTGATGGACTGGTGGTGAGGGTGATGGACTGGCGGTGATGGTGATGGACTGGCAGTGAGGGTGATGGACTGTTGCTGAGGGTGATGGACTAGTGGTGAAGGTGGTGGACTGGTGGTGAGGGTGATGGACTGGTGGTGATGGTGATGGACTGGTGGTGAGGGTGATGGACTGGTGGTGAGGGTGATGGACTTTTGGTGTGGGTGATGGACTGATTGTGGGACTGGACTCACTCCCACACTTCCCTTGCTGGTTATGGACTGGTGGTGAGGGTGATGGACTTGTGGTGAGGGTGATGGACTGTTGGTGAGGGTGATGGACTAGTGGGGAGGGTTATGGACTGGTGGTGAGGGTGATGGACTGGTGGTGAGGGAGATGGACTGGTGGTGAGGGTGATGGACTGGTGGTGAGGGTGATGGACTGGTGGTGAGGGAGATGGACTGGTGGTGAGGGTGATGGACTGGTGGTGAGGGTGATGGACTGGTGGTGAGGGTGATGGACTGGTGGTGAGGGAGATGGACTGGTGGTGAGGGAGATGGACTGGTGGTGAGGGTGATGGACTGGTGGTGAGGGAGATGGACTGGTGGTGAGGGTGATGGACTGGTGGTGAGGGAGATGGACTGGTGGTGAGGGTGATGGACTGGTGGTGAGGGTGATGGACTGGTGGTGAGGGAGATGGACTGGTGGTGAGGGTGATGGACTGGTGGTGATGGTGATGGACTGGTAGTAAGGGTGATGGACTGGTGGTGGTTGTGTGTTTGCTTCCCCTAGGTACATGTCTCCAGAAGTCCATTTTACTTTTGATGGTGTTGTGGTGATGGTGATGGTCTCGTGGTGAGGGTGATGGTCTGGTGGTGAGGGTGATGGACTGGTGGTGAGGGTGATGGACTGGTGGTGAGAGTGATGGACTGGTGGTGATGGTGATGGACTGGTAGTAAGGGTGATGGACTGGTGCTGAGGGTGATGGACTAGTGGTGATGGTGGTGGACTGGTGGTGAGGGTGATGGACTTGTGGTGAGGGTGATGGACTGGTGGTGAGGGAGATGGACTGGTGGTGGTGGTGATGGACTAGTGGCGAGGGTGATGAACTGGTGGTGGTGGTGATGGACTAGTGGCGAGGGTGATGGACTGGTGCTGAGGGTGATGGACTAGTGGTGATGGTGGTGGACTGGTGGTGAGGGTGATGGACTAGTGGTGAGGGTGATGGACTGGTGGTGAGGGAGATGGACTGGTGGTGGTTGTGTGTGTTTGCTTCCCCTAGTTACATGTCTCCAGAAGTCCATCTGCTGGCCCTCAGATGAACTCCCTTCCACACTTCACTTGTTGGTGATGGGCTGGTGGTGAGGGTGATGGACTTGTGGTGAGGGTGATGGACTGATATTGAGGGTGATGGACTGGTGGTGAGGGTGATGGACTAATGGTGAGGGTGATGGACTGGTGGTGAGGGTGATGGACTAGTGGTGAGGGTGATGGATTGGTGGTGAGGGAGATGGACTGGTGGTGGTTGTGTGTGTTTGCTTCCCCTAGTTACATGTCTCCAGAAGTCCATCTGCGGGCCCTCAGATGAACTCCCTTCCACATTTTACTTGTTAGTGATGGACTGGTGGTGAGGGTGATGGACTGGTGGTGATGGTGATGGACTGGTGGTGATGGTGATGGACTGGTGCTGAGGGTGGACTAGTGGTGAAGGTGGTGGACTGGTGGTGAGGGTGATGGACTGGTGGTGATGGTGATGGACTGGTAGTGAGGGTGATGGTCTGGTGGTGAGGGTGTTGGACTGTTGGTGAGGGAGATGGACTGGTGGTGAAAGTGATATACTGGTGATGAGGGTGATGGACTGGTGGTGAGGGTGGACTGGTGGTGAGGGTGGACTGGTGGTGAGGGTGGACAGGTGGTGGTGTACGTGTGTGTGTGTTTGCTTTCCCCAGTTCCATGTCTCCAGAAGTCCATCTGCGGGCCCTCAGATGAACTCCCTTCCACACTTCACTTGTTGGTGATGGGCTGGTGGTGATGGTTATGGAATGGTGGTGACGGTGATGGACTGGTGGTGAGGGTGATGGACTGGTGGTGAAGGTGATGAACTTGTGATGAGGGTGATGGACTGGTGGTGAGGGTGGACTGGTGGTGAGTTTGGACTGGTGGTGAGGGTGATGGACTTGTGGTGAAAGTGATATACTGGTGATGAGGGTGGACTGGTGGTGAGGGTGGACTGGTGGTGGTGTATGTGTGTGTGTGTTTGCTTTCCCAGTTCCATGTCTCCAGAAGTCCATCTGCGGGCCCTCAGATGAACTTCCTTCCTCACTTCCCCAGGTTCAGCAGGTGTTGGCCCCTCCCCAAGTGACCTTGCTGGATGTTAACTTGGTCTTGTCTACCTGGTCTACTGCCGAGACTGTCCAGGTGGGTGGAATTACAGGAGGGGACACACAGAAATCTGCGTCCTGTAATTACACCCACCAAGACAGCCTGGAACAGCAGACCAGCTAGACGAGACTGAGCTGCCAACCAACTCGGCCACCAAGCTGAGGTTACTGATATAAAATCTTGGACTTCTATTTATGTTTCATATCGTGTTTGTTATTTTCTTTTGTTTTTTACTTACTTAGCTATGTAAGTAAGGTGGTAAGGAAGATTTAAACTGCCTCATTTTGGCAACACATCTGCATTTAAATCTGCATTAATATCTGTTACTGAAAGAGTACCTTTTTCTCTACTACAGTTCTTGAGAGATAATGTTTGGAAAGACTTTTAACTGAGCTGATAAAGAAAGTGAATCCTGCTCTTGAAAGAGCATTGTTTAAAGAGGAGTAGGAGGAGTATAGAGAGAGAGAGAGAGAGAGAGAGAGAGAGAGAGAGAGAGAGAGAGAGAGAGAGAGAGAGAGAGAGAGAGAGAGAGAGAGAGAAAATGGCAGATAGGTAATCTTTGATTTCTCTTACACAGATGAATTGATTACGTCGTTTGACAAGAGTCAAACGACGTGATCTTTAGCCTCCAGCACTGTGATTGCCCCTCTTGTATTTCGGCATATACTGAATTTCGCTAAAATTTTAATATTATTCTAAGAAAAAATAAATTTAGTAAGATGTTAAGTTTTATAGAAACACTTAAATTTGTATAAATTTCCTGGATGCTGTTGAAGATAAACAAAATACAGATGTAGTATACACAGATTTGGCAAGAGTTTTCAACAAGTGTGACCATGGTGTAACAGCACACATAATGCCTGATAAAGGAATAACAGAAAAAGTTGGTTTGTGGTTCTATACCTTCCTAACAAATAGAACACAAAGTGTAATAGTAAACAGAGTAAAGTCTGAGGCAGCTACGGTGAAAAGCTGTGTTCCGCAGTGCACAGTACTCACTCCCATCCTATTCCTCATCCTCATATCTGACAGAGATGTAAGCCATAGCTCCCTGTCTTTAGCGGATGACACCCGGATTGCCATGACAGTGGCAAGACTCCAAGCGGACGTCACCCAAATCTTCAAATGGGCCATTCAAAACAATATGAAGTTCAATGAAGAGAAATTTCAACTACTCAGATATGGAAAACTTTAGGAAATTAAACTGTATCAGGGTATATGACAAATTCCAACCAAACAATAGAAAAAGCGCTGGTGATGCACCTAAAGTCAGTACTTGACCATCCGTGCTGTGAATCGTACGTCAATTTGCCTGTGCCAGCAGTAACAACCTGGTTGATCAGACCCTGATCCACCACGATGCCAGGTCTCAGACCGAGTCACGGGGGCGTTGACCCCCGAAACTCCAGGTATACTTCAGTTGCCAGACAAAACCAGAATGAATTAAAATGGATATGTGGCTTGCATGTGGTAATGCTGGGCAGATATGTGGCTTGCATGTGGTAATGCTGGCCAGATATGTGGCTTGCATGTGGTAATGCTGGCCAGATATGTGGCTTGCATGTGGTAATGCTGGCCAGATATGTGGCTTGCATGTGGTAATGCTGGGCAGATATGTGGCTTGCATGTGGTAATGCTGGCCAGATATGTGGCTTGCATGTGGTAATGCTGGCCAGATATGTGGCTTGCATGTGGTAATGCTGGCCAGATATGTGGCTTGCATGTGGTAATGCTGGCCAGATATGTGGCTTGCATGTGGTAATGCTGGCCAGATATGTGACTTGCATGTGGTAATGCTGGCCAGATATGTGACTTGCATGTGGTAATGCTGGCCAGATATGTGACTTGCATGTGGTAATGCTGGCCAGATATGTGACTTGCATGTGGTAATGCTGGCCAGATATGTGCCTTGCATGTGGTAATGCTGGCCAGATATGTGACTTGCATGTGGTAATGCTGGCCAGATATGTGACTTGCATGTGGTAATGCTGGCCAGATATGTGCCTTGCATGTGGTAATGCTGGCCAGATATGTGACTTGCATGTGGTAATGCTGGCCAGATCAAATTAACACTCTAGCTATTCCTTTTCAAAATGTCATGTAAAAAAATGCAGGTGGGATTATATCCTTCTCCATCTCATTTCAATTAGCCTTTTAACCCTTAAACGGTCCAAACGTATATATACGTTTTTTCAACATCTGAAAGTATGTAAAGAAAATGTAGATCTTCTTTTTTGTTTTACATTTGAAAACGTGTAAAACAAAACTTTTATCTACATTTTTTTTTGTTATATTTGAAAATATGTAAAAAAAAAGGTAGACCTACTTTTCTAGCACAACGAATTTGAACGTTGATTTGTTTGGACCGTTTAAGGGTTTAAGCAAATTCCAGTCCCATCTCGTCTTGACCATTTTTAAGTTCCTGTTCCTCTTAAGTTGTCTTGATTTTTTCGAGCACCCTGTCAAAAACTAATGAAAATTTAATATTTTTCTGGAAACTTCTATATTTTTTAAATAAAAATAAAGGTGAAACAATAGTCATGAAAAATAATTAAAATGAATTATATTAAAACGGAAATAAATAACGTTGTGTTAAGAAACAGCGTCTCAGGCGCGTCATCACTTGACGCAACACTGCGTCATACTTTTGTTTTCTCGTGAAGAAGTGTTGATAAAGTCTCACATTAATAGGCGTTGACAAATGGCATGATATCTGAAGCTCCTTTTGCCTAGGGCGGGAACGTTGTGAGTTGTGCACACCACAACGTTCTGAGTTGTGCACACCACAACGTTGTGAGTTGTGCACACCACAACGTTGTGAGTTGTGCACACCACAACGTTCTGAGTTGTGCACACCACAACGTTGTGAGTTGTGCACACCACAACGTTGTGAGTTGTGCACACCACAACGTTCTGAGTTGT